>NW_022436941.1:2010169-2216500 GCF_009761245.1 Sapajus apella
GAGAGGTATTAGACAATATTAGAGTGGTTTTTCCTCACTGATCTCAATTATTCACATGAAGTAGTATATCAATTCCGTGATAAAATAAGCGCTTATAGAATTTAATTCAAGAGATGAACTCCAGTGTACCCAAAAGAACATGAGATTTAGCATTATAATAATAACAATTCTAATGAAAGTCAACATTTACTGAGCATCTGCTGTCTGACAGGCACTACTGAAAGTGTTTTATGCACAATATCTTAAGTCCTTAGGTATGACATTAACTAATTCGTAACCCTGGGAACTTACTACAAGAAATACGATGAATCCTCATCTGAGTGGAATGTATTTGATTGTCTTAGAAGCAGAGGTGGGAATAAAAGTGATGTATTCAAAGTCCATCAAGAAAAGGACCTGATCTGTCTTGTTCATATCTTTATGTCCCACTCCTAGAACAGAGCCCACTACATAGTAGGCACTCAGCAAATACATTACAGGGTTATAGTAACATTGAGTCAACCAGTTAACTAGATGTAAAATCACTTTTACTGGGTTATTGTGGTGGCCACATGGATTAATAAAAAGTGTATAGATAATATTCAAGATCCTCATTTTTATTGTGTGTTTAAACATCTGAGTGCTCCCCAACTTACAAAAATAAAAAATAAACTAGATTAGATTCATGATTGTATGTTCTCACAGTATTCTGTATACTTTGGTAGCACATTACAATGTTCATTATTTGTGCTCTCATTTGTTATTTCTTTGTATCACCCACCAGAACATAAGCTCTACAAAGGCAGGAACTGTGTCTGTTTGTTCACTCCTATATCACTAATGCATAGCTGGTGCTCAGTGGGTATTGGTTATATGAATGAATGAATGACAATATGTGGTCTTAGAGACTATGTCCTATGGCCAACAAAACCTTAAGCCTAATAACCAAACCACCTGATACACTGATATCAGAAACTGGTATATTACCCAAGTGAGTTCTCCCATTATCTTTGTGTTTTATCATCTCCATTCCCACTGAAATAATCCAAGCTGTGCTGCCAGATAAACCCTCCAAAACATCAACTAAATCATGCCCTGATCCTCAAGTGTGTATAATAACTCTTGATTCCAGTACTACACAGATCCCAACTCCCAGTATGGTATTTAAGATCATCACCTTTTACCTGCTCCTTTGTAGAAGGTGAGGCCTTCTAGTGGATGTGATTGAACTGGAGTTTAATTTAAAAATTAGTTAAAGTAAGGGAATCATTTTAAGAAAGATAACTTGCAAACTTTAAATTTTTGAAACCTAAAACCTGTGATTGAACATTTAATTCCTAATATTTTGATGAAGGTCTAAAGCTTTTATGAGCCCACTGACTGGAGTTCCATGTCTTCTTTAGTGTGTGTATAAACTATACCTATAATGCATTGGTATAGTATAGCAGTTAAAAGCCAGATGATAAAAGCCAGATAGAGTCTCTACCACTAAAAGGAAGGTAAACTTGAGCAGGCTAACTCTCTGTGCTTGTTTCCATCATCTGTAAAATGGGGATAATGATAGTACTAACTTATTATAAAGATTAAACAAGTTTGATATACGTGAAGTGCTTAGACTAATTCCCAGGTCATTGGAAGTATTTGCTCATCGTTAGCAATCATTATTCATCTGTAGAATTACTATTTTCCCTAGTTTTTAACAAAGTAGAGCAAGAAATTAAAGATATGCATTCAGTAGCCATGACCCAAAATGCTTAATAGCGAAAGTGTTTTAGATTTTGGAGTTTTTCTGATTTTGGAATATTTGCATATATATAATGAGATATCTTGGCAATGGAACCCAAGTCTAACAGGAAATTCATTTTGTTTCATATACACCTTATAGCCTGAAGGTAATTTTATACAATATTTAAAATAGTTTGGGGCATGAAGCAAAGTTTGCAGTAAGTACTTATGTGTGGGATTTTCCATTTGTGGTATCATAACAATGCTCAAAAAGTTTGGGATTTTGGAGCACTTCAAAATTCAGATTATCAAGTTAGGAGTGTTCAACATGTACTTTTAGAATAATTTTAGAGCAGATTTCTAGATTTTTATGATTTTTTTGCTCCTGCCCCCACCCCAGTATTTTAATATTGTCTTACATCCATCTTCCTTGACTGCAATTGTAAGTCAAGGAAGGCTATATGGCATCTTTCCATTTAGATTTCATAGAACAATTTTTTATATTCATATTTCATCCTTTTACTTAATATTTAATCAAATTAAGTAAGTACAGTAAGAAGCAACAAATGGCATAGACATGTTTGGGAAGCACAAGCACCAGGAACTGTTGGTAGCTCAACTAGTGGGAGCAGAATTGTGTGAAGTACAGAAGGGACCATGGTTCCAGTGTTTAGCACACCCTGGGCATCAATCCATTGCTTTCCAGGGAGACCAGAGAACTGGATCAGTTGAGATTAAGGTATTGAGAAGTGTCTGTTAAGAAATTCTGTTAAAGAAAGACACACCATATTCATTCCCACATTTTCTGTTGCTTATCACATATATTTCCTCTTACATAAACAGACTTCCTTGTGACTTATTTTCCTATAGTCCATGATTCTTTGTCATGGCTTCAGTTTCCATTTATTATTTTTTTCTGCACTCCCCTACTTTAAATGTATGATGTTAAATGTAAATTGGAATCATGTATATGTATAATGTGTATATGTATTAATAATTTTGAACATGTTAATACTATTTTAAGTCCACACAAACAGGTTGTATTGGTTGTTAGAACCGACTCTAAAAAAATTATTCCTGCAGCTGTTATACCTATTATTTGTCCCTTTAAAATGATATCTTGACTTTCAGAAATACTTCTATTCCTATTTAACTTTATAAGACAACAGGTTCAAGGGAACCCAGCTGAGTTTTGAATGACCCATCTCTGTCTGCTTCAATATTTGTATTTTATGCCAGGCATGCCTATTAAAAACAATTCACACTAGTACAGCAAGTTCTTAATCATAATGAATTCCACTTCGGTATTCCTCTTTGTAATTAGAATTAACAGTCCTGCCTGGACTGGGAAATGCTAAATTGTTACTAGCCTCCCTGCTATTTTGCTGTTTTTCATGATGCTTTCAATGATTTCATCATAAGCAACCTAAAATATCACAATTTGTGCTCATATGCATGAAATGCCCTATGGGTGTCCTGGTTGACTTTATTCTTTATGCTGTCAATACTTAGTTTAAGCAATACCTGATTCAAGGATGAGGCAAATATATGCAGATAAATGAGATAAATGTTGCCATAAGCAGAAACCCAATGTTTTTAATGTTTGGAGGCATTAGAGCAAGCACACTGAATAATTGTAACAAGTATTACGTACTTTGTTTTTCATTTGTGGCATTTGTGGCTCACCGTATGTCATTAGCTTTCTTCCTTTTCTGATTTAATCTCCTTTTCTGTCCCATGTTCCTTTGGTAAAGAGTGTTTCAATATGCCACACTGCTATGTGGAATCTTTCAGCTCATTTGAGAACCTACATTTTCATTTTGGTTCTTCTATCTTATTGTTTATTAGAGCACACGAGGTTTTGTTTTGTTGTTTTGTCTTCAGCTGCCTTAGAAATAGTGGGATTAAGACAAAAACATTCATGACATAGGGATCCCTTAACAAGATAAGAAGATACTTCAAATCAAACTCGAAAGTGCTGCAAAGGACATTTATTACCATTGAAAAACTTTTGTTTTGAGATCAGTGTTTGTGAATTAAAATTTCTCTAACCTCTTGTTGAATTTTCAATTCAAGACCTGGTTTTGACACCCTATTCTGCCATCTATTTACTTGAATGAGCTTAGGGTAGGCATTCAATTCTTCTCATCCTTGTTTTTGAATCTGTAAAGGAAGGATAATGATATCTACCCCATCTATCCCACAGGAAATAATGTAGGCCTCACATGGGATCATGTATTCAAAAGTTTTTAAACACTAAGGTTTGTTTGGAAAGCTTAGAGGGGCTTATAGAATTCTTGCATTATCACTTCACCACAACAAAAATGAAAATTATCATTGCCTTTCTTCACTTATTTCCCAGGTAATCAGTGCAATGGGCAGTCTGGAATTTTAGGCAGGGGAGTGATAATTCAGTAGTGCACCAGAATGAATTGTACCAGCTTGCAAGCACTGACTGTTACATTTTCAGAGATTTTGTAATTGTTAATCACAGTCATTATTAAAAACTAAATTATAAACTTACAATCGAATATTTTAACAACAAAAATAAATGCTGAAAACTTTACTTTTTCATTATTTTACTAAGTTTTACTATTATCTATGCTCTTAAAGTTACTTCTATCTGTTCTGTATAAGAACATACCACACAATGGTGTGATACAGCATATCTCTTCCAAATGCTGCATTCAGAAATGTTATTTTGGTAGTTTGAAATCAAGCATGGTGGAGTACCTACACTATAGAAATTGGAATACATGACAAATCAGAGCTTGATTTGTTTTGCTGATTGTCTAGACTGACACAATAGAGGAAATTTCAATAATGAAGATTGAACTTAAAAGTGTCCCAGTTGTGAACACAAAAACTTGAGGAAATATTTTTCCGGTACTTGAAAACTTATCTGATTCAGCAAAAGAAGTCACTCCTGTCATCAATGAACGAGCTTAGTCCCAACATCCATTTTTGTTGCTTCACTTTTATCTCGCTCATTAACATAAAAATATCAGTCAACCTTCATGTTGGGACTTCAGTACCATGAATGACTTCTTTGCCAAATTGAATATTAATCAAATATTTATTTGTAGTCTGATTTTGCTAAACACGGTTGAATTTCAACTGTAGGTTGGCTATGCACACATGTGTTCTCCAAAATCACTGAAACGGTTCTGTGAAAGTCAAGTGGCAATATAGAATTTACTATTTAAGAGTGTTATATATTTTCTTGCTTTTTGTAAATTATGTGATATGTATACACACACACACACACACACACACACATATATATATATATATATCAGTAAAAATTATAATAAATACACAGATACCCTCTTCCCCTCAGGCAGTTGTTAAACATTTACTAGCACACTAATGGACATAATCTAATTTGAAAAGCTCGTTCTGCTTGAAATGTGGAATATGAGTTGTAGGGGCTAAGGGAGAAAGCAGGGAGAGCAGTTAGGAGACAGGCATACTCGTCCAAGGAAAGATGATGAAGTTTGTATTGGTTGCAAGGGCAGAGGAGCTGGGGAGCTATGATTGGTCAGGAGAGGTATTTTGGAGGCCAAAGGTAAGTAAAGAAGTCATCCAGCAGCTCAATGAAAGGGATGGACTTCCAGGGACTTTTTATGCTAAGAGAAGACCTTCTGGTGAAGAGTAAGCAAGCTCAGAGGTTGAATGGAGTGAGTGCATAGAAAGCTGCACCAGAAAAAAGGCGTCAGGGAGGAATGTAGTGGAAGTAAGGAGATGTTGGCAGTTCTAGGATTTCTAGGTAAATATCTTTGCAGCAGATGGAGGAAACTGGGCTTGATTATTAGTTAAATGTCAAATTGCCTTAAAGTGCAGGTGAGGAAGGAAAGCCCCAAATACCTGTAACATTTTGGAACTGGAATTCACATACTAAGCTACTCATCTAGAAATTTCATTGATTTCTGTCTACATGGAGGGGGTTATTTGTTCATAGCAATACCTTGAGCCTATCCCAATTTATAGTAGATTTTTTTTTCTATCACTTGGCAATTTTAATTATAAAACTCTCACACTGAATCACTCTGTGCTACACATACATTGCTGCCTCTTTTTATGCTTCTGACTACTTCATTCCTAGTTTTTCTTTTTTTTTTTTTTTTTTTTTGAGACGGAGTTTCGCTCTTGTTGCCCAGGCTGGAGTGCAATGGCGCGATCTCGGCTCACCGCAACCTCCACCTCCTGGGTTCAGGCAATTCTCCTGCCTCAGCCTCCTGAGTAGCTGGGATTACAGGCACGCGCCACCACGCCCAGCTGATTTTTTTGTATTTTTAGTAGAGACGGGGTTTCACCATGTTGACCAGGATGGTCTCGATCTCTTGACCTCGTGATCCACCCGCCTCGGCCTCCCAAAGTGCTGGGATTACAGGCGTGAGCCACCGCGCCCAGCCATTCCTAGTTTTTCTTTGCCATGCCATAAAGAAGGACCCTACTGAAAGCCACCCTATTGTCTTGCCTATTATCAGGAAAATTCTGGCAATCACAGTTTTCACCATTTTGCCTGCTTCCTCCATTATAACCTGCAATCTATATTCCACATGACAGGTTTTTTGTTTGAGTTTTAACATTTTCCAAGAGAAGTTAGTACATTTTATGGAGTTTAAAAAATAGTAAGTGTTTTACAAAAGAAAGAACCATGTCTCCACATTTACCCACTTCAACACTAATGACCAGAAGAAGGAAAAATTCTCAGCTATACAACTAGCAATGACTGACACTTTGAGGATTCAGCTTGGATATGTTGTTTATTTTGGTCTTCTAATAATTAGCTATTTTATGCATGGTTTCAATTAATCAGGGAATGTTTATTAATAGAAGACACTTTCCTAATAAATATTCTCTTCTATTCATTCATTCCCTCAACAAAATACAATTCCTTCAACAAAATAGCAACTATTATATATTAGGCCCCAGTATAAGGCTGCAGGGATATAAAAATGATGATACAATCTCTACTCTGGAGGAAATGGAGACAGATACGGTTACAAGTCATTATAGAACCATGCAGACTTACAGAAATGTGATAGATGCATAATGCACTACATAAGCTTCAAGAAGCCATCTGGTTGGTGTTTAAGGTTAGGGAAATGGGTGTGGATGTGGAGATAGTGGTCAGGGAGGGTTTCCTAGGGATGAGAGGACTGACTTGAATTTTGAAGAGTTTCCTTTGAGTTATTTGGTTATTTCTCTTGGAGATAATACTTATAATGGAAGCTTGTAGTCAACATTCATTAGGTCATTTTTTTTGGTATATTTATAAGAAACCCAACTCTTAAAAACAGAGTTTTTTGATTCACTGAAAAGTCCAGAGGAAGTTTAATTTCAGGGATGGCTGGATTCAAGGGCTCAAATGAAGTCAAAAAGACTTAAGTTCTGTCCCTTGGCTTAATTTTCCTGTTTTTTATTGTTCTTTTTTATTATTATTTTTTGTCTGGAAAGATCATCTCCATCTGGTGGCCTGTGGCACCTGGATTTAAAACATCCTGCCAGGTTAGTAACTTCAGTAGAGAGATAGTTCTTTTCCCATGATTTTAGTAGTTGTTCCTGGGAGGGGTTTCACTGGTATAGTTGGCTCAAATGCTTATCCCTGGATCAATAACTATGAGCAAGGGATGTCAGGAATGTGTATTCTGTTTGGCAAAAAGCCTAGCTCAAGTGCCCACCACTGACACCTGAGTGGGGTACAAATGAAAGAGAGAGAAGAAGAGGTGCCTCCCCAAATAATGGCAGATTTTAAATTTAAATAGGAGAAAAAGGGATTTCTGGGCATGCAGGAAAATGCCAGATGTCCATGACAATAACTCTTTATCAAAATGATAACAGTGACATAAGTATCATATTTTACATTTTAAGAGCATTAGACATGACTTAAAATGTTTGGCAGCAATGGAAAGAACCCCAAAAATTAAGTATAGTTGTTACAAGTTTTATTGGTTTCACTTCCTGCCTTTAATAGAATGTGGGTTTGTACTTTGAAATTTCAAATGTTACACAAATGAATTGACGATTGCCTTGCAGAAATAGTATCTCCACTTAATTGGGCCTTTTTTGGGTGATGAAGTGATGTTTACAACTTTTAAGCTAGTTTTATCATCTTCTGCTGAAGGAGTCTGTCTGTCTCACTTGACTATGATTCCAACATAATGAGTATCGGTGGCTGCAGCGAGCCTCTGTCTGCTTATTTTGCTCCTTCTGTCTTGACAAGCTGAATGTCACGCAAATGTCTCCAGCCTCTGCACTGGGCAGGCAGGAAGCCAGAACCAGTAATAGAAACAGTAGGCACTCTGTGAATACTTGCTGATTAATTTTAGCTCCATAGGCCTGATGGGTTTTCCATCCCTATAATTACCATCAGCAAATAGTTATTGAATGATGTCCAGCATATTTTTATTTCCCTTTCCTTGGTCCTGATTTTCATTTTCTATTTTACCTCTCTGTGATTTTATCACATGTATTTCTGTTCATCAGATCAACAGAGCCACCTGTGATTAGTTTATAATTAGTCAATTTTATTCCACCTATGAGATATCTTTATCTATCTAAATTTTTCCTTATTATGACCCAGTTCAAGTTCTTTCTGGAATTAGGGAAAGGATGAAGTGTGGGGAAAAAAAAAGAATTAAATATTGAATGGCCATTTTGTGCCTGATGCTCTATGAGTACATTTCCACATTTGCTTTACAAGGTAGTCTGTTTTATTAGAAGTAATGCTTAACAAGTCTACAAGTACTGACTGGGCTAACTTTATAGAGAAAGTGGGGAGAGGTAAAGGGTGAAGAGGTTATGTGTTATGGATATGACAAGTGGGGAAAGACATTACAGAAGAGAGATTGGGGCCATCTAAGAAAAATCATTATCATTGTGTAGATGGCATTAGAAGGATGAAAAATAACTTTAGATATTACTTCTGCCTTTTTTTAAAAAAAAACTTAAAAATAAAAGATGCTAGAAAATAACACATACTTATTGTAAAAATCCAAACATACAGAAGGTAGAAGTGAATAAAGGCAAAATCTCCCTCCATACAATCCCATTTTGCAGACGTAACTATTTTTTCTTTTTCTTTATATATTTCAATGCCAGCAAAGATGTAATTTTTTTCAGTTTTTATGTATATTTCAGATCCCCAACCCCATTTTTCCCCACTTTAAAAACTTTTGTTATGTGAAGTACAGAGTAGAATTGTGACTATCAGAGGCTGGAAGGGCAGGGAGGAGGGGAGGATGGTGAGAGATTAGTTAACTGTTACAAAATTAGAGCTGGATAAGAGGAATGAGTTCTGATGTTTTTCAGTATGATAAGGTGAATGTGATTAACTATAATTTATTGTATATTTTCAAACCCATTTTTTCTATGCATGGATGCATGCATGCATACACACACAGGTTTTTAAAAACAAAAATGGGATTTTACTACATGTATTTTTCAACCTTATTCATCAAATGTTATTGGACATCTTTTTAATGTTTTCAGGTAGCATAGTATACCATTGTTTCACTGTAATTTATTTAACCTTTTTCTTCAAGTATATTGAAATTGTTTTCAATTTTTCACTATCACAAGCCATGCTGCAATGAATATTTTTGTATCTAGATCTTTGCATTATGGTATGATTATTATAGAACTGAAATTTCTCAGGCAAATGTGATTTACAACAATTATTAAGCACCAAAATGTGCCACACTGTTGGGCTTATTTTTAAAATGCTTGCTCATTACCAGCTCATTTTCTACTTTCATTTTCCTTTAGACATTCTAGAAAAAAGTCAATTAGAGCAGGAGTCATGAATGGCTATGCAAGACAGGCTACTACCTCAAGATCTGTCATGTTTTGCTATTGACACATTTGCTGAATCCATCTTTATTTTAAGTGCATTAAAAATTTAGGATGATTGGTTTACATATGAACTGGGAAGGGATTATTTAGGGATACCATAATGCTTGATGCTCAGCCTCTATCATATCAGAGACCCCAATCTGCCTGTTGTGGCCACATGGTAGATAGGTATTGTTTTGCTTGCCAAGCATTCACTCTCCACATATGGGGTACTAGGACCTAATATTTCCTTTGAAAAACTATCCTTTCCCTAACTTTGGTCCATGCACTTATGGTAGTATTAACCCATCTGTATCTCTGCATGGACCAAGTCTGGTAATATCAGAGATGGGCACATGACAGGAACAGATGAGCCTGAATTCTTGGCTTTCTGGGACTACTTAGAAACTTGCCTTGTTTTCCAGCAGGAATAGCTAAGCTGGTAAGATGCAAGCTTGGAGTAGCTGTGGTCTACCACTTAGAGATGCCATTGGATTGAGGTTTACAGAAAAAAAAGAAAGAAAAAAAAAAGCAAAGAGATCTGGAAATAGATATCCAATTATATAATTTGAAAGTCTAGATCCTGAGGTTAGAGCTGCCTCCATACTTGACTATTACACACTTCAATACGTTATTCCCCCTCCTTCTCTTCCTTCTCCTTCTTCTTTGGCCAGTTGGAGTCAGCTGTCTAACACTTGCATTGTAAAGGATCCTGACATCAGAAGTAGAGATCTAAAACATTGGGGTGTTGCTCCATCTGGAAGAGAGAGGGAGGCTAAGATTACCAGACATGGAGGATGACCCCAAAAGAAAAGGGGAACCCAAGAGAGAAGCCAGTTGAATGCCTAAAAATAAAGTTTACCTGCTTCACAAATTTGGCTCGTTTCCTTTTAATGATTAACTGGGTGAGATGGGTAAACTCCTTCTTTATTTAAAATACACATACATAAATAAGAATATCAATCTTCAGTTAATTCATCTATTCTGGTTTTCTGCCTCAGGTTTCCATTTTTTATGAATATATAAATTGCTTCTCTATTTTAGGCTGTGTTTAAAGAGAGAGAGACAAACCTGGTAATACTCTAAGAGAAATGTCTTATGTAGTTTTTCTTTAAGGCCTAAATTATTACTCTACTTTCCATTTTGATCCAGCCTTTTGTTTTATTGCTTTGTTTATAGTAGATTTAGTAATATGTTAACTTAATGGTACCTGCAAATATGATCTAGTGGAATTATGTATTAAAATATTTTAGTATCTTCTTAGCATTTGTGATCTTGGAACTGAAACCTGATAGCTGAAGAAAAAGCTCCACTAAGATGAAAAATCAATCCCTTAGTGGAATTAAATCCACAATGCTTATACAAACATTACTTCTGTCTTTATTTACATAAATTGTATACTTCTCCCTCTTATCTGTAGCAGGGGAATAAGGAGTGGGATGTTGTTAGTTGGATTCAATAGACATTTATTTACTTATTAATAGCTCTAGCTCAATCTGAAGCTTGAAATAGACTTGAGACTCTACCTCCTAGTAGACACATGTCTTTGGCAAGTTTACTTAACTTTTCTGAATCTTAGTTTCCTTGTCTGAAAAATGAGTTAATAGTAGTATCTGCCTCACGAGGTTCTTAAGCAGATTAAATAAGATATTCTCTGTAAAGCATTTAGCATGGTCTCTGACATTTAATTAATGCATGGTAAAATAACTGTTATTATTACTCTTTCAGAAAGTGAGATAGCCCTGTAGACATACCCCAAGCAGAAAGGACACATGCACACACACTACACTTCTCTCAAACTAAGCCCCTTCTCTCCTTACGTCATTGATTGTGAAGTGAGCACCTGTCCAATAAAAGAAAGATTCTGTAAAAGAAATCCAGGCACTGGCTGGAAATTTTCACTGTATGATTTATCAGGCCTCTCCCAGCTTTGAGGTCCTATAATTCTATAAACCACACAAGTTTACATATCACTGTGGGATTTGATCCTTATGAAACCTAAGAGAACCATAGATTTTCCACAACCAGCTGAGCATGCTCAAATACAGGGAGATATTTAAAAGCATCGGCATTGATCATGTCCTCTTTAACCAGCAAAATGCTACAGCCAAAAGAAACAAAAGCACAGAGAAATGAAATGATTTGTTTGAAGTCTCACTGATTTGCCAAGAAACCAAATTGAACATGCAAGCTTTCTTAATTCCTAGTTGGGTTCTTTACACACTAAACATGGTGATATATAATCCTCAGATGCCAATATTTACCTTTTATGAGTTTATTGCTTGTCATGTGTTAACTCATAAAGCCATTTATTTACTTACATCAGTGCCATCAAAAACCCTCTAATTTCATGATCACAGTTTGTGTAACGTAGCAGACAAAGCACTGGGCTGGGGACAAGGGACTATATTTTGGTTTTGGCTTTGCCTCCCTTTCTTCCTGCCCTCAACTGCATGATTTGGGCAAGTTACTTTTCCTCTTTTGTACTGTTTGCCTTTCTCTGCTTAGGTATCTGGACTTTCCCTTCCCTTCTTTCTCAACCCACACAGAAGTAATTATGTTTCTTTCATTATCTCTAGCTGCAAAGTTTTGACTAGACGGTACATATTTACTGGGCGTCTGCTGAATGCCTCTGCGCAGGGAGTTGGAGATAGAGGTAAATAAGACATGGCCCCTGCCCTCAAGGCTTTTTCAGTTAAGATGGCACAGGGTGTGAGGGGGCATAGGTCAAAAGGTGAAGGCAGGGGTCAGGGAAGGCTCAGGGAAGGCAGGATGAGACTTAAAGGGTGAACAGTTGGTGCTCAGTGGTGGGCAGATAGACATAAGCTCCAGTGATGACAAAAGATCATGCTGAAAGGAAGAATAGTGTTAACAGAACTGGCTTGGACAAAGGCAGAACTAGAAAGAATCCAGACTCTGATGCCCCAAGTTGTGTGACCTTGAACTAGTTACTTCTGTTTCTTACCTACTAAGTAGGCATAACGACTGGGTTTCCTCTTAAGGCTGTTGTAATGATTCAAGATTACGTTTGCTAATTTTAGTGCAGTATTTGGCATTACTATAGGTCAAATATCCCTAACCCCAAATTCTGAAATCTGAAATGCTCCAAAATCCAAAACTGTTTGAGTGCTATCATGATGCTTAAAGGAAATGCTCATGGAGCATTGCAGATTTTGGATTTTTGGATTAGGGATGCTCTACCTGTATGTATTCTGCAAATATTTCAAAATCTGAAAATATCTGAAATCCTTCCTGTCTGAAGCATTTAGGATAAGGGATACTTAATCTATATGATTACCAATTTATTTTCACCAACAACATGTTGTTGTCCCTTCTTTCTCTTCCATGGACACAGGCATTTTCATATCCTGCTATCAAATATGTTTTGTTTATATTTTCAGTAACACACAAGTATTTGAAGTACTACGATAAAAGAAAAGTGACATTCCATGCAATACCTCGAGGAGACATAGAAATGCTATTAATTACAATGGTTTTCCCTACACCACTAGTTTTCAACTGGGTGATTTTAGCCCTAGTTGGGAAATTGGGAAATTCCTGGAGACATTTTTGGTCGTCACAGATGGAAAGGGAGAATCTTATTGGCATCTAGCGGGTAGAGGCCAGGGATCTTGCTAAACATCCTGCAATGCATCGCACCCCACCACCCCACAACAAGAAAGAATTACCCAGTCCAAAATGTCAATAGTGCCCAGGCTGAGAAACCCTACCCTAGATGAAGGCAGTCACTGCTTCTTTTCAACAGTCATTGGGAAACATTGTAAAACAATGTTTCTTAAGATCCTAAATTCAGCTACAAAAATGTATCCTTTGGACATTTTACACATTTTAACATCTCCTTTGAAATCAAAGTTCTTCAGAGAACCTGGAAGAATCATTCAAACTTTTCTTGCCACCAAGATAATGGAAATTATTTTATGTTATCATTTTTCTCCTATATGTATAATTCAGGACAAATTCTTTTTTAGGTAATTTTAATGAAATTCACCAAAAAAAGAGACTTGATTAATCCAGTTTGGGAGTCTTTTCCAGAGTAGAGAAACTTGCAACAATCTTGGCTTTTCTATGCTACCACAGGGATACAAATGGCTAGCTACCCAATGGTGGCTCCTGAGCTTCTGGAGGAGGGCACTAAGCATCACCTTTGAGTTTCCAGTCTTCCCAATACTCCAGCCAAAGTGGGCCCAACAGCAGGGGGCTCAGAAGGGCTTGCATTCTTAAAAATGATCCTTCATCCCTTATTTCCTTTCTTTTAGAAGCAACATAGTGATTAAGAGTGTTGCTTAAGCGCTCTGGGTTTGAATCTGGTTCTGCCACTTGTTAGCTACAGTGACCTTGATAAACTCCTCTGTGTGCCTCAGATTCCTTCCCTGTAAAATGGGGGGAATCCACTTCACAGGATTGTTTTGAGGATTAAGTGAGTTCTCATGGGGAGAGCACTTAGAACATAGCCTGGCACATGGGCATGGTGGCTCACACCTGTAATCCCAGCACTTTGGGAGGCTGAAGCGGGTGGATCACTTGAGGTCGGAAGTTCGAGACCAGCCTGGCCAACATAGCGAAACCCCATCTCTACTAAAAATAAAAATAAATAAATAAATACAAAAATAATGTTTAAAAAGCTAGGGTTGGTGGCATGTGCCTATAATTCCAGCCACTTGCGATGCTGGGGCAGGAGAATCACTTGAACCCAGGATGCGGAGGTTGCAGTAAACCAAGATCGAACCACTGCACTTGCACTGGGTGACACTGAGACTGTATCTCAAAAACAAAAGCAAACAAAAAACATAGCCTGGCACATAATAAGCAGCAAATAAATGTTAGTTGTTTCTCTTACTGTTTATTCTTACTTGCTTTTATGGTCCATTCATTTGCTCATAGGATGTGCTGAAGTAGGCTTTAGGTATGATATGGACTTGGTGGAAGTTACATGTCATTGCTGAGTATGGGACACAGTCACAGCCAGGGCCAGCTGGGGCCAAGGTAGGGGGTGGCTGAAGTGGCGTTCACTGCTTCGTCAGTTCTGCCTTTTTTTTTTTTAGCTGACCAATATCTTGCATTTTCTCTTCTCTATCATCTTTACTGATACTCAGTTTTCTCTTACTTTCCCTGTTTTTTCCTCCGAAGTATGACATCTCAGCAAGCTCTCCCTGTCTCTACCTTCCATAGAGTTTTATTTGGCTGTTCCTTGAAGCATTGACTTTCATCTGAGTGGCCCATCAAATCATTTGGGAATTTGTTTCAAGTATAGATAGCTGGGCCCTGCTTCCCAACAATCCTCCCAACGACCTTTATTTTAGTGTTTATTTAAGAGACAGTATGGCATAGTATTTAAGAACATGACCAAAGAGCAAGGCTGCCTAGGCTACTTGTTAGTTGTAGGACCTTGAGAAAATTATTTAACTCTCTGAGTCTCACTGTTCTTATCTGTAAAATGGGGCTGCTATGTTCTGAATGTCTGTGTCCTTTCCAAATTCCTTTTGAAATCCTAACCCCAAGGTGACAGCTTAGAAGGTGGAACCTTAGGGAAGTGATTTGGTCATAAGGGTGGAGCCCTCATGAATGGGATTAGTGCCTATATAAAAGAGGTCCCAGGAAGCTTCTTTACCTCTTCATGTGAGGACACAGCAGGAAGACGGCTATCCATTTATAAACCAAGAAGCAGGGCCTCACCAGAAAGCACTTCGGTCAGTGCCTTGATCATGGACTTCCCAGTCACTAGAATTATGAGAAATAAATTTCTATTGTTTGTAAGCCACCGAGTCTCTACTTCTGTTATAGTATCCTGAACAGACTGAAAGTAAGAGTGCTAATCTCATAAGGTTGCAAGAATAAATGAGATCCTCCTTAAAACAGTGACGGGAATGACTTTTGTCTTTCTCATTAATTTTTCCCTCTCTCTTAGTTTCTCACCTGTCCTGTCTTTCTTCATTACTTTATCCTCTCCCTTCAACACATATATGTTGTTTTATTCTAGTAGTTTCATAGTTTCAGGTCTTAGATTTAGGTTTTTAATCCAATTTGATTTGATTTTTATACATGACAAGAGATGACATTGATCTTGCCAAAGGTTTTTTGATTAAGACATCAAAAGCACAGTGAACCAAAGCAAAAATGGACAAATGAGATCACCTCAAGCTGAAAACCTTCTGCATAGAAAAGGAAACCATCAACAAAGTGAAGAGACAACTCACAGAATGGAATAAAATATCTGGAAGCTACCTATCTGATAAGGGATTAATAAAAAGAATATATAAGGAACTTTATAGGAAGGAAAACTACAATGATATCATCTCATCTCAGTGAAAATAGATTTTATAAAAAAGACAGGGAATTATGGATGCTCTCAAAAATGTGGAGAAAGGGGAACCCTCATACACTGTTGGTGGGAATGTAAATTAGTACACTATGGAGAACAGTATTTGGAGAACTCTTGTTTATTATAGTCAGCCCCCAACAGACACAGATTTAGCTATACACATTTCTCTTGAAAGTCAATTCATAAAGGTATGGACACTAGATTCGAATTAGCCAACAATAGCATAGTGATTGTAAAAATTAAGAAACAGAAATTGGGTTACTTCTATTCTGTCATTCTATACAACCAGTTGGAGTTTCCATTTGACTCTGACATTTCTGGAATTTATTGTGAAATGGAATGTGTATGATTCATTGCCAAATTTATTCTCATGTTTAAGATCTTTTCAATCTATGCATATGCCTGCAGTTTCATGTGAAATAAACTTTTGAAAAACAAAGAAAAAATCGAGCTACCGTATTATCCAGCAATTGCACTGCTGGATACATACCCCAAAGAAAGAAAATCAGTGTTATCAAAGAGGTGTCTGTACTCCTATGTTTACTGCAGCACTATTCACAATAGCTAAGATGTGGAACCAACCTAAGTGTCTACCAACAGATGAACAGATAAAGAAAATGTTGTATGTATACATAATGAAATATTATTCAGCAATAAAAAAGAATGAAATTCTGTCTCTTGCATCAACATGGATGGAACTGGAGGACATTATGTCAAGTGAAATAAGCCAGGCACAGAAAGACAAATATTGCATTTCTCACTCATATGTGGGAACTCAGACAGAGAAAGAATAGAATCATGGTTACTAGTGTCTGGGAAGAGTAGCAGGAAGGGGAGATAAAGAAGGGACTTTGAATGGATAAAAAAATGTAGTTAGATATGAGGAATAAGATCTAGTGTTCAGTAGCACAACAGGGTAACTATAGTTAAGAATAATTTATTGTATATTTCAAAATAACTAAGAGTGTAATTGCAAAGTTTCTAACACAAATACATGACAAATGCTTGAGGTAATGGATATTCCAGTTACCCTGATTTGATCATTATAGAGTGTATGCTTGCGTCAAAATATCACATGTATCCTATAAATATCTACAACTCTTATGTATCCATTATAATTACAAACAAAAATTTTAAAAAAGAAAAAAACGCTATATATTGACTGTCTTAAGACATGGCTTTGGGACCCAGCAATGAATTAGATGTAATTCTAGTCTTATATGGCATTAACATCTAATTAGTGGAAAATAGGCACATAAACAAATAAAGGTATGTGTGTTTACAAGGTATGAATGACAGAGTCACTGATTTTCTTAGAAAAGAGAAGGGAGAGATGAAGGACTCCAAGGGGGAAATGACCATGAGATTGCGAGTTAGAATAGAGATGACTCAATCCATTCCATGCAACAAACATTTTCAAAAGCACCTATTGCATATCAAGCACCGGTTTCAGTGCCTTTCTGAAACTTTCCTCCTTTAGAGAGTGGCAGATTCATTTTTAACTTGATGTTTTAAAAAAATACTTAAAATAGCAGAACAATCGATGAAAAAGGCAAAGTTGGAGGACTCACAAAACTTACCTCTACTTACATACTACAAAGCTACCGTAATCAAGACAGTGTAGTGCTGGCATAAGGATAGGCATTCAGATCAGTGGGATAGAATTAGAGTCCAGAAACCCATATGCCTACAGTCAATTGATTTTTACCAAGAACACAGGGACTATTCAATGAGGAGAGAATCATCTTTTCAACAAATGGCGTTGGGACAACTGGATAGCAACATGCAAAAGAATATTCAAAAATTTAATTCAAAATGGATTGAAAACTGAAATGTAAAAGCTAAAATTATAACACTTAGAAGAACGCATGTATGTATATCAGGACCTTGGATTAGGCAATGGTTTGTTATGATACCAAAAGCACAGACAACTGGAAAAAATAGTCAAACTGGACTTCATCAAAATGCAAAACTATTCTGCTTCAAAAGACATTCTGAAGAAAATGAAAAGACAACCCATAGAATGGTAGAAATGGTAGACAACCCACAGAAATGGTAGAATTTGCAATTCATATATCCAGTAAAGGTCTAGATCCAGAATATATAAAGAACTTTTGTATTCCAACAATAAAAAGACAACTAATATTTCAAAAAAAGGCAAGTGACCTGATAGTTCTCTAAAGAAGATGTACAAGTGGCCAATAAGCACATAAAGATGCACAATGTCATTATCCATTTCACAAATGCAAATTGAAAATACAGGAGATAGTACTTAGTACCCACTAGGACAGCGAAAATTGTTTTTTTTTTTTGTTTTTTTTTTTAAAGGAAAACAAATGTTGGTGAAGAAAGTGGAATTCTCTTATATTTCCAGTAAGATTATAAAATGGTTCAGATACAGTGAAAAACGTTTTGGCAGTTTTCTCGAAAAGGGAAACATGGAGTTACTATATGACCCGGTAACAGAACTCCTAAGACTACCCAGGAGAGATATAACATGTCTACCCAAAAACTTGTACATGAACGTTCACAACAACATTATTCATAATAGCTAATAAATGGCAACAGCCTAAATGATCAGCTCATGAGTGGATAAACAAATGTGGTAGATTCATAGGACAAAATGTTCTTCAGCCATAATAAGAAATGAAGTGTGGATCCATGCATGTTACAACATGGAGAAATCTTTAATACAGTATGTTAAGTGGAAGGTGCCAGACACGAAAGACTACATATTGTGTGATTCCATTTATATGGAATGTCCACAGTAGGCAAATTCATACAGACAGAAAGGTAATTAATTAGTGGTTGCCAGAGGGATAGGGAGAAGGGAATTGTGAGTGACTCTTAATACATCCAGAGTTTATTGTTGGCATGATGGATATGCTTTGAAATTTGATAGTGGGATGGTTGTACAAAATTAAGAACATACTCAAACTCACTGAATGATACTTTTAAAAATGTTAAAGTTTATATCATGTGAATTACATGTCAATGGTAATAATTAAAAAATTATTAACCAACATATGCTTCCTATTTTCTTTGGAATGTTGATACATTGATACAAATCGGCTAAAATAATAAAGCACAAGAGTTATGCCATTAATATTTGTTTTATAAAAACACGTGTTTTGCATTTTAGGTGAAAAGTTAAAGTTTATTCAGATTATGATCAGGAGTAGGCAGAGGACAAGGGAAGGCCAAGTTTAAAGGGCTTAGCTGTCAAGACTCCTTTGACTAATTTTTAAACTCCCACATGATAATTCCTCTGCTTATCAAAGCATCTCTTTGTAAAAAGCAATTTTTATTAAAACTTAATGGTACAATAATTAGTGGGTCAAATCCTATCTCATAGGTACAAATTAGTCATTTTGAAATACGTACGAATTCTTGTGGTGCACAGAATAGCTGCTTGGCTGGTACTGACCTGTGGGGCTCTGGTGTGCTACTGCAGCCTCTCAGTGTGTCTCCTCACGAAGAGTCCACCAACAGTATCTGCTCCCTTTTTCTCAAATGTGCTATTATGTGGTTTATCCCTTGGGAGGAGCACCCATGTGACTGGATGTCAGATTTGCTCATGGGAACATCATCCATAAATCACATGGACTTAACCTGGTTTATTAAAGCAGGTCTTTTTCTTCATTTCTGTTCCCTTTGAAAAAAATTCAAAAGCTAAAACACTAGCCCCAATGAACTAATATTAGCCTAATATTCTAATAGCCTAATATTCTAATTCTAGAGAAAGAACCCTGCTCTGCACTATAAGTAAGAGGTTAGCATCTTCATTAGTTTGAGTGACAAACTGTGTTCTTACTGACCATTTTACTCCAGATATAGCTTAGGTTTTTTTTTTTAATTGAGATTTCAGGAAATGATAGCATAGTTTTTTAATAGTCAAGATACAAATAAAGATTCTGAAGCAGTCAGTGGTCTTAGTACGTGGGAATGAGTCATCATATTGGGGACTGCCCTGATAGTAGGGTGGGCTAGGGGAATTACCCTCAGAGGTTAATTATGAAATTCACATAAAATGGATGAAAAGTCATCTTAACCGGACAGAATGACAAATTAGGCAAGAAGTAGAGGGGAAAGCTGGCTGGCAAAACAAACCTCAGCAGTGCCTCTTCCTGCACCATCTAGGAAATTATAGGATTTGGGAATTCCTGTCCTAGTGGGAAGGGCATAGCCAGTGTTGTAAGCAAACACAGAAGACCTGCTAGCAATACCATTCTTCTGCAAGATGGCTGCACCAGGCCACATTAATCTGATAACATCAGAATTGGATCTGCCTGCTTTCCTTTCCCCCAAGGATTCAATGTTCACTAGCAATCTTCTGAACCTGTCTTCTATGTTGCAGTGGTTAGGTATGCACACTCTGGTTTATATTATGTGGGTTCATCTCTCACCCCTACCACTCACTAGCATTGCGATCTTACAAGTTACATAACCTCTGACTTTGTCTCTAAGAGGGTTTTAACCACAATTCCTACCTGATAGACTTGATTCTTGACACTGTGCCTGGGACAATGTTATTGTTAATAAATGCTAACCATTATGGTCATTGTTATTACAATATGTCTACGAAAATAGAATGGGCTTCTCACACATGGCAATTACGTTTTTCATTGAAAATGACTAAACTGGGCTTTTTGACTTAATATTTTAATCACCTGAACTTAGTGTGAGTCTTACAGGACTCATAGGAAAAGAGGGAAGGTGGGCTGACAGATTCAGGTTTCTGGTCCTGCCAAGCCAAGGTCATGGCAAATCCACCAAGGATACAAAAGTGCAATCTTGTGAAGCCTCTTGGGGTCTGCCTCCTGGTCTTTCCCTGAAAATGCCATCTCAGTCAGGAGCTTGCATTGAATTTCCTTAGGAGGAGCCTCTACCGGGGAAGTAATAAAATGGTATCAATGGTTCACATGGTGAGTGAAAGCTGACATACTGATCTGCTGAGGACTGAGCTTCTATATTTCAGGTCATACTATTTTCTAAAACTTTCTAAGGCTTCATCTCTGCTTTTAGGATAAAATCCAAACTTTGTGCTGGAGTTCCACAAAGTCTTTCCTCCCTGACTCCTTATCCCTTTCCAACCAAGCTCTACAATTCTCTCTTGTCTCACTATGCTCCAGTTCAAGGGTTGGTAACATTTGATCGGAACACAGCACAACCCTTTGTTGAAGTATTGCCTATGACTGCTTTCACGCTGCAATGGCAGGTTGAGTGGTTGAGACAGACACCATAGGGCCCCTGTAATTGTATGGTAACACTTCAGTGTATAGGACTTGGGAAGTTGGGTCTAGTTGTGAGTCCAAGAAAAGGAAATGGCTTTGTTTATCAGGATAAAAATTTTTGCTATAAAAGCAAAGCAATGTGAGTGTAGGCCCTAAAAATCTCCACTGTTTTCATCGTTCTGACTACCATCCACTCCCCACCAAAGGTCCCCGAGGGCACATCCAGCAGACCTTATTACTTTGGGGCACACATTTTGAAAAGGGCTGACTTTACTAATTTGATTTGGCATTCTGATTGCAGTTACTTTTGTATTTTAATTAAAGTTATAATTACATAATAGAGAGATACTCATATGATCAGTGCATTAAGAACACCTAACGGGAATTAGATGACTTCTAAACTATTTCACACTGAGTTTAAATTCACTGCTTAAACTACATAACAACGATACTGACAGTAACAGATGCATACTACTCACATATAGCACCACCTTATCTCATCCTCATTATGGTGCTTTTGTTGTTCATTTTATCGACGAGGAAACTAAGAAGAGAAATTAAGTAACTTGCCCAGGTTACACAATAGGAAGTAATGAATGATGGACCCAGGATTTAAAGCCAGTAGTCTGACCCCTGAGCACCAATTAATTAATTTTAGCTACACAATCTCACCATACAGGTAAATGAATACCTCATTCTTATGTAGTAGTTTACAGTTACAAATCTATGAATATCCTTATTTTCCAGATTAGTAAACCAAGGCATGAAAATGTTAAGAGATTTGGCAAGGTTATGTAGTCATTTTCCAGGCAAAAGAATATAATGAACTTGGTCTCTGAATTCTTCCAATCACAAACAAAATCTAAAATTGAACCGTACGCAACTCTCTCTGCTATGGCAGCTGTGCACCTGGAACCTGGTGGGCACTGAATTAGAGTAATCTATCTGGATGGCATTTTAGCTACATATGTCAAAATAAAAAAAGCCAAATCTTTATAAAGGAAATGAGAGGCAATGTAAATAATAAAAATTGGAAACAACCTTAATATTAACTAGTAGAAGAATGGTTAAATTAATTATATTGCATCCATGAGATTAAATCCTGCCATCAAAAGTCATGGTTTTTGGTTGGGTGCGGCGGCTCCCGCCTGTAATCCCAACACTTTGGGAGGCCAAAGCAGGTGGATCACCTGAAGTCAGGTGTTTGAGACCAGCCTGGCCAACATGGTGAAACCCTGTGGCTACTAAAAATACAAAAAAATTAGCTGGTGCCTGTAATCCCAATTAGTCAGGAGGCTGAGGCAGGAGAATTGCTTGAGCCCAGGAGGTAGAGGTTGCAGTAACCCAAGATTGTACCACTGCACTACAGCCTGAGTGACACAGTGAGACTTTATCTCAAAATAAATATATAAACACATAAATAAATAAATAAATCATGGTTATCTAATAATATGGGAGAATGGTCACAATAAAATAATAAGCATATATGTTTGTGTGTATATATAAATACATATATACACATACATTTTAACTTTATTTTAACCACATCTTTATGAATTTCATGCTTTTATATTATATAATGTTTTCTAAACTCTATCAATGTGTACTGAATAACTTCACAGGAAATGTATTAAAATATTTACCATGGACTAGTTGTGGTGGCTCACGCCTATAATGCCAGCACTTTGGGAGGCCAAGGCAAGTGGATCATCTGATGTCAGGGGTTCAAAACCAGACTGACCAACATGGAAAAATCCCCTCCCTAATAAAAATACAAAATTAGCTGGGTGCTGTGGCACATGCCTGTAATCCTAGCTACTCAGGAGGCTGAGGCAGGAGAATCGATTGAACCTGGGAGATGGAGGTTGTGGTGAGCTGAGATGGTGCCACTGCACTACAGCCTGGGCAACAAGAACAAAACTCTGTCTCAAATAATAATAATAGTAATAATAATTGGCCACGGATACCTATGGACATGAGATGATGGTAGATTTTCTTTTACATATTTTTCTGTACATTTTTACCTTCTCTGGTGAAGATATATTACTTTTATGAGGAGGAAAGTTTCATAGCACATGTTGTTATGTAGACTGAATGTTTGTGTCTCCCCAAAATTCATCTGTTGAAATCCTAACCCCCAATATGATGGTATTAGGAGGTAGAACCTTTGTAAGTAATTAGGTCGTGAAGGTGGAGCCCTCATGAATAGGATTAGTGCCCCTATAAAAGAGTCTCAGAAGATCTCTCATTGCTTCTGCCTGGTAAGGACACAGTGAGAAGACAGGTGGCTATGAACTAGGATGCAGGCCCTTACCAGACACTGGGTCTGTCAGTGCCTTGTTCTTGGACTCCCCAGCCTCCAGAACTGTGAGAAATAAATGTTTGTTATTAAGCCACTGTGGTATTTTTACTATAGCAGCCTGAACACACCAAGACACATGTTATTTTAAGGAAGATGCTAAACCCTGCCTTTCGCAGTCTGCCTCCTCAGCAAGTTCCCACCCTGTTCAGGGGTGTTGAGCCTTCACTGCAACCACTAAAAACACATCCCCACTTTATAAGTAATTGTACTTTGGAACTCCCAGTTAATCATCAGTACCAAATAAACATATCTGGAATTCAGTCATCTATATAAATGTTGCTTATGTAGAGATGTGGGAGAAGAGAGGAGAAGATTATGATCTCTTTGTGGTTTCATGGGATGTACTGTTTTGTCCCTTTGGGGCCAAGAGGGTACAGGTTCAAACATGGATTAGGATACCAGGGTTCCAGGACTGGGTAGGAAATGTGGCTCAGAAGCTTCTGGGGAGCAGAGATGGGCCACACCCTTCCCCAGTGCATTCATTTTTCAATAGGTTTTTGGAACTTTCAGAGAAAAGACTGAAATCCTGCCCACCAATGCACTGCAAACCTATGTCGAAGAAAGTGGGGTGTTCCCAGATGGAGAACAGATTACAGGGAAGAACAAGTGCCTCCACTGAAGAACTAAACTGGCACTACAACTCCGTAAGAAAAGTTGCCGTTACGCATCTTCTCATTCATAAGCGGGAGCTGAACAATGAGAACACATGGACACAGGGAGGGAAACATCACACACCCAGGCCTGTCAGGGGGTGGGGAGCAAGGGGAGAGGGAGAGCATTAGGACAAATACCTAATGCATGTAGGGCTTAAAACCTAGGTGACGGGTTGATAGGTACAGCAAACCACCACGGCGTATATACACCTATGTAACAAACCTGCTTGTTCTGTGTCCCAGAACTCGAAGTAAAATAAAATAACATCACATAAATAAAGAAAAGTTGGTGTTAGCAGAGAGTAAGAGTTACAGGTAGTTTCCCAGCTGATACCAAAACTTGCCTGTACCCAGCCGCCCTAGGTGGTTTGGAGAAAGGTGTAATGGGTGTGACTGGAAGAATGGTAACTCTGTAAAAGGTAGTTAACACTTCAGGGTTCAAACAACTTTGCAGTGGGGCCCTGGATGAGTGGACTATAGCAATTACTACAGCAATCACATCCTCTGACTTTGAATGACATTTATATGGGTTTGGGAACAGAGATGACTCTCCCTGAGCACGTGGTGGTAGCTGCAAAGCCGACACAGGAGCAGAGTTTCAACCTTGGTGGGGGTGGGGGAGCAGAATATGTGTACAGCTATCAGGATGGCGGTGGGGGAACTGCCTTGCTTGGCTCAGCATGTCTCCAGTAAGAAAGCCCTGCCAGGAGCCACTAGAATACCTGGGACTGGGCAGGTCTGCAGTGCCAGCCTAGCTGAACATAGCACCAAGTGTGTTTGTGTCACTTTGCTGAGCAGGACGTGACACTGGACCAGTGATCTCAATCACTTAATTATACATTTAAAATATGTAATGTGCTAGGTAAAAAGTGCTACAAAGAAATAAGGTCATAACAAGGTAGTAAGGCATCTGGCAGATATTTGAAATTCGCAAATGTTGGTCCTGCAGGATTTTCAGGTGATGGTGACTGAGGTGGCAATGAGGATGGGGACAGACTTCCAGTCCTGAGGGGCATCTCTGTGGAAACATCAGAGCCTGGGTCCATGGATTCCTGCCATGGTAGGGACACAACTGAAGTATTTCTGGCCGCACGTCAGCACCCTTAGGCATTTCCAGAAATATTTAGGGGAAAGGCACTCTTTTCAAGGCTGAGGTAAAGCAGGGACACTCACAATTGGTGAAGTGTGAGATGCTCAGGATGAGCTTGTTTAAACAAAGTAAGCCAAAGGGGCTATTAACGCAGATGGTTCCCCATGAATTCAATGTTTTTCTTTAAGCAACTTGACTTCTGTGGCTACTTGTTATAACTATTTCAAGGAGCTGCCCTTGGAAGACTTGGTTTTTATGAGGTGCAAGAAAAACCATGACTCAGGTAAATCTGCCAACATTTTCCCATAGAAAGTTTATCTTTGGAGGCTCCTCCCACTGGGATCCTCTCCATCTGTCCACAGCCTGCTGAGCAACCCACTGACTATTGCATTCCCTGCCTCATGTTTATTCTTTTCTTTATCCTATTCAAATGTAAACAAGCTCTAATGGGAGAAAAGTGATCTGATATATAATGTCACCTAAAATGACAAATGACTGACAGTAGCTCGATTAAAGGAGGAAGTTTGGGGTCCACAATGCCTTAATGGAAAGGAATTGGGCTGAATTATGAAATTCTTTCAACAAGACAGGCCATTGGAGGGAGGCTTTGGGGCAGGGGATCTTCCTGGAATCTGTTAATGATATACCCCAAAGGCAGCTCAACTGACTCATAAAGTTAACCCTGATGGTACTGATGTTACTAGAAGCCCTAAGCCTGTGCTGCCTAACATTGACAGAGTTTTATTTAACATATTCTTTTGAGCTAGGCAGAGCAGAATTGACCATCCCTCATTAACAGCAATGAAACTGAGGATTAGAGATGACCGCTTATTTGCCCAAGTGCCTCAGCTGGTAACTGATGGAACCAGCTCTAAACATATATATTTTTAAATTTCATCTTGTCAGAAAAATAAAGTCAGAGTGTCCAACACAAGGTTGTTTACCTTGGCTATTATTGACATGTTAGAATAATATTAAGCTGTGAGGGGCTTAAAGATCAGCTCAATTACCTCATCTGTAAGCCTCTCTCTTTCTCTCATTCCCCATATCCAGTCCTTCAACAAATCCTGCAGTCTTCACATTCAAAATAAATACTGAATATGACCACTTTCCACCATCTCCAGTGCTCCACTGCATCCGAGGCCTCACCTCTCTAATGCAGATGTTTGCAGCAGCTTCCTGACTGCTCTCCCTCCTTCCACATTTGCCCCTCTACAGTTAATTCTTCATACAGCAGCCAGAGGGATCTTTCTGAAAACCTAAGACAGGTTAGGTCAGTCCTTTGCTTGGAATCTTCAGCAGCTTCTCACTGCATGAAGAGTCAAAGTCCAGTCTGCATCTGGCCCCTGACTGCCTTGATGGCCTCAGCTCCAGTTCTCTTTGCTCCAGCCAGACTGTTTTTCCTGTTCCTCAAAGTAGCCATGTACCTTCCAACCTCAGGGCCTTTCTACTTACTATTTCCCCCCTGCCCCTTGAGTCTTCCAGATATTCACATAACTGGCCTCTTTATTCAACCCCTGGTCAAATGTCACCTCCTCAGAGAAGCCCCCTTCCTGACTATCAGTCTCTAGCCCTTCATTATGTTTTAGCTCTCCTTATAGCACGTTTTACCTAACACATCATGTATATTTTAAAATGCGTTGTCTCGCTCTCCTCTCTAGATGGAAGCTCCATGTCAGTTTTGTTTTGTTCACTGCTGTATCATCATTGCCTACAGTAGCACTTGGCACATACTTGCTGAATAAATGAAACTGAGAAACTCAGAGAAACATATTTCTTTTAAGATAAAGCCCACAAAAATGTTTTCTTCCTGTTCAGTTTAAACTATCCAGCACACGGCATCAGTCTTGTGATTATCTTTACTTTCTGATGCTCTGCCCTCTGAGTGACCTTTAGCAAGTAACTTTGTTAGAACTCACTTTACCCAGCTATAGAATGGGAATAAAAATATAACCTACCTTCTTTCTCAGACACTTTAATGAAGCAGAGTCTTCTTTGTTCTTTGAGGAAAGGAGCCAGGCAGATGAAAATTCCTGTTATTAAGGTAAAACTAAAGCCTCACGAGGGCAGGAGCTGCATTTTGTTCCTCCCCATTCTTGCACAGAGCAGACATTCATTAAGTGCTTATCAAAGTTAATATCTGTGGGACATAAACTGCACCTGCCTTTGCAGCAGTCGCCACAGAAGCCGGCCCCTTTCCTGGGCTAACTGCTCTGAGAGCACCAGAATGAAATCTGACTTAGATGTGACGCAGAATCTTTTTTCCAGAAGAAGGCAACTACACAACTCTTGATGGACAAATAGCTACCAATGATGAGCACAAACCAGGGAATGTCAGAAGTGAAGAAAATTCAGATCAGAAGATTCTGTCTCTTGGGCATAACTTTTTTGTGGAGAGACCCTGACTAATACAGCGACTCTCCTAATTATGGTGAATTTCCTGGTTCAGCTCAGAGCCACTGATTCAGCAGATATTCCCCTAGTCAGATCCCAATGGAAACCAATATGTAAAGTCTGATGCTGGGAACTTTCTCATGGTCAAAAAGGATTTGAAAACCAGATGAATGTGTGCATATTCACACTAAGCAAGTTTCACGTCTGCCTTCATCATCTTCCCTTTTCTTCTCTTACCCACTTTCTCACTCTGTTTTTGTTCCTTTCCTATTCATGCCCCACTGCTTCTGTCGGACACATGGGCATTTTTTGGTCCTGCAGGGGTTGAAAGATTCCTGACCTTCCAAGGTCCAGTGATTTGGCATCAGGAGATCTCAGTTTTCTCCTTCTCTGCCATTTAAAGAAGCGTGTTGTAATTTCCTCAGCAGAAGTGAAAGTGATTAGCTTCTACTCAAATGTCTGCATAGGCACAAAAATGAGGGCAAGAGGGAGCAAGAGAAGAGGAAGAGGGACCTTTTGATTGGGGTGAAAGCAAACCCTTACATAACCTGACCACACAATAGGAGGAAATGAAAACTTGGGTTCAAGGGCAATTTTGTCATTGGTTATAAGTCTGCGTCATCAAGCAGGTGCCAGAAAAATAAATTTTATTTTGATTTTATACCTTCATTTGAACAACTAGGTTTTCCTAATTTCTCATTTCCAAGGAAGATCTACACAAGGATGCATAATTTATAGTTAGTTTGGAGATGAATAAAATATTAACATACCTTTTGTTTCCCTTAAAACATAATACCTAAATTAGTGTGATGCCTTGGTTACCATCCCACACATGTATTTGGAATGTAAGTGAGCTCAGTTTTAAGCACATTTGTAACAGCAGAACAAGTGAGAGTTGCATTACATGGACAAATTGATATTAACAATGGTGGCCTTGAGAATGGTTCCATCCCACAACATCTGATCTGCAGACAGTTGAGCATTCATGCAGTTTTGACTTTATTGACTTCATTGGTCCCAGCCAGAAGGTTTTCATCTAGTGCATTCAGTTACCCTGATTTCTAATTACAATAGAATCATTCAAATACATTTGTTTCCAGAGAGCTTGCCTGAGACAGATTAAATGGCAGAAGTTGCAAAGGATGTCATTGTTTTACATAAAAGATCTGTGGAAATTATGCCTAAAAACTTGTTGTCTTTTTATTTTAAAAGCTGCTATATGCAAAATAACAGTCAGGTCAAATAGTTACCACTGTGGCAACAATCAGTAATGGCACATTTGCAATTGTTCTAAAAAGTTAATATGGAAAAGTTACAAGAATTAAGTGGTGATGTTTTACTTAAGAAGTAGAAAAGATTTGCAAAAAGAAACAGACTCTAAGAAACATGTTACTGTAGTTGTTGAAAGAATATGGTCAAGGTCTTTATCCATATTAAGTGGCTCTATAGGACATAGTTTCTTTAGATTTTTTAGCTTCTACAAAAATGCTGATTTGTTTTAATCTTTTGGAAACCATAGATTTTTTTTTTTAACCAGTGATCTTATTTTCCTTTTTGCTTTTGTTCGTAGGAAGCTCAGAACCCAATTTACAATCTCTAACAACTCCTATAGAACTTTATATTTGTACTTCTTTTAATTTCTTTCTTTCTTTCTTTTTTAGGGTGGGAGTGGGGTTTTATTAATTTTCTCTCTGGATTTATTTCCTTCCCAATGTTTTCTCTTCACTTTTATTGAACTGTTTCTTTTCTCTTTTTCTATGATATGTGTTCTTAAAAGCTGGCACGAAGGGAAATGAAGCATATCTGGTCTCAAAGTGATAACACATCCAAAATCGCCACCCTAGCGCTACTATTTATCTCATCTCACTATCTTTTTAGTACAATACATTTAGAATGCTGTCCTCCTTCTTGAAATTTTGAAAACCGTTTAATTCTTCTCTGAATTAGTGTACACTGTACTTAGATTTACATCTTTTTTTTCTTTTTTTGAGACAGAGTCTTACTCTCTCACCCAGGCTGGAGTGCCGTGGTGTGATCTCGGCTCACTGCAACTTCCCTCCCCGCAACCTCTGCCTCTCCGGTTCAAGTTATTCTCTGCTTCAGCCTCCCAATTAGCTGGGATTATAGGTGTGCACCACCACACCCAGCTAATTTTTGTATTTGTAGTAGAGATAGGTTTCACCATCTTGGCCAGGGTGATCTCAAACTCCTGACCTTGTGATCCACCCACCTAGGTCTCCCAAAGTGCTGGGATTACAGGTGTAAGCTACCATACCCGGCTAGGTTTACATCTTAATCTTTCATATTTTGTTTGTTTTTATCCTTTGCCTCAAAAGAAATTAATGTGCACTGCGACCTTAGTTTCTATTAGTCATCAACTTGGGGACTAACATGACTGCTTCACTGTCAGTGAGTATCTTTTTCTGATAGTTCCAGGAGGGTGATTAATCTCATCTGATTCATCATGTTCTTTCACTCTGTCTGCCCAGTGACTATGGTCTTGCATTTATTTCTTTACCATCTAATTCAACTTAATTATTTATTATTTGACCATTTTATATTCTCTCTCTTTCTTCCTGTCTCTCGCACAGAACTTTCCTTCTCTGTTTCCATTCAGTCTCCTTTGCTGATGTCCGCTCACTGCAACCTCATCATCCCTACATCATAATGATGGAGTGCCTCAGGGCTCGGTCCTTGGGTCTCTTCTCTTACCTGCAAATACCCTAACGTTGGTTGGTTCATTCAACCTAATGGTTTTAAATTGAATTTCTACACTGAATACTGAAATTTATATCAGTAGCTTGCATGTCTCTTCTGAATTCCAAACTCACATATGCAACGACCTACTCATTATGTCCAGGTGGATATCCAGTAGGTATCTTAAACTTACTCAGAACTGAACTTCTGATCTCTACTCATAACAAACAACAGTGTTTTTCTTTCAGCCTTCTCCTATTCACTTTAAAGCAATTCCAGCTCTATCCTTTCAAGTGCTTAGGCCTTTGAAAGTCTTGGAATCATCCTGAGTCCTCATGTTCTCACACGTCTCACATCCAGGCCATTGATCTGATCCCATGATTTCTAGCTGCAAGATATATCCAGCTCTATCCCGTATTTGCTTAGCTACTAGCGGCATGACCCCAGTCACTGTCACCTCTTGTCTGGGTCAGCAACAGCATCTTTTAGTGCTGGCCCTGTTCCTACCCTTGCCCTGGAATGTGCTCTTCTCCACCCAGCGGCCAATGGGGTCATGTGAAAAGGCATCCCCAGTAGAAAAGAAAAGCCTTTTCACCTCACTCACAGTTAAAGCCACAGTCCTTACAACAGCCTTTCCAGCCCTACAAGATCTGGACCCCGATCTGTCTGAGCCTCCTACTCACTCATCATGCTTTAGCCACTGTCCTCTCCCAGGCATCTCTCAGCCACATGCCTCTCACCAGGCAAGGTCACTCTGTCTGCACACATCCCTCAGCTGCCCTCACTTCTTATCCCTTTCAGGTTTTTGCTCAAGCCTGCGCTCATCAGAGACTCTTCTGGTCAAATCCCTGATCATCCTACTGAAAATTAAGGCTCCTCTTCTGGCCCCAGCCTCTCTATCCCCTTTTTTGTTTTATTTTTCTCTGTAGCACTTATCACCATTTCAGATACCAATAAATAAGTATAATACCACACATGGTATTATGCTTATTTATTGTCCATCTCTACCTCCTTCTTCCCCCAGAGTATAAACTCCGTGAGGGCAGGGCATTTATCTGTGTTTATGTTGTCTGCTGAACACCTAGAACAGTGCCTGATACATGTGTAGGTAGCTCAGAAACTATTTGTTGAATGAATGGATGAAACCAAAATTCTGGCCTCATTGGCACTAATTCTAAACAGTTAAGCTAATGAAACAGAGTGCCATCCAAAATAAATTAATAGAATGAAGCAAGTCCCCATTGCCAAAGCAAAATGGAAAATTAAAGCAATAACCAGTTAATTAGGGCAAAGAGATTTTTTTTCTTCTAACTGTGTTATAGGATCAAATAGGACCATGGGACTGAAAGAAAACCTGAGCTCTCGCTCACTCCTGCCTCCTAACTGCAAGAGCGAAAGGGCGCATTCCAACCATGTCAAAGAGGATCTTTTCTGTGTTAAGGATATTTGGAGAAATATTCTGGTTTTTCAGTCATTCATATTTTTTCTTTTTAACGTTCAACCACTCACCATCTGCTTCCCTTCCTAGAAAAGTCATATCTCTACCTTAAATAACACTGAAATGAAAGGCCAACTGCGAGTACATGCAAACTCCTATTTCTCTTTGACTATCTGGCCCCAGATCGGAATGGAAAAGAATGCCATGTTCCTCAGGTGTCTAATAGCAAAACAATGGAAACTCTACCAAAGGTACTAAAAACTTTAGCCTTTTCCTAACTTATCCTGAGTAATTTCCTTGTAAATACATTTTTTCTATTGTAAGTTAAAACTTTTACTTTTTAAAAAAAAATAGAGGGCCAGATGTGGTGGCTGACACCTGTAATCTCAGCACTTAGGGAGGCTGAGCTGGGCAGAACACTTGAGTTAAGGAGTTTGAGACCAGCCTGGCCAACAAGGTGAAACTCTGTCTCTAGTAAAGATACAAAAAAATGAGCCAGGTGTGGTGGCAGGTGCCTGTAGTCCTGGCTACTCAGGAGACTGAGGCATGAGAATTGCTTGAATCTGGGAGGCAGAGGTTGCAGTGAGCTGAGATTGCACCACTGCACTCCAGCCTGAGTGACAGAGTGAGACTCCATCTCAAAAAACAAAACAAAATAAAATAAAATAATAGTGGAAAAAACTGCTAGCTCATCTTTTAAAGGTATGCATACTATAAATCAAATTCTGTTATGGCAATGTGCTATAATTTAAAAAAAATCTTATAGGGTAAGATTTTCTGGTCAAGGGGAAGGTCTATTTTTTGCTAAAATATTATTTATGTTAGATATTGCTTGAAATCAATTTAAAACACTGGCAAGTTTCCAGTGAAACAAAAGAGTTGTAGCATGAGAGAAGGTAGGTTAGACTGGAAGCTAGGAGACCTGACTGGAATCTGGTTCCCATTATGTGATGAAGCCACTGGATGAGCTGGAGGCAAGTTCTGTCTTTCTGGGCTTGAGTTGACCTGTAGGACAAGAACTTCAGATGTAAAGTAACTATGTATTCTTCCATCCCTAGAATTTATGACTCCTTTTATAGTTTAAATGGATTTAGCCTGAAGTTTTTTATTTTGATTTTCTTTCTTCCTCTTTCCCTTTTTACTTCTTCCTTATGTGCTTCCTTTCCTTCCATCATTACTTACATTTTGCTTCTCTATTTCTTTTGATTCTTTCTCCTTTTTTCTTACCTTTCTTTTGCCTTTCAATTATTTTCTTACCTATTTCTTTGTCCTTTTACTTGTCCCTTTTCCTTTTAGGTTTTTCTGTCCTTTTGCCTTCATTTTTCCTTTCTACCTTCTTTCCAGATTTCCTTCTTCTCTTTCTGTCATTCTTTTTCTCAGCAGCAAATCACCTGACATTTTGACAAATCCACAAAGTAGAGTGGTTTTATGGGCTGGTATTAACACCTATTATGACCAGTCAGGCATTGCAAACTGATGTGAGTGTCGATAGGCCTGCTTTTAGGCCATGCATGGAAAGTAGCCAAATCTGCACATGGCTATTATTTAATGATGCCCAGAGTCAAACAGGAAGCCTTCTGCAAATTGCCTCACAAATTATACAGTGGCTCCCTGCCTGCTTGCTATTGGCATGAAACAGGTTTGTGAAACCAGCTTTTGACATCCAAATTATTTCCCTGTCTTTTACACACACGCACACACACACACCCCCCACACCCTCAAAGCTACCTTTTTAACATAAAAATTTAAAATATATTTAGACAGAAAATGTCATAATCAAAGAAAGCATAAACAAAAAACTTGAGAAAATATTTACAACATAATGACAATCACAAGGTCTGATTTCCAAAACAGACAAAATGTTATTGCAAATTATTTATATATATATATATATATATATATATATATATATATATATATATATAAGTTCAGTAGAAAATGGAAAAGTTAAGACTAGATAAATGACACAGAAGGAAAAAAAAATGTCCAGCAAACAATATTCTCAACCTTAGTAATGCAAGAAATTCAATTTAAAAGGGTCATTTTTTTTGAAAGAAAAATTTGTTATTTTAAACAAAGTATAATGCTTAAACTGGCCTGAAGAATAATATTAGTGTATATTTTCTCTTCCTTAACTTTTTATCTTACCATGTGCACTTTTAAAGTGACTAAAAATACTTTCTCCCAATAAACGATTTTGCATTTTGCCCTCCCTGACCCCAGTTCTCTTAAAACTCTAGGTTGTAAAGAAATTGGGAAGTATTTTTTCTGAGTAATGTCCCATGCAAACCAAATTTTTTTTTTTTTTAAGAGACAAGGCGTCACTCTGTTGCTCAGGCTGGAGTGCAGTGGTGCTATCACAGCTCATTGCAGCATCAAACTCCTGGGCTCAAGGGATGCTCCCACCTCACTCTCCTGAGTAACTGGGACAGCAGACACATACCACCACACCTGGCTAATTTATTTTATTTTATCTTTTGTAGAAATGGGGCCTTGATTTGTTGCCTAGGCTGGTCTCAAATTCCTGGCCTGAAGTGATGCTCCCACCTTGCCCTCCCAAAGCCCTGTGATTAGACATATGAGACACTACACCTAGCCTTGTAAGCCAAGTTCTGTCAGACTGGGTCACCAGTTATTCCTCTTTTTCCCTCATTCTTACTAAAATGCTCAGAGTATTAGATATCATTATCCTTATTTAAATATTTATTATAAAACTGGAAGGAGTTGGACCACCTTGGAAATCTTTTTCACTTTTATCTCTTACTTAATCAGTATAATAGAAAGCTAAGAGAATAGGATTTTGAGTCAAACTGAACCTAGCCTTTCTTAGCTCTGATATTTAGTATTGTGTTTCCTTGGGTAAGTTCCTCATTCTCTTGGGGCTCAATTTTCTCATCTATAAAATAGGAGTAGCCACAGCATCTCTTTCATAAGGTTGTGGTGAACCTTCAGTGCTATTATGAATGTAAAGCATACAGCGGAGTGCCTAATACAGGGCAAAATAAATAAACTGCTGAGATAATGATGTCAATGACGATGAAAGCTTACAGAAGTAAGGAACTGGTCAGAATTGTGATGATAACTCCGTACAGATCTACAAATTTAGAAAGAAGAGACCGAATCTCACTTAAATCCCAAGCAAAACTTTGCAACTTATTCAGGATTTGAATCTAAGTCTGTTGATTCCCCACTGAGTCAGTACAATGCTGAATGATGTTTCATTCTGGTGAACAGTCAGGCTGTAAAATCCTTCACAAATTTAAATACAGTAGAGTGAGGGAAACAGATCAGAGAGTGACAATAGTCAGAATGGTAGGGGAGGCAAACACACGCCAAGGTCTATGTCTAATTTTGATACAATATGGGTCAACATCTAATAATATTCCTAAGATGATGAGAGGTAACCTTGACAACCCAGCTGATGCAGGCACTGAAAGAATAAGAGATTCACAGGGAGAAACAGGAGAAAATCTGGGCCATTTTCTTGGTTAGTGCTGGCTCATACCTTTTGCTGTGTAGATAATTTCTTACTACTCGTAAACCAAAGTCTTTTACTATTTAATTAACAAACAAACATCTATTAGACACTTGTAATATGCCAAGACAATAGGTTAGGCCTTTGGGGATGTAGAGGTCACCTGTTCACAAAGGCTGTCAGGGAGGACATTCCTATTCACAACCAAGTAGGATACAGCTTAACCCACACAGTAATGCTGCAAGCTCAGTACTCCTAGTGAAAGCAACAAAAGTCACTGATTAATTTTGACTGGGATAATGCTAACAATAGCAACAACAAATTTAATACTGATAATAATAGACTAGGCTTTGCTGCAGCAGCCAGCAAATCTCAGTGGCCCATTCAACACAATTTTATTGCTTTATCATCCTCCACAGCCATGTATTAGGTTGGTGCAAAAGTAACTGTGGTTTTGCCATCACTTTCAATGGTAGACAGGGGACCTGTCTCACACAGCCATGGAATACCACCATGGAGAACAGGCAACCTCCTCAGCTGCTGTGACAGGGGAAGACAGCATGGAGAATTGAGTGCTGGCTCTTAAGAGTGACTGGCTATTGCAGCTCACTGGCCAGACCCTATCACATGGGCTTACCTAGCCTGTGATTAGGGTGAGGAGTGAACTGCCCAGAATGCAGTCTTAGGAGGCTCTCGCTCTTGGGATCATGCGGGTATAGGGTTGGCCCCTGTGTGGCTCCTTGTCAAAGCTCCTTGTATGTTTCACCTTAGGTACCTCACTGGTCTTACCCCAGTCCCAGCCTAACTGAAAGGGGGTTAGGAAATGTCATGTTCCTTATGTTGAGGTAGGAGAGGTCAGTTTTGGCGAGTACTAGAAATGTCTAGTAACCTAGCCTTGAAACCTCAACCTTGTCTGTGACACTTCCTTTTCTCACCACCTTTCTGGTCCAGGCAGTCACCAAATCTTGGGATTTGAATCAAACATAACAAAAGCATGAATATGTCAGTTACTCGACTACTTGCCAAGAGTGGTGCTATGCATGCTTATGCTCACTGATTCATTTATTCATTCCTCAGACAGCCCTATGAGGAAGTTCCTATCACTATTTCAATTTTTTACATGAGAAACTTGAGGCTTGGAGAAATTAACTTGCCAAGGTCTTCATGCATAAGAGGCAAAGTTGAGATCTGAGCTCATATTTGACTACAATGCCACCAATCATTATGGGAACTCACACTTATTCAATATTCCCCAAATTTTAAATGACAGCGTGGCTATATCAGCCCAACCCATAAGATAGTTGGAGCAGGCTGGGTGCAGTGGCTCACGCCTGTAATCCCAGCAATTTGGGAGGCCAAGATGGGTAGATCATGAGGTCAGGAGTTCAAGGCTAGCCCAGCCAACATGGTGAGACCCCGTCTCTACTAAAAATACAAAAATTAGCTGGGCATGGTAGTGCTCATCTGTAATCCCAGCTACTCGGGAGACCAAGGGAGGAGAATTGCTTGAACCCAGGAGGCAGAGGTTGCAGTGAGCCAAGATCCCACCACTGCACTCTAGCCTGGGCAACAAAGCAAGACTCGGTAACAACAACAACAACAAAATAGTTGGAGCAAAAAATACTGACTTGCAATTTGTGGGAAGTGTATATTCGAATCATCAATGATTTCAAGCTTATGTCATTGATAAAAAGTGATGGTTTTGTTTTGTTTTGGGTTTTCACATGAGAATGCAGTGCCATCTATTAGTAGAAGACGTATGATATAGAATAGGGATCAAAAAATCTTTACTAATCAGATGTGTGATTAGGGCAACTCTCTTCCTGTCGGTTTAGCCAACGATCAAATAAAGAGATGAATCATACCTTCTAAGGTCATCGCCTGTATTGACATTACAAAATTTTGTGAGGATGGCAGAAATAGGGAAGACAGGGAAGAAAAATATTTTAAAAACAAAAATATTCTGTAGCAGAGCTGAAACACTGATATCTCAAACTAGACAATGTCTGACTGCTAATACTGAAGCAAATTTTATCATAATATTTCCAACATTGAGCCATAAAATCATTCCTTAATCAGACAAAAAAGTAAGGTTAGTTGGATATACAGCAAGAGTTTTACATGCTAATTTGGCAATGATTAAATTTTCTTTGGTCAAAGTGTTAATTAAAATGTTCATTTGGGGTTTGTTGTGCAGAAAATATGGAAGGAGTATGCATGGAGCTAAAAGTTCGACTCCTCCTGAGGCTACATGGGGCAATCACAAATGGCCGAAGTGCTGAGACAGGGAAGATAAAGACAATAGATGCTACTACAAAGGACCTGGGGGAGAACTACTTAGTTTAATTAAGGAGGAGGAGCATTTGAAGCAGTCCGTAACGATGAAGTCATGTATCTGAATGCACATGAAAACTTTGCCTTTACACTTTTTTCTTCTTTTGGTGAAAACATCTGGCAAAAACATGTTGAGAAAAGAAAACTTTTCTGTTTTGTGCAGCAGGATCTTGCTGTGAAGAGATGAAAACTTGAGCTAATTACAGGATGTCTGCAAAAAGAAAGGGCTAGCTTTATGTTAGACCAATTTTTCTCCCTACAGGGTAGACTGTCTAGAATAAAAGCAGTGGTATGCTGTGGGAAATAAGTATGGGGTAGGAAACAATGAATTGCATCTAATCTGTAATACCATACCATGACGGTTATTAAAATACCGTTCAATATATGCTTGCTTTTATAAGTGTGCCAAGAAAAGAACAGACGACTTTGAAACTTACATGATAAAGACTGCAAAATTGTACATTTTCTAATGTATAACATGTTGCAGACCTTTTATTGGAAACGTCCCAGCCATTGTACTACAGGCAAGTAAACAATGTATCTTTTGGTATTTTGTTTTACATTTATTTTAAGACTGCAGCATCCCAAATCTCTTTCGAAAATTTCTTTTTCAATATCTCTTTAGCTCCTTTTGCCTTTCCCCACAATCCTACATTAATTTCATCTCTTTTCCAAAATCCTGTAGATTCTTTAACCTAAAAAAGCACAAGCAAAAGAAAACAAAAAGTCTGGGGTAGCCTGGTCCTGATCTCTCTTGGGGCATCCGTGCAGCCCTCCAACTAACAGCAAAATGTCAAGATGGGAGTGATAGACACCCAGGAGGTTAAGCTCATCCCTAGCCAGTTAACAAGTTCTACAGATAACTAACCATTCTAAAAGGATTAGGATTTGATTTAGGCAGAGTGATGTTTAATCCCAATGGCCTCTTCCTATGGGAACAAGATGCTTAAAATCACTAGGAGGAGACTTTCTTTTTTATTATTATTATATTTTAAGTTCTGGGATATATGTGTAGAACATGCAGGTTTGTTACATAGGTATACACATGCGATGGTGGTCAAGATGTCCAAATAGGAACTGCTCCAGCCTGCAGCTCCCAATGAGATCAATGCAGAAGGTAGGTATTTCTGCATTTCCAACTGAGGTACCCAGCTCATCTCATTGGGACTGGTTAGACAGTGGGTGCAGCCCATGGAAGGTGAGCAGAAGCAGGGTGGGGTGGTATCTCACCCAGGAAGCAGAAGGGATCAGGGAACTCCCTCCCCTAGCCAAGGGAAGCCTTGAGGGACTGTGCCATGAGCAACGGTGCACTCTGGCCCAGATACTATGCTTTTCTCACGGTATTTGCAACCCACAGACCAGGAGATTCCCTCAGGTGCCTACACCATCAGGGTCCTGGGTTTCAAGCACAAAACTGGGTAGTCGTTTGGGCAGACACCGAACTAGCTACAGGGTTTTTTTTTTTCGTACGCCAGTGGCACCTGGAACACTACAGAGACAGAACTGTTCACTCTCCTGGAAAGGGGGCTGAAGCCAGGGAGCCAAGTGGTCTAGCTCAGTGGATCCCACCCCCACAGAATCCAGCAAGCTAAGATCCACTGACTTGAAATTCTCACGGCCAGCACAGCAGTCTGAAGTCGACCTGGGATGCCTGAGCTTGGTGCGGAAGGGGCATCCACGATTACTGAGGCTTGAGTAGGCAGTTTTCCCCTCACAGTATAAACAAAGCCACTGGGAAGTTTGAACTGGGCAGAATCCACCGCAGCTTGGCAAAGCTACTATAGACAGACTGCCTCTCTAGATTCCTCTGGGCACTGCATCTCTGAAAGAAAGGCAGCAGCCCCAGTCATGGGCTTATAGATAAAACTCCCATCTCCCTGGGTCAGAGCACTTGGGGAAAGGGGCAGCTGTGGGCACAGGTTTGGCAGACTTAAATGTCCCTTTTTGCCAGCTCTGAAGAGAACAGCACATTTCCCAGTACAGCACTTGGGCTCTGCTAAGGGACAGACTGCCTCCTCAAGTGGGTCCCTGACCCCTGTGCCTCCTGACTGAGAGACATCTCCCAGCAGGGGTAGACAGACACCTCATTTAGGAGAACTCTGGCTGGCATCGGGTAGGTGCCCCTCTGGAACAAAACTTCCAGAGCAAGGAATAGGCAGCAATCTTTGCTGTTCTGCAGCCTCCACTGGTGATGCCCAGGCAAACAGAGTCTGGAGTGGACCTCCAGCAAATTCCAGCAGACCTGCAGCAGAGGGGACTGACTGTTAGAAGGAAAACTAACAAACAGAAAGGAATAGCAACAACATCAACAAAAAGGACGTCCACACAGAAACTCCGTCCAGACGTCACCAACATCAAAGACCAAAGGTAGATAAATCCACGAAGATGAGGAAAAACCAGTGCAAAAAGGCTGACAATTCCAAAAACCAGAATGCCTCTTCTCCTCCAAAGGATCACAACTCCTCACCAACAAGGGAATAAAACTGGACAGAGAATGAGTTTGACGAATTGACAGAAGTAAGCTTCAGTAATAACAAGAAGAAGGTGGGTAATAACAAACTCCTCTGAGCTAAAGGAGCATGTTCTAACCCAATGCAAAGATGCTAAGAACCTTGAAAAAACGTTAGATGAATGCTAACCAGAATAACCAGCATAGAGAAGAACATAAACTACTTGATTGAGCTGAAAAACACAGCAGAAGAATTTCGTGAAGCATTCACAAGTATCAATAGCTGAATTGATAAAGTGGAAGAAAAGATATCAGAGAATGAACATCAACTTAATGAAATAAAGTGTGAAGACAAGATTCAAGAAAAAAGAATGAAAAGTAAAGAACAAAGCCTCCAAGAAATATGGGACTATGTGAAAAGAGACTTTCATTTTCTAACTGTGTTCTGGAGCTAATTGAATGAAAAAGGTGGATTCCTCCCTACCCCTATCTCCAGAATTTGGTTATTTTTTTAAAAAGTGTTTTATAAAGGGCTAGGTCAGTCATTACCTACCTCCTATTTGTGTGACATCACCTACGCTGTCACACTGAGCCCTGTGGACTCAGGGACTCGGGGACTCTGGCTCCTGTAGCCCGGTCTCCAGGGACCATGCTGCACCTTGCCCATCTTCCTTGCAACTGATCCTTCGTCCATCACAAGCAGACCACTGTCAAAACTCAGATATCCTCAGACAGATCCAGAAACGCAGAATGGCTGGAGAATGTGCCTCTTTATTGCTCAACAGTGACATTCTCTCTAGCTCTCTACCCTTCCCACTGCTCCAGAACTGAGCCATGTCATCTGCCATTTACTTTCTTGCAATGTTGGTTTCCTTTAAGTTGAGAACTATTTCTCCATAACTATGTGTGTATCATAAGTGAAAAAATTATGAAAAAGGTTGTGTGGCTTTTCTGATCTCTGCCTGTTCCCTGTCAGTTGCTGATTTGCAGCCTTTCCAACAGGACTATTAGCTTCCCAAAGGCCATGACTGTGTCTGCATTTGCTCATCACTGCTCATCACTGTCCAGAGCCTGGAATTGTTTCTGCATATAGTAGATGCTCAGTAATTTTCCCTGTCAACCATGGGATCATAGGAATGGATGCCCTTACTTTGGCCATGCACTGTGCTGGATGCTTTGAGTATAGATATGAATGAGACACAGCTCCTGCTATGAAACCCTAGGAAAATGACTGATCGTTAAACATGCCTGCCATTGATTTGGCTTTAAGCAAAGCAAGAGAAATAGAAGTTCCCATCACAGATCTGGTTTAGGGATTCTAAAAGAAACTGCTCCTACATTTCTCTCCTATTAGCCTGACAGCTTGTGGTATTTTCTGCATTTATTAACAATGATAACAGCAATGACAAGCATAATTTATGGGCACTCACCCTGTAATGAACAATGCACACAGTGTCTTGCATATATTCTAGAATATTATGCTCATAATTGCCCCTATACACTAGGTATTATTACCATTTTATTGCCAAGGAAAGAGGTTCGGAGAAGTTAGGTGCCTTAGTTGGTATAACACCTACACAGCTGGCAAGTGGAGGTAATTACTTAGAACTCTGACCTGTTAGAATTCAAAGGCCAGACCCATAACCATGCTCTGTTCTACTTCCCACTCTTTCCTTAAGGCTGTCGTTTTGTCAAGAAAAGGCAACACACCAACCAGTATTACTTGGTCTGACTCTGTCACTTATAGAAAATGAAACTGGGTATACTTTGATTTGATTTTTCCAATGATTCATTGACATGGGTAGGTCAAGTGTTGTACCCCTACTGTATTGAGGAGCTTGGAACTCCCCAGAGGTCACAAAGCTCATAAAGGGCAGACTGCTAGCCTGTTTGGAACACTGTGCAGAATTTTTTCTACGGTATAGGGAGGGAAGCCTCCGGGAATTTCAGAAAGACATTTTCTGTTTCACATTTTCACCAATGGATGGGATTCCATGCAGCCTTCTTGTGCTTAGGCCAAAGGAGGCCAAGCTAGTGATTAGAAAAACGTCTGACCAAGAAGGCTAATGATAGTTTTGCCTCATCTGAAAGAGAGAGAAACTGTCTGCCTTCTAGCTTCTTCTTCCGTCTATACCTGGGGTTCTTGATCTGGTGTGCTTTTTGCCTACCTAGGGCAAATTTGGCAATGGACACACTTTTTATGGTTATAACTGGGGCTGGGAGGGTGCTACTGGCATCTAGTGGGTGGAGGCCAAAGGTGCTGCAAAATATCCCATCATGCACAGGGCAGCCTTTCACAACAAAGAGTTACCTGGCTCAAAACTCTTGCTTTAAAGCCATGTTCTGACTATCCATTAAAAAAAAAAATTCTTCTTCCAGAAAATATAGAAAACATAGTTCAATAGGCAAGATATCCAAATTAATTACATAAGCAAGTTGTACAGGATCATTGAAAAGAAGGGAGATAGTTTACTTATTTATTTCAATATGATATTGGAAAACAAGTATTTTTTCTCCTCCCCAGTAGGAGAGGCTTAGATAGTATCTGAAATTAAAAAAGAAACTTAATATTTGAAAACAAATTATTATACTGCAACTAATAAAGTATCAACTGAGGTCCTTTTACTGTATAAACAATGTGAAAGAAACCAAATGATGCGGCTAAGCTTTAATGATGCAGTGAAGTCAACACCAAGCAGATGGGCATGGAAAGTTAAAATAATTTCCTGTAAACAAAAAGAAATATGCAATGAGGTTAATATAAACCTTTAATTCACCACCTCCTTTCCGAGGCTTTGAGAAGCGTGTCATTTAGAGATAATTCTGCTTACGTGGCACATGGTCCATGACTCTTCTGCTATTTGTTTTGGGGAGGTATGTGGGTTACCAAGAGTTCATTATCTTGTTTTTAAGTATCCTGCAGCACACGTCAGGACACCAGAGAACTGCTGCTGCTTGGGGTTTGAGGAATAACTGGACCTAAGGCTTCACACTCAGAGACTGGGGTGCAATCACTCCAGGCCCCACAACGGCAGCCGACCTGTCTTCTGAAGTCAGATTTCTCTTTTCAGTTTTCTCCTTAAGCCTATGTCTTGTTTCTTCTCATTAAATCATTCAAGAAACATTTAGTTATTTTTCAACCTAAGCTAGATTCTGTGTTAATGGTAGAAGTATGTACAGTGATGTGGAAACCAGATAGACACCATTCCTGCCTTCATGGAGCTGCTAGTACAGTAGGGGAGAGAGGTAACTGATAATCTCATAAATGACTATTCAATGACAGCTGTGGTAGATGTGATGGGGAACATAACCTAGGATTTGATCAGAGCACACAGAGGGGATCCTGACCAAGTCTCTATCAGTGGGGTGATGGTCGGGAGTATGAGATGAGGGTCAAGCTGGTTAGGGTGGTTTCTTTAAGGTTGTGATGGTTAAATTGAGATCCATAGGATTAAGGAGTGGTCCAGGGAAACCATGTTCCAGGCACAACAAGCTACCTTATATAGCTTCTGTTTGCTTATACTTTTTGCTCATATGTAAACTTACCATGCTCGTAGGACTTCATGACTTTTTGAGCTCCTGCTACTTCTGCTTATAACCTTATTCTCTAATATTTTCTCCTTCACATGTATAAGAAGGGGAAGGGGATTAGGTCAGTTTAGTTTTCACCCTAGCTTTGTTTGACTTTTGAGTTATTCCTGTTTCTGCAACTAGAGTCAAATTTCTTCATGGGTAAGAGTCAGGGTCCTCAGATAACCTTGGTTCTCATGTTCTGGGAGGCTTCTTGGCCACTGCCACATGACAATCCTTCTTTTATATGGAAAAAAGTGAGGTTTTGAACTGCATGGCAATGCAACACTTAGGCTATTCTGCTGCCAATTACTATTTACTCTAGTTAGACTAAGAGGAGGAAAGAAAAACATGAGATAGTCTTTGTCATCTTCATATCTTCCTCTGTTTCAATCGTTTTGGATCAAAAAAGCATGACACCCTTCTTTGTCCCTCTCACCTGTCCTCTTCACTGAGCTGGGCTGTGATGGATCTGCCTGTCTGTGCTTCCTAAAATAGCATACATCTTGTTTGGATTTCTCAAACAATTCAAGGAAATATACCTTATTAAGTAGAATGCTGAGAAACACTGTGGATAATGTCTTAGTATTATTTAATTTTATCCTGAGTAGAAAATAAAAGGAACCTTATTGAAAAACCCTTTTTGATGAATCCTGTCTTTTAGGGTTTACAATCTTGTCTCCATGTCTCGTAAAAGAACTAATTACTTAATTTATGGTTAACAAAGAGGGAGGAATCTCTTACTTTAGGCCTTCAACAGAGAGGGATGTCACTGACTGCTTCTTTTGCTCTCACCACCATGCACAGCATGGGCTGGGCAAATGGTGATGCATAAGACTGCTCCTTGAACGTTTAATGAGTGGAGGAGGGAAATCATGAAGTCTTAGTCCTGCTGAACTCTTGGGAATCTCACTACCTTACTCGCCTGCATACCATTTTTATTCTTCTGTTGTAGCACTTAACCCACCACACTGTCATCATCATTATCATCATTGCCAACACTTGTTTTGAGTTGCCTGCTAAGGGTTGTTATCAAAAATAACATTGGCAAACTTTCAGAAGTTTGATTGTCTGGGCCATTGTGTGTCTATCCATTTACCCATTCATTCATTCAAACATCCAGCTCTCTGAATAAGAGAATCTTGGTCCCCAAGTTATTTAAAGTCTAGTAGCACCACTTTGACAACAGACAATTTCTTCTTGGAGGTTTGAATTCTTAAGCTACATACAAGTGGGAGAATGAGGGTGGAATGGGATTTAGTGGGGACAGGTGAGAAAGAGACAGAGAAAGTGTGTGTCTGTGCAAATGTGCGTACACACAGTAGCAAGCAAGTACAGGTTCGTTTAGCAGCTACTTTTGAAAGAAGAGACTAATAAGTATATAAAATGATTTTATGTACATATATATGCATATATGTATGCATATATATATATATATATATATACATATATATTTTTTTTTCCTGGAAAACTCTCAAGGTCTTAAACAAAGATCTTTTGTGAGAAGCCACAAATATTAAAAGCCACACTCATTAAGGACAACATGCACAAAGAGGAGAAACTAACTCAAGGGAAACACTGAGAAACAGGGAGATGCTGAGAAATGCCAAAGAATCTTAATGAAAAGGAATGGGGTGGGAAGGGGGGGAGAAAGCAAAGCCCCCCATGCTTAAAAAATCAGTGAGTGCCTAGCTCATTTTTGTTTTTTGCTTTTGTAAAGATAGGGTTTTGCCATGTTGCCCAGGCTGGTATCAAACTCCTGGACTTGAGTGATCTGCCTGCCTCAGCCTCCCAATGTGGATTATAGGCATGAGCCACCATCGGGCTGCCTGCCTGGACTTCTATAATGAACTTCTATAATAACTGGTCTGGCCCATCTATGTTGACCACCTGTTCTCCTCTGATTTAATGCAGTTTTCAGACACCTAATAGGGATTTAGGAGACTTGATGTCTAGTCACATCTCTGTTGGTACCCAGGAGCACAGTCTCAGGCAAAACAGCTATTCTACCTAGCTTCTAGTTTCCCCGTTATAAAATATCAAGATTATTTTCTGTCTCTCTCTGTGTACACATACAGATGCTCATTGACTTAGGGTAATGTCCTGGTAAACTGATGGTAAATTGAAAAAATTCTGTGTTAAAAATGCATGTAATACACCTAACCTACTGAACATCTTAGCTTAGCCTGGCCTGCCTTAAATGTGCTAAGAATACTTACATTAGCCTACGGTTGGGCAAAACCATCTGGTAACGCAGATCACTGTAGAGTATCAGTGATTTACTCTTCTGAAGAGTATCAGTGATTTACTCTTCTGATCGCTTGGCTGACTGGGAGTTGTGGCTTGCCGCTGCTGTCCAGCATTGCAAGAGAGTACCATACTATATATTGCTAGCCTGGGAAAAGATCAAAATCCAAAGTCCAAAGTATGATTTGTATTGAATGCATATCACTTTCACAGTATTGTAAAGTTAGAAAATTATAAGTTGAACCACTGTGTGAAGAAACATCTCTCTTTCTTTCTCTTTCTTTGTGTGTGAGTGTGTATGTGTGTGTGTCTTTCCTAGCATTGTAATGATTAAGGAACATTGCACAGAGTGGGTAGCACTCTGTGGCTGTAGACTTTGAAGGATGAGGACCATGATTTCAAGTGAAAACCATAGCCCCAAAAATAGGCATTGTGCCCTTGTCTGTTTAGTAATAGCACAGAGATGACAAGTAGTGACAACCAAAAGTTGATTTCCCGGGACATGTGATAGAGCAGTGCTTCTTCCCTGGTGTTCTTCATCTTATTAAATGGTACCACTAACCATGATTTGCTCAAGCCAAAATCTAGGCATCATCTTTGATCTCTCTATTTTTCTTCACCAACCCACACTCAACCCATCATCAAGTGTTTTTGACACCACGCCCAAACCAAGTCAAATCACCCTCCACATCCCTGCTGTGCTAACACTGAAGTCCATATCACCACTGCAGTTGACTCTTAAATGCTTTTTCTTCTTCCAGACTTTTCTACTGAAAACATAAAGCAGTCAGACTAGCCTTTTTAAAAGGCCAATCAGACCATTTGGCTTGCTTGCTTAAAATTCTCCTTTGGCTTTCTCCTGCAGTTGGAATAACATTAAAATTTCCTACCATGACCTAAAAGGCCCAGAATGATTTGATTCATATTGTGAATGCTGTGTCTTATTGCCCAGATTCCCCTCTGGGACAGAAGGACTTATTTTCCCCGCTATGGGGAGTGTTGCTTCCAGACAGCCCTCACCTCTCAGCCCTGGCGGTCAGAGAGCAGCCCATGTCCAGGGAAAGTTCAGTTTGGGAACATGAAGGCCTTTCTCCCTTGTCCCAGCTTGGAATAACCCTGAAGAGCTATCCCATTTCACAGATCCCTACAGGGTTGATAGAGACTGTCCTGACCACACCACAACTCAGGTTTCCCCCAATCTTACCACCTCTCTTACTACTGTAGCTGGTGATCCTGAGTGCCAGGTAACTCAGCCGACAACAACCCCTATCTAGCTCTATGCCATGTCCTCCTCCAACCCAGCAGCCGCACACTTCGTTCAGTTCCTCTACTGCACTGTGCTCCTTCTGGCTTCAGGGCCATGGTTCTTGCTGTGTGTTCCTTCTGTATAGAAATCCTTTCTGCTCTTCACCTGGTCAGTTGCTACTCATCCTTCAGAGTTCAGTTCGAAAGAGATTTCACCAGGGAATTCATCCCTGATCTGTCAGACAGGGTCAGGGGCCCTTGTTGTAAACTCTCATGACACCCCATACTTTTTCCTGGCCCTTACTTCTAGTAATTAATAAATGATGTAAGTGGGCGTTTAAGATCTGTCTTTCCTGCTAGACTATCAGTGTCAGGACAGTGGTGATTTTGTCAGCTTTTTTCGCCACCCTGTCTGCTTAGCCCTAAGCAGACTGCCTTATATATAATAGATGTTTAATAAATATATTTGTTAAATGAATCAATGAATGATTTAATTCCCCTGTCTTGACCCTTAGTGATAGACAATAAGAGGCCATTATAATGTCTTTGAATAATTGTGGCTGACAACAACTTGTTTCTCTACTTGTAAGACTACAAAACAGAACGCAGCAGGAGAAACTAGCAGCACCTTGAAAAGGTAAAGTATCTGGACCATCTCCAGCTAGAAACATAAGTTTTGGTTAGAGCCTCAGTCAACTGAAGCTTACTGACAAATATTTCAGCCAGTGAGATAATGAAAGGATAATGAACTCAGGAGAGACTAGGAAAACTCCTCTGTGTCCAATGTGGAGTTAAGTGTTTTTCCAAGCGTTCAAAATGTGGCAATTAAATTAGACTCAATTCAAGTCCAGAAGCATCTGTCTTTTCTTTTAATACTCCTAAGGTTTCATTTTTTTACATGGAAATTTTCTATCTTTGTGGAATGCTATCTGGTATACAATGTAACAGCTAATCATTTTTTGCTGTTTATTATGAAGGCCTTGCTAACTATGACTCAAAATCTAGAAGTTATAAATATAAAAGATAAAGCATATAAAAATTAAAACAATGTTGTGACTGAAATCTCACAATTGAGACAAAATCAAGTGATGCCTGGAAAAACATAATTGCAATTCATATTACAAAGTGTTTATTTCTCTGATACATAAGGAATGCTTTAAAAATGATAAGAAAAAGACCAACAGCTTGATAGAAAAATGGGCGAGAGAGTGGTGTAGACAATTCACAAAGACGGCAGAACAAATGGCATCTAAACATATCATTAAGATCGTCAGCATTACTCTTTATAAGATAAACTACATTGAGATGCCATTTTCTTCTTATCATATTGGCAAAAATACAAGTGTTTGATTACTCATTCATTAATGAGGCTATCAGGAAACAGGCACGATCATTTACTGCTTGTGGATATATAAATTGTGGTAAATTCCTAGGGAGGATGATTTGACAATTTCAATTACCAGTGCAAATACTCTTTATCCCCCACTTAAGAATTTATCCTACAGTTATACATGCGTAAGGGAGCTATGTAAGAAGTTACTCATTATAGCATTGTTTGTAACAGCAAAAGATTGGAAATAACCTACAGTGTATTAATCAGTGGAAAACTCTACGATTTTTTTTCTTTTCTTTTTTATTTATTTATTTTTTTTTTTGAGACATGGTCTTGCTCTATTACCTAGGCTGCAGTGCATTGGCACGATCTTGGCTCACTGCAAACTCCACCTCCCTGGCTCAAGAGATCCTCCCACCTCAGCCTTCCAAGTAGCTAATTTTTGTATTCTTTGTAGAGATGGGGTTTTGCTAAGTTGCCCAGGCTGGTCTCAAATTCCTGAGCTCAAACAATCTGCCTGCCTCAGCCTCCAAACTAGCTGGGACTACAGGTCCACTATGCCCAGCTAATTTTTTTAATTTTTTTTTTTTTTTGTAGAGATGGGGTATTGTTTTGTTGCCCAGGCTGGTCTTGAACTCCTGGCCTCAAGCAATCCTTCTGCCTTGGCCTCCCAAAGTGCCAGGATTACAAGCATGAGCCGTTGTGCTCAGCCTGAAGCTTTCTGATTGATTTCTAAGTAGTTATTAGCAAAGAAGTTCAAGATATATTGTTAGTTGGAAAAAAAAAACCCCATAAAGTGCACAACGATGTTATGGTAGCTACCTTTTATGTAACAAAGAGAAATGAGAATGTATATATTTTCACAGAGGCATATGCAGAGTTACAATTGTCTCTTGGGGTGGGGTGGTTTGGGATCCAGGTAGAAGAGCGATTGGGAGGACAGTCTTCACTGAATATCTTTTGTTACTTTGTATTTTTGAATAATTTGAAAATTATCATTGAATACTTATAAAAATTTTGTATTACCTATTCACAAATTAAATAAGAATTCGGAGTACTACCTGTGGAATTTGGCCTGGGTAACGCACATTCTCCCAGAGCTATCTCTTTGTGGAGATAGCAAAGCTCATTCTTATCTCAAGGAACATACAATCTACTGTGGATTTCATCTGAAACATGTGGAAAAGGAGGTGAGTCCTAGGAAGACAATGACTATATCAAAAGTGAGGTGAGGAAACAAAGTGCTGAGCAAGAGGTTTAGGGACACAGTGAGAGGGCTAGAGTTTAAGGGTGGGAGTTCATAGAAATGATATTATACAGAGAACTAGGCCAAGACGGTCAATTTTGGAAGGGAGGTCAAGCCACTCCTTTTCAGCGTTCACATTTTAAAATTCTCTCAACAACCATATGAGCTGGGTTTTATTTTCATCTCCACTTAGACTTGGAAGACTGCAGAGGTGAATTGCTATTCTCATCATGCCACATCAAAGGTACATGCTAGCAACATGACTTCATGTGGTCACCACTGTTGGTGTTCACCTTGACCTAGCTAAAGAGGAATTTATCAGTTTCCTCCATTGTAAAGTTCTTCTTTTTTTCCTCCTTTCTACACTATACTCAGAAGAAAAGGAAGGAGGAGAAGAAAGAAGGAAGGAAGTGACTATGCACATCCCACATTTAAGGGGTAGGAGCTATGTTCCTCCTTCAGGGATGAGTATCAAAGTTATTTTTAATTCTTCTGCACAGGATATTTGTCTATACTCCCCATTTATTTATTTATTCCAATATTTATTTACACCAATAAGGGCTAATAGATATTTTATTTTATACCATGGGTTATAATTCAATAGTACTTTATTTTCTTGCTCAAATTGTTTAGATTTGGCCACTGGAAACTCTTTCAGTTGGTTCCTATGCTCCTTTGACATACCCCTTCAATGGTGTTTGCTTTTTAGCAATTCCTTACTTTCTCATATTACAAGATGCTCCAGGCTCATCTTGTATATTCCCTCCCCCTGCAGTTCTAGAACTACCTATTTCTCCAAGAAGCTATGATTCCTTTTCATGAGGAGTGGTATAAAGATAAATTCTGGAGACCATATACATTCATTGCTGCTGAGGTATCATTGCTTCTAGACTCTCCCAGTTGACATAGCAAGGAAATATATGTATGTGTACTAACCCAAGTATATATACAAATCTATAAATACCTCTATGTGTAACCCTTTATCTATGGTAAGCTAAACATCAGTTTATACTGAGGTCTCCAATTCTAATCCAGTACCACGTGGATTACTCTAGCCACTTCTCCCCCTTGCTTGTCTATAACCTCCCAGTGTAATAGTGAGAAAGCTGGCTCCCACCATCCACCATCCATTTACTTTACTGTTAATTCCAATAACATGTGTAGTAGTTTCAGATATGTTAGCCTGTACACTCATGGGAAACAACTTTAATAACTAAGGTACAACACCCATAACAGCTAGAGTACAGCACCTGTATAAGCTCTCTTTGCCTTTAGTCTTACAACTTCCATTTCCAAAGCTATGTAGGTCAGTATGTTTCCCCTGACCCCTTGAATGAAGTTATTTCCTGCATTTATGATAGAGTTAGATTCTTTTATAACAGTCTGGATTCTACCCTGGGATTACCCCATCTTCCTAAATTTTTTTATTTTTTTAACATAAATTTGCATAGACTAAGATTCACTTTTTGGGCTGTAAAGTTCTATGGATTTTGACAGATGTATAGCGTCATGTTCTTACTGTTAGTGTACCATACAAAACATTTTCACCTCCCTAAAGAATCCTCTGTGTTTCACCTATTGAAGCCTCTTCCCTCCCAAAACTGCTGACAACCACTAATCTGTTTACTGGCTACATAGTTTTGCCTTTTTCAGAATATCATATAACTTTTGTTGTTGTTTTTTAGAGACAAGGTCTTACTCTGTTGCCAGGGCTAGAGTACAATGGCATGATCCTAGCTTGCTGAAGGCTCCAGCTTTTGGCCCCAAGAAATCCTCCCTCCTTAGCCTCCTAAAGTACTGGGATTGCAGGTGTGAGCCACTGTGCCCAGCCTGAGAATGTCATATAAATCTACATGTACTATTTTGTAATGTAATATTTTGGACTGGCTTCTTTCACTTAGCAATACACAAGATCCATCAATGTTTTTGCATGGCTTGGTAGCTCCTTCCTTTATTTCTTCACAGAATAGAATTATATTGTGTGGAAGTACTGAAGTTTAACCATGTAATTTATTTTAAAAATATCTTTAACTTGTATCCTGCAAACTTGTGAAATTCACTTATTAGTTACAGTAGTTGCTTTACAGAATCCTTGGAATTTTCTGTATAGTAACTATGCCGTCTGTAAACAAGAATAGTTTTATCTATCTTTTCCAATCTTTACGTCTTTATTTAGTTATTTAGGTTGCCATGTTGCATTGACCAGAATATCCAGTATGATGTTGAATAGAAGAGGTGATAGAGGACATCATTGCTTTGTTTTTGATCTTTGGGGAAAAGTATAAAGCTAATTGTAGGGTTTGTAGGTCCTGTTACCCAGTTGAAGTAGTTCCTTCTTTACTCACTGTGAATTTTCATTATGAGTGGTTCTGACTCTTGAAAATGCCTTTTCTGCATCTATTGAGTTAATCATATGATTTTTAAAGTTTATTAACATGGTGAATTGCATTAATAATTTACAAATGTTAAACCAACCTTAAATTTCTGGAATAAACCACACTTAAACATGATGTATAATATATATATCTTACTGGATGCAACTTGCTAATTTTTTTCTTTTTAAAAATTCATGCTTATGAAGGTACATTACATATAGTAAAGTCTACCTTTTTTAAGGTAAATTTTTAGTCTAATGACAAACATACCATTGTGTGATCATCACTAATAATAAAATTATAGAGATCAGTGACCTAAAGAGTACTCTCATATCACTTTGCAGACAATTTCTTCCACCCAAATCCAGCCCCAATAAATCATTACTTTGATTTATATTCCTATAGATTTTCCTGATTCAATGTGTCTTACAAATGAAATAATGTCTTCTTTATACTAGCCTAAAACCTTTAGAATTCATCCATGTATTTTGCATGTAATGGGAGTTTGTTTCTAATTATTTTTGAATACAATTTCATTATATGCTTATACCACAATTTGCTTATTCATTACCAGTTAGCAGGCATTTAGGGTGTTTCTGTTTCAAAGACATGAATAATGTTGTATCTTAGTCTGTTTTGTGTTGCTACAAAAGAATATCTGAGACTGGGTAATTTATAAAGAAAAGAGACTTATTTAGCTCATGTTTCTGTAGGCTAAGCTGTTCAAGGGCATGACCTTGGCTTCTGCTGAAGGCTTTTTGTGCTGTGTCACAACATAGTACAGAAGGTCAAAGGAGAAGTGGACACATATGAGGAGAGAAAAATCTGAGGAGTGACTGGGCTTTGTAACAACCCACTTTCATGTGAATGAATCCATTCTTGCTAACAGCACCAGTCCATTCATGAGGGATCTCCCTTCATTATTCAAACACCTCTCATCAGGCCCCACTTCCCAATACCACCATATTAGGAATCACATTTCAATATGAGCTTTGATGGGGACAAACAAGCCATATCCAAACCCTCATATTCTCCCCCTGTCCCCCAAAACTCATGTCCTTCTCACATGCAACATGCAATCATTCTATCTCAATAGTCTCAAAAGTCTTAACTTGTCCCAAAATCAACTTAAAAGTCCAAAGCTTAAGGTCCAAAGTCTCATTTGATATTCAAGGCACACCCCTTCCATCTATGAGCCTCTAAAATCGAAACAAGTTATTTACTTCCAAGATACCGTGGTGATACAGGCATAACAGACATTCCTATTCAAAGAGGGATGAATAGGAAAGAAGAAAGGATTAACATGCCCCAAACAAATCCAAAACCTAGCAAGGCAGACATCACATCTTAAAGCTGGAGAATAATCTCTTTTGATTCCATGAGCCACCTCCTGGACACACAGGGGTGGGTGTTGGGCCCCCAAGGCATCTGGCAGCTCTGCCCCAAAGGCTTTGCTGAGCTCAGTTCACCCAGCTCTCCCAGGCTGGCATTACACACTGTTGACTCTGCAGTCTTCCAGGGTCTCAGTGGTGGTACCACTTTCACAGCTCGATTCGACATTATCCTAGTGGTTACTCTCTGCAGTGGCCTTACTCCTATGACTTCAGTAGGCATGGTCCTTGTGGGGACCCCTGTGGCAGTTCCAGCTCCACATTTCCACTCAGTACTGCTTTAGTGGGGCCTCTCTGCCATGACTATACCTCTTGCTACAAGTCTCTGCCTGGGACCGCAGGCTTTCTTTTTTTAATTTTGAGACAGAGTCTCACTCTGCTGCTCAGGCTGGAGTGCAGTGGCATGATCTCAGCTCACTAAAACCTCTGTCTTCTTGGTTCAAGCAATTCTCCTGCCTCAGCTTCCCAAGTAGCAGGGATCACAGGTGTGAGCCACCAAGCTCAGCTAATTTTGTATTTTTCACCATGCTGGCCAGGCTGGTCATAAACTCCTGGCCTCAGGTGATCCACTTGCCTCAGACTCCCAAAGTGCTGGGATTACAGGGGTGAGCCACAGCACCTGGCCAGGACGCCAGGCTTTCAATGGCATTCTGTATAATCTAGCGGGAGGCTGTCATAGCTCCATAGCTCCATGGCTCCATAGCTCTTGCTTTCTGCAAGCCTGCAGAATTAGCATCATGTGGAGGCTACCAAGGTTTATGACTTGTACCTTCCAGAGCTGGAGCATGAGCTGCACCTGGGGCCACTTCACCTGAGGTGCCCTAAGCCTGTTCCCAGAAACCATTCTGTTCCCCTCGGCCTCTAGGCCTATGATGGGAGAGGCAGCCTCTAAGATTTCAGAAATGGCTTTGAGGCCTTTCCCCATTGTCTTGACTATTAACACCTAGTTCCCCTTTAGCCATGCAAATTTCTTTAGTAAGGAGTGGCTTGGCTGTACCCTTGGGATACTCTCCTGAAAACATTCTGTCATTCTTTCCCATATGGCCAGGCTGTGAATTTTCCCAATTTTTCTGCTCTGCTTCCCTTCTCTCTATCAGTACACTATAAGCATTTAGAAGGAAACATGTAGCAGCCTGAACACTTTGTTGCCTAAAAATTTCTTCTGCCAGATAACCTAGCTCATCACTCTCAAGTTCCGCCTTCCACAAAGCCCTTGGGCATGGACACAGTTCAGCCAAGTTCTTTGCTCATTTGTAAGAAGGATGGCCTTCGTTCTAGTTTCCAAACTTTCTTAGTTCCATCTGAAACCTCATCAGAATGGCCTTTACTGTCCATACTTCTATCAGCATTCTAGTCTTGACCACTTGACTCATCTCTAAGGAGTTCTAAACTTTCTAGTCTTCTTGTCTTCTAAGCCCTCACCAGAATCTGGGCTTTTTCTATCCTGATCCTCCAAATTCTTTCAGCTTCTTCCCATTATCCAGTCCTAAAGCTGCTGCTACATTTCCAAATATTTGTTATCAGCAACTCCAATATTTTGTTTTAGTCTGTCTTACATTGCTATAAAAGAATACCCGAGACTGGACAATTTATATAAAACAGAGGCTTATTTATTCAGGTTTCTGCAGCTGAGAAGTTCAAAGGCGTGGCCCTGGCTTCTGGTGAGGGCTTTCCGGCCGCATCACAACATGGCACAGAAGGTCAAAGGGGAGTGAACGTGTGTGAAGGGGAGAAAGCTTGAGGGGCCGTTCTGCTTTATAACAACCTGTTCTCATGGTAACTAATCCATTTCTGCAAGAACTACTTGAGTCCTGGAGAATGAGAACTCACTAAGTACTGGGAAAATAGCACCATGCCATTCATTAGAGATCTGCCTCCATAACCCAAATACCTCCCACTAGATCCCATCTCCCAACGCCACCACATTGGGGATGAAATTTCAACATGAATTTTCATGAGAACAAACAAACTATACCCAAACTACAGCACGCTGCTCTACATATTTGCATATAAGCTTCTGTGTGCCCATATGTTTGAACATATTTAGAAGTGACAACATATTTAGAAGTGGTATTGTTGGGTCACATATTATGTTTAACTTTATAAGAAACTATAAGAAAATGAGAAACTTTTCCAAAATGGATATACCAATTTGCATCCTCAGCAGCAATGTCAGAGAGTTCCGGTTGAACCACATCCTCACTAACATTTGGGATTGTCAGTTTAAAATTTTTTATTTTTCTGGCAGATAATTTTATCTCATTATAGTTTTTATGTGCATTTCCCTATTGACTGATGATGTTGACTATCAGTCATTAGGAAAATCAGTCATGTATATATATATATATATATATATATATATATATATATACCACCTTTTCTTTATTCAGTCATCTGTCAATGAGCACTTAGATCGATTCCATGTCTTTGTTATTGTGAATAATGTTGCTATAGATATATCAGTGGAGTTTCTTATAAAGAAGTTTTGACAATACATTTAATTTGTTTAGTTAAATTCTGATAGTGTATATTCTGAGTATATCTGAGTCTGATAAAATATAATCATAATGGGGATATCCAGATTTTCAATTTTTTCTTGTGTCAGTTTTTATAAATTGTATTTTTTAAGGAGTTTGTCCAATTAATATATGTCAAATTGTATTGGCATAAAGTTGTTTATTACAGTCCCTTATGATCATTTTAATGTCTGCAGGGGCTATTATTACATGTCATCTTTCATTCTTGACATTGGGAATTTGTGTTCTCATTCATGCATTCTTAATCAGTCTTGCTGGACGTTCATCAACTTTATTAATGTTTTCAAAGAATAGGTTTTTTCTGTTAAAATTTTCTATTGTTCATTTGATTTAAATTTTGCTTTTGTATTAATTTCTTCTATTTCCTTTTGTATTGATATACTCTTCTCTTTCTAGAATCATGAGGTAAAAATATAAAATTATTGATTTTTTGCCCATATTTCCTTTTCTAATTTAAGCACTTGAATTTAGAAATTCCCTTCTAAGTGCTGCTTTAGCTACATCCCACAAATTTTGATATGCTCTACTTCATCATTCATTTTGAAATATTTTCTAATTCCATTGTAATTTCTTCTTTGATCCATGTGTTATTTAAAAATGCACTTAGTTCTAAAATATTTAGACATTTAAGATATCTAAAAATGGTTTTCTAGATGTCTTATTGCTATTTATTTATAATTTAATTTCATTATGTTTGGAGAATATATTCTGAATGATTGTAATCTTTTAAAATTTATTGAAATTTATTTTGGTGCTTAGGATATGGTGATTTTGGTGAATGCTCCATGTGGACTTGAAAATAATGTATTTCTGCAGTGGTTTCATCTGGTCTATAAATATCATTCAGGTCAAGGTGATTGATAGTGTTTGGATATTCCATATAATTACTTGTTCTATCAATTACTGTCTGCTTGTTCTATCAATTACTGAGAGAGAGAGGTTAAGATCTCCAAGTATAATTGTGACTTCATCTAATTCTTCCTTTAATTCTGTGAGCTTTTGCTTAAAATATTTTGAACTTCTGTTTTTAGGTTAATACACATTGATAATTGCTATGTCCTCTTGGCGAAATGATGCTTTTTTCTTTATAAAATGTCTATCCTTATCTCGGATCTTACTCCTTGTTAAGTCATCTTTCTTTAATTCATTTTCTTATGTTTACAGTTTGCTGGAAACTATTTTTTGTCCTTTTGTTTTCAACATTATTATATTTCAAGTGTGTGTCTTGCAGACAGCAAATAGGTCTTGCTTTTGTATATAGTCTGAAAGTTTCTGCCTCTTACTAGAAGGCTTAGTGTATTTATTTTTAATATAATTATTGATAAGGTTGGGTTTAAGTCTATTATCTTGCTATTTGTTTTCCATTTGTCTATCTTTCTTCATTTACTTATTTGTTCTTTCCTGCTTCCTGTTGGGCTAATCAAATATTTTAAATATTTCATTTAATTCCTCTATTGCCTTTTTAGTCTTTTCTGCAGGGATTAAAATATGTGTTATTTATTACTGGCAGTCTATTTAGAATTGATATTGTACCACTTCATATAAACTACCTAGAAAAGCATTCCATTACCTCCACGTCCTTTGTGCTATTCTTGTCATATAACTTCCTTTGGGAACATAGTAGGAACATGGCAAATATTCCCTAAATGTATGGATGACAGGTTAAATAAAGGAAGTGCCACATTAGAACTCTGATCACAGTTAATCTTGCTGTGTCCCCCAAGTCAAAGGTTAGTGGGATTTCTATGGCTTTGCTGAGATCATCATTTTCAATTAAATGCTTACTAAACATCTAGGATCTGTAGTTTCGGCAGAGTAGAAAGAATGGTGAATTTAAGAGTCAGGACTCTGTTGCAAGTTAGAGAAATGCAAGTCAAACTGGGTTAAGCTAAAAACAAAGGAAAAGGGAAAAGGGCAAGTTTCATAAGAGAAGCTTAGGGTAATTGTATTCAGGGACTCGAACAATGTTATTAACCCATTCTACATCTTTCTCTTCTCTCCCACCTCTATTTGTTACTGCCTGTCTTTGTGCATTGATTTCATTTTTTCTGTTGGAGGTGGACTCTCCCCACATGGCAGGAAAGACATTTTCTAGAAGCTCCAAGCCTACATGATTTCAGCTCCGCAAAATCACAAGATTCTGATTAGCTCAGCTTGGGTCATGTGATCTTCCCTGAGCGAATCACCGTATACGAAGTAATGTACTATATTTGACAAAAACTGAGTCATGGGCTCTGCTGATTGGTTAGGGAATAACTGACATCCCCAACAGAGTCTCATGGAATGAGAGAGGAGTTTCTCAAAGGAGTCTGAAGAAAGTAAATGCATGGTAGGCTTGAAAGAGAACAACTGGCCACTCCAGGCTACTCTAATCTCTTTGAAAGTCCTGGCTGTACTATCTTCTGTATGATTTTAGCCAAATCACTTCCCTTCTCTAGCTGCATTTTCTCATTTGCATGTTGATCTCTGAGAGTTCTTTTATCTCCAACACTGGAAGCAATATCAATGTCCTTCAACAATGGGATGGGTAAATTAAGGAATATTTATGTAACGCATATAAGACACAGTAATGAAATTGAATTAACTAAAGTTACATAATTCAACATGGGTAAATCTAAAAAAAAAGTTGACCAAAACCACAACTTGAAAGCAGCTGTGTATAGTATTATACCACTTAAATAAAATTTTAGAACACAAAACAAAAGTATAAAGGCATGATGAACACAAAATTTGGGATTGTCACCCCTGCTATAAAGGGAGGAATGGGAATGGGATATGGGAAGGGTACACAGGGGGCTCCAACTCTATCTGTAACATTTTGCTTCTTAAAAGCATAAAATAATGAGGCTTTATGTTGCGATAAAGTTGAGTGTTAGAGGCATAGGTACTTGATGCTTTATATGCTAAACTTTTCTGTATGTTTAAAATATTTCAAAATAACAATAGCTATCATTATAGTACTATTTAGCATGTTAGGTACTATTAGGCACTCACCTAATAACTTTATATGAGTTTCTTCATTTAATTTCTATTAATTATCTATTGGAGGGCTCAGTTTCTTGTATGTAGGCCTCTCCATAGGGCTGCTTGAGTGTCCTCAAACATGGCAGCTGATTGAATGAAGAGAAAGAGGAAGAAGAAAGTCACATTCTATTGCTTCCGGTACCTTGTAGTCATCAGAAGTGAGCCAGTGAGTACAGCCCACATGCAAGGAGAGGAAAATTAAGGGTCCACCTTTGAAGGAAAGAATATAAAATAATATATGGACATATTTTTTCAGTCATCACATTCTGCATTGTATTTTACTTTATTTAACTTTTTAAGACTTTATCTTTTTAGAGGAGCGTTAAGTTTACAACAAAATTGAGGGGAAGGTACAGAAATGTCCCATATACCTCCTAGCCCACAGCTGCATAGGCCCCCAACTTGGTCTCATTATTAACATCTCCCACTAGAGTGGTACATTTGTTACAACTGAAAAAACTATATTGACACATCATTATCACCCGAAGTCAATAGTTTATATTAGGGTTCACTCTTGGTGCTATACATTTTTATGGGTTTGGGAAAATATATAATGATACGTATCCACCGTTACATTTTCATAAAGAGTAGTTTCACTGCCCTAGAAATCCTCCATGCTTCACCTATTGATGAAGTTCCCCACCCCAACCCCTGGCAACCACTAATCTTTTTACTTTGTCCATAGATTTGTGTTTTACAGAATAATATAGTATACAGCCTTTTCAGATGGGTTTCTATCACTTAATAGGATATATCCTATTAAACATGTGTATCTTAGTAAGATACACTATTTATCCTATTAAAGTATGTGTCTTAGTAAGATACATATTTTTCCCATAATTTGCATTTTCAGGTTGCATTATCTGCAATTTATAGACGAGGAAACCAAGACACAGGCAACTTGCTCAAGTTGAGAGCTAGGAGGTGGCAGAACCTTGATTCAAGCCCTGGCAAGCTGGCTCTGGAATTGGTGCTCTTAACCACGGTTACCCTGTCTCTGTAATAAATAATACATTGAACACATATCCGGATACCTATGTAGTAAGGTGCTATATACCATGAAGCATAAAAAAGTATGTAGAGCCATAGAATTTAAGATGAGGAAGGCCTCACTTCTTAGTGAAGTGATGAGGCAAGGTAATTTAAAGGAAGGGAAACCATTGATTCAAGGCTCTGGATAAGAGGTGGAGACTGGCAGAGGGCCTTGGAGAGGATCAGGAGTGGCAATTTCCAAGTAGAGGAGACTGCATAAACAAAGAGCCTGGGAAACTCTGAGTCACTGCACAAGCCATTAGTGGGAGCTGACTCTAGGGCTATGGGATGTAGTGTGGTAATAGAAGCCAAGGATGCCAGCCCAAGGGTGAAGGAAGCCCAGGCAGATTTCAAGGAAGAGAGGAACACCTCAGAACTAGGCTTTAGGAAGGGCCAGGAGAAAACGGGTGGATTAGAGGGAGGAGTCTGAAAGTGGGGACGCAGCCATGAAATTGTTCACACAAGAGGGAATGAAGGTGGTGGCTGAGAGGCAGACAGGTGCAGATGGACGGGCAGTGTAGGAGCACCCAGCTAAGTGCTCTGACATTCGCTAACTTGCATATTCCTCACCATAGCAATAAGGGGTAAGTACTGTAATGCCCATTTTGTTGGTAAAGAAACTGAGTCCCTACTCTCTATTCTCTGGGGTCTGGTTCCTGTTGGTGACTCCTTCTGCTCTGGAAGCAAAAAAATCCATGACATTCACCTTCTGTCGACTCTTCCCAACTTGCAGTTTTTGAGAACTTCCCAGCAATGACCTAAAAAAAAATCTTCCTTGCTGCTAAAAATAGACCAGTGAAATTACTCATTATTAGATAGTTCTTGCCTTTAAAATAAAAATCTACAGATAGATTCCTGGGATGGTGGAGTAGGGAAGAAAATAGCCTATTTCTTTTAAAAATAAATGGGACTATTAGAGGTAGCTAATGCATTCAAGTTTCCCAAGGAGAGTTAACCCCAGGTAAAACTGTGGAGTCAAGAAGCTTACTTTGGTGGTGCTGTGCCTCTCTGCCCAGGGATTCTTGGGGAGGAGAGTTGGTGCTTCCTAGAGGTTTCCCTGGGCAGTGACAATCACTATCCACTTTTAGTGAGGACTGGCTGGAAGCCAAGCCCTGTGTGTGGATGAGTGGGATGGGGTCCTTGCCTCAGGTTGCTGCCAGCCTAGTAAGATGCTAAAATGTTCACCAGGTATCTTCACAATATTAAGATTCTGTCCATTTGCCTGTCATCACATCACAGGAAACTTTTATGGATACACTTTTGTGAAATCAGCAGGGTAGGTTTGGGATAATCTGACTTAAAAAGCAGGCTCTGTGGAGTACGCAAAAATGACCTTTAGAGGAACTAGAGGGCACTTCGAATAGATGGGCCGTTGCCTCCAGAACAGCTGAAACCGAGTAGGACTAGTCCATGGTACTGCCAACTTGGCATAGCATACTATGAAGGACAGCTGATGTTTTTTGTGTGTTTACTATTATATGTATTAAGATGAACTGGACAGACAACAAAAACAGTGGTTTTATACATAATTCTCAAGAGGAAAGTGACTCAGGGTAGATGCTTCCGATTCTTTACAGTTGGTACAATGATCCAGTTGTCTCTCAGCAGAGCAAATATATGGAGTGATCCAGGGTGAGTCGCAGCAGAAACTTATTTATTTCACTATGTTTAGTAATTCTCCTGAGCAACGTCAAGGAGGCTTGCCACTTCTGCTACCACCATTTAATAAAAGCTACCACTTGCCATGTGCTTGCTGCAGGGTGGCAATGAACTATGTGTTTTTATGTTGGATTATTGCATTATTTGCATAACCACCTAGGTAGGTTGTGATGATGCCCGTGACGAGAAAACTGAGGCTGCGTACTTAACCACTAACTTGTGCTAGACTGCCATAGTAAAGATAACGTCTCCTCAAACTCAAAACAGACACCAGGGATGAGAAAAGATTGCTTGAACTCCTGGCCTCAAGTGATCCTCCCGCCTTGGCCTCCCAAAGTGCTGGGATTATAAGTGTGAGCCATGGCACCTGGCCAGACAAAAGATTCTGTGTGATTTATGCACCTGCAATAGTTTTAGTAAGGTATAAAAATTCACGTACACATTCAATTAATGAATCAGGTTTACTGAAAATACTAAAATGATATCAAATTAGCATTGTCCTCAGAAAGTCTGGGTTGGAGGGCCACTGGTTTGAGGCTCAAAGTGGGGAATCCCCCCTGTTAGCAGTGGATCAGTCTTTGTTACTTGGGTCCTCCCGGTCCCACCTCTGCCCCGAGTTAAGTGCTGCTTTCCAGACTTCTGTGGTTTTCGTAATTCCAGCCTCCTTCCACTACCAGTCCTAAAATTTGATCTACTCCCACCCCTCTTCTGCTATGAATCCTTTAGTGACTCACAATCTTCAGAATCAAATCCAAACTCCTTAACACAGCTTCTGGGGCTCTTCATAGTCTTGGTCACAGCCTATGTAATCAGCCTTCATTCAACCTCACACCAAGAGTAATTTTAAATATTTAAAAATAATTTAATAGCAAATTAAAAACATTGTTAAAAGCTTCATTTAAATAAAATAATACTTAAAACTCTGTATATTTGTGATGTGCCCCATAGTTTAGAAAGTGTGGTAATGTCAAAGCTTATCCTCGGCTTTGCTTTCCAAGGTTTCAGTTGCCCACAGTCAACCATGGTCCAAAAATAAGTGAATCTATTATAATAAGATATTTTGAGAGAGAGAGAGACAGTGAGAGAGAGAGACAGAAAGAGAAAGAGAGAGGCTACAGTATAACTTTTTATTACAGTTTGTATGTGTGTGTGTATGTATGTATGTATGTATGTGTTTATTTAGTAGAGATGGTGGCTTGCTATGTTGCCCAGGCTGGTATCAAACTCCTGGGCTCAGGTGATCCTTCTGCCTTGGCCTCTCAAATTACAGACATGGCCACCAAAATTTTTCTATTTTATTATTAGTTATTGCTGTTAATCTCTTACTATACCTAATTTATAAAGTAAACTTTATCAAATGTATGTATGTATAGGAAAATACATAGTACATATATGGTTTGGCAGTATCTGTGGTTTCAGGCATCCACAGAGACCTTGAACCTATTTTCCACGGACAAGGGGAGACTATGGTACATTCACATACATTACATCATTTGATATGCATAACAGCCATATGCAGCAGGCAAGCAGGTGTGATCATTCCCACATATTTTAAAATAAACTTTTGATTTAAAAATAGATTTAGATTCATAGAAAAGTTTAAAGACAGTACAGAGTTCCCAGTGTGCCATATCTGGTTTGCCCTATTATGAACATTTTGCATTAGTATGGTACATTTTGACACATTGATTAACCAATATTGATACATTCATTAGTATTAGCTGAAGTCTATACTTTATTATTTGGATTTCCTTAGTTTTAGCCTAATGTTCCTTTTCTGTTTCAGGATCCCATCCAGGAAAACACATTATTTTTAGTTATGTCTTCTTGGGCTTCTCTTGGTTGTGAAAGTTTTTCACACTTTTTTTTTTTTTTTTTTCCAGACAGATTCTTGCTCTGTTGCCCAGGCTGGAGTGCAGTAGCACAATCTTGGCTTACTGCAAACTTCACCTCCAGGGTTCAAGCGATTCTCCTACCTCAGCCTCCTGAGCTTATAGGAGCATACCACCACGCCTGGCTAATTTTTGTATTTTTAGTAGAGATGGAGTTTCACCATATTGGCCAGGCTGGTCTTGAACTGCTGACCTCATGATCCACCTGCCTCAGCCCCTTATTTTTTTTTTTTTAATAACTTTTATGGTTTTCAGGGGGTACTGACCAGATCTTTTGTAGAATGTCCCTGAGTTGAGGTTTTTCTGATGATTTTCTCCTGATTATATTGGAGTTGTGCATTCTTGGGAGGAAGACCACAGAGAAGAAGTTCCTTTCTCATCACCTCATACCAATGGTATATACTGTCTAGATTGCTTATACCGTTGCTGTTCAAGTGGATGGCCTGGCTGAGGCCATGTGTCAGGTTCCTCCACTACCAACATACTCCTTCCTTTCTGTACCATACTCTCTAGAAGGATGTCACTATGCACAGCTCACACTACAGGAGTGGAAGTGATGCTCTACCTCCATGACAGCATCTACATAAATTATTGAAAATTCTTCTGCCTGGGAGAGCTGTCTCTTTCCACATGTGTTTATTCATTCCTTCATTTATATAAGTATAGACTTATGGATATGTGCTTCATACTTTGGATTATAATTCAATACTACTTTATTTTGTGGCTCAAATTGTGTCAGCCTTGACCATTGGGCACTCTTTCAGTTGTCTTCTGTGCTCTGTTGACAGGCTCATTTTGTATTTTCCCTGTTCCATTTCTAGTATCAGTCATTTCTTTAGGGAACCCTGATTCCCTTTACTGGAGAATAATACCAGGCAGTGGGTATCATTGTTGTTACAGGGATGTCATGGCTCCTAGGTCCTCTCACCTGAAAAAGCTGATGATTTCTAATTTATGTATGAGAATGGTGAGATTCCAGGAGATTTCTACCATTTCTTGAAGATATCAAAAGCTTCCAAAAGTCTCACTGCCTTTGCACATGCCTTCTCTCTTTTCTGTGTAGTGAAGCAGCTTCTGTGGTTCTTCCTGTGAGTTTCCTTTGTTGAAATGTACCTCCACTCCCATCAGATTGAAGGTTTTTCCCCTATGGTCCCACTGTACTTTGTTAATACAGGTTGAATATCCCTCATCTGAAATATTTAAGCCCAGCATATTTTGGATTTCAATTTTTTTTCTGGACTTTGGAATATTTGCATATAAATCATGAGATGTCTTGGGGATGAAACTCAACTCTAAACACAAAATTCATTTGTGCGCCACATATACCTAACACATACAGCCTGAAGGAAGTAGTATACAATGTTTTACATAATTTTGTGCATAAAATATAGTTTGTGTACATTGAACCATCAGAAAGCAAAGGTGTCTATATCTCAGCCACCCACGTGGACAATCTGCAGTTGTTTGGCATTGCTATCCTTCCTGATTGAATTTACATGATACCAATAAGCATTCATTTTCTCACACTCATTCACACATAAGTACTTAACGGCAAAAAATATGATATACTGGTGGGGCATGGTGGCTCATGCCTGTAATGCCAGCACTCTGGGAGGCTGAAGTGGGCAGGTCACTTGAGGTCAGGAGTTTAAGACCAGCCTGGCCAACTTGTTGAAAGACCATCTCTACTGAAAATACAAAAAATTAGCTGGGCATGGTAGTGCATGCCTGTAGTTCCAGATACTTGGGAGGCCCAGGGATGAGAATTGCTTGAACCTGGGAGACGGAGGTTGTAGTGAGCTGAGATTGCACCGCTGCACTCCAGCCTGTGCGACACAGCGAGACTCCCATCTCGAAAACAACAACAACAAAAGATATTCCATTCATACAGTGAAGGAATAATATCTTTAGAATAACTAAGCAGCGCAGGTCATCAGCAGAATGTCCGTATCAGCAACAGCAAACAATGTCAGGCTTGCAGTCTCTACTCAAGATGCTGCGTTTTGATTAAAAGGTTACTGTACACCATTTTTTATTTAAGGTGAGCAAAAACACCAGAAGTAGTTGAGGGAACAGGAAGAGGTCCTCTAGTGATAAGGAAGCCTTCTGATGGATATCTTTTTAAAATGTTTCCTCTAGAATCATCATCTTCATTAAAAATGGTTTTTGTCTTAGAAGTCTCTTGATTTGATAAACTGATGTGATTTCTTTTTCTGCTGTGAATGCAGGAAGACATATGGAAGTGTAACGGGACTAAGAGAGTCTTTTCCCTTGGGGGGCATTGAATAAACTGTGTGCTGCAGACCCGTGTTTTGACTTCGACTTGCCACGTCAGGTCAGAAGTGGAATTTTCCATTTGTGGCATCATGTCTATGTTCAAAAAGTTCTAGATTTTAGAGTGTTTTGAATTTTGAATTTTCAGAATTGGGATGCTCAACCTGTATCACCAAGAACCATTCATCACAGCAAGATGTGTTAGAGTTAGTTAACATATTTATGCCTGATCTCATGTATTGCTCATCTAGCACAGCTAGTGAGTGCTCAGCAAATGTTTACTGAGTTGCTTTCACATGTACAGGCAATGTTTGAGCTGGAAGGTAAAGAATGGACTGAGATATGAAGGGTGTGCCTTGCAGAATGCCTGGTGTCTTTCTACCTCCACCCTCTCCTCTTCCCATTTACAGTTCTTCCTGCATGTTAAGATTTTATGGCATCGTGCATAGAAGACAGGATCTATGAGGGTCATCTAGGCAAGTGTTCCTAAACATCACAGCACATCAGAATCACCTGGGAATTTGTTAGTACACAGAGTCTTCCTCCCAACCTCTACTCCAGAAATTGATTTCAGGATGTCTGGAATGGGGCTGGAGATCTGAATTTAATAATTTTGCCTGGGCCCTGGAAAAGAAAGGCAGTAAAGCCAAAGTAGGCAGTCTGAAATCTGATATTTGGGAATTTCTGAGATACAACCACTCCAATCCAATCTGTCATAATTGAACTATTAAAAAACTCTTCTAGAACCTGTATTTCCTCCAGTTGTGGACATACAGGGTTAACTAAAACATAAAAACTTAAGTGTGGAGAGATATTGCCTCAAAGGAGTCTCTTGGGGACTTTCCAGTATTATAACCTTAAAGCTGTCTTTACAAGGTTAAACTGGGCCAAACCAAGTGTAAAAGTGACAGTTTAGAGTTTGATAACTGGGTAGTCCATCCAGTCTTAATGCTCAAGATTTATTAGAAGTGCTCTCACCCTGTGCTGTGGGTCTGATAAATATATTGCTGAGAACAAAAGACTCAGCTAGCAGGATACGATATGTCAGTCATCACAGCTTTTCCAAATGTGCTTAGTAATGTAGCCTTGATCATTGTCTACCAGCAAAGGCTGTTCTACAGTAAACCCATTTTCCAGTAGCCATCTTCTTTACAAGTACATTTATAAGACTTTCTTTCTTTCTCCTCTATCTTCCTCCTCCCTACTCATCCCCTCTTTCCTTTTTTCCCTACACTTAAAAAACATTTGTTTGAACTAAGTGCATTGATTGAACAGAGTAAAACCTAAATTTTAGAAAATATTAAAAATAATTGTAGTTTATGAATTTCAACTATAGTGACACAACAAATCTGAAACTCTACTGACAAAAATGTTGATAAGACGAACCTTTTCAAAGTTAAGGATGAGAGAAGAGCAAATTTGTAATTTGTTTCAATGCACGTTTTTGGTTGTTTTGCAAAAATTAAGATTGCTGATATCTTAGCTTTTCTTTTTTTTTGTAAAAGCATATCCCTTGCCATTGTTTGAAAGTCCTCTCCAAAAGTCATGATGAAATTTAATTGCCATTGTCATGGTATTAAGAAACGGAATCTGTAAAAAGTGATTAGGTCATGAATTTGGTTTAGCTGTGTCCCCAACCAAATCTCATTTTGAATTGTAATTCCTACAGTTCCCATGTGTAATGAGAGGAACCTGGTGGGAGGTGATTGAATTATGGGGGCAGGTCTTTCCTATGTTGTTCTCGTGATAGTGACTGAGTCTCATGAGATCTGATGGTTTTAAAAATGGGAGTTTCTCTGCACAAGTCTCTCTTTGCCTGCTGCCATCCGTACAAGACGTGACTTGCTCCTCCTTGCCTTCCTCCAGGATTGCGAGGCCTCCTCGGACATGTGAAACTGTAAGTTCATTAAACCTCTTTTTCCTTCCAGTCTTGGGTATGTCTTTATCAGCAGCATGAAAATGGACTAATACAGGTCGTGAGGGGTTTGGCCCTTATAAGTGTGTAATGCCATTATTATGGAGGGGGGTTAGTTATTGTTGAATTTCAGCTTTCTTTTTTTCTCTCTGTGTGGGGTACTCATGTGCCCTTCTGACCCTCACTGAATGTGGTACCATGCTGGTGAACTTTTCAGCCTCTAGAACCAAGGACCAAATAAACTTCTATTAAAAATATATAAATTTCCTAGTCTGCGGTATTCTGTTATGGCAGCAGAAAATGGGTTTAGACACTTCTCACAACCTTATTATTTAGCTTAACAGAATTTTTTTTTCATAGTCTGGAAAGGAAAACATTTTAGTTATGCACCACATAATCACATAACATACTAATTTTTGTGATGATAATGATGATGATGACAATCATAAAAAGTCAGTATTTCTGAATGCTTTCCATATGCCAGTCACTTCATATGTATTATCTTATCCAACCATTATGTCAACCTTATGAGGTTGGTAGATACTATTATTCCCAATCTCAAAGAGGTTAACATAGCTGGTCTAAAATATAACTGCTAATAAGTGGGAGACTTCACTTGGCTCTAAAGTACAACAGACCAAGCTTTTGATGATTACATATTTGCATCTCCAATGACTCATATAGGTGCTTGATACATATAGGTACTAGATGATGATGATGATAGAAAAATATTTGTTCTCTGGGAGGTAGGGGGATCATTTTATATATAAAATGTTTAAAGTTTTCTACATTTTTAAATATTTCATTAGTGAATTTAAAAATCTTTAATTTTGTAGATTCACACTTAACTAAAATGTGTTTATCCTCCTAGTTTTCTAAATCAGGCTACCTTTAGAGTAACATGAGCAAAGGTATAGTTAATTTTGACCAAAAATGTGCAAACCCACTATTTTTAACCAGTCATAACTCTTGTACTAAATCATCTTAAGGCTGTAACTTTCCAGTCTGTGGAACATCTTTTTTCTCCCAAGTTCTGGTTTCAATATGCTTTTGAAGGGTTCAAATAACTCAGAACCCCAGAAACTTGGCAGGACCTTTTCTGGGACTCTGTTGATTCAATGGGAAGGAAGACAGGAAGCCAGCCACACATAAAGCACCCATGCACTGCTGTCTCTCTATCCAGACCAGCATCTTCTTTCTTATCTAATACACTTTTAGAGTAATCCACCAAGGTGTTCACTTTACAGAAACATGTTTCTCCGTGTTTGGTTTTAGATATTTCTGCAATGAAAACTGATTCCATTATTCATTTGGCTTCTTCTTGGCACAAAGCATGTTTCATTGAAGAATGGGGCAGGGAGAAGGCTATAGTCTAACAACATCATTGCATCAAACTTCTTTTATAGAAAAGGGAAAGTGTTTACCAATAATGAGCTCTTCTTAATATCACCTGATTATGGGAGTAATTTTTTTTAATTTGTTTTTTTAAGAGGGAGTCTCACTCTGTCGCCCTGGCTGGAATGCAGTGGTGCGATCTCAGCTCACTACAACCTCTGCCTCTGGGTTCAAGCAATTCTCCTGCCTCAGCCTCACAAGTAGCTGGGATTACAGGTGACCACCACTATGCCCAGCTTATTTTTGTATTTTTAGTAGAGATGGGGTTTTACCACATTGGCCAGGCTGATCTTGAACTCCTGACCTCAACTGATCCGCCCACCTTGGCCTCCCACTAAAGTGCTGGGATTATAGTGATTATGGGAGTCATTTGATAACATGTCTTTTTCTATCTCACATGCAATTGTCATTTTTTTTTTAATCTCATTGGTTCACAAATATTTATGCAGTACTTCCTTATGGTGGTAATCTCTGGTGAATAAAATTGACAAGATCCTTGCCTTCAGGAAGCTTATAGTCTATTTGAGAAGTATAAAAACAGAAGAATAATTTTATTTAATTTTCTTTACTGGAACATGTAATGATTTGCCCTATATAAAATAAATCCACAAATAATGGATTTTTGGAGGGCCTTAGTAAGAAGACAAAAGTAATGGGCTTCATCTCAGCCTAGTCTAGTTGATTTCACTGTTTTTCCATGGTTACAAAAATAGATTTCTCACCTGCCAAACCTTTTTCAAAATACATTTTATTGATCACAAGAGGTCTGAGTAACACAATTTAGATGGATGAATCTACACTTATCCTGAATCTTAGACCAAGAAATCAAAGAGTGTGTCCTATGGATTGATTGATAATGCATCCAAGATTGCCCATCTATCATCAGATGTCACTGGATTGCCTCTTTATCATGCCTTTTGAACATTTGCTAATAAAACAGAATTAAGCATAAATTTAACATGGAGAAATACATCATCTCTGTATGTCTTTTGGAGTTAAACCAGTCCCATGCAGAAGCTTCAAAGTTCAAAAGAGAAGACAGTTTAGTGTTAAAAAATGAAAAAATTTAGTTTTGTTATTAAATAATTACAATCTTTTATACAAAAATAACAGAAACTAAATATTCATTCACTCATTCCCTCACACATTCATTCTTCCCACAAGCACTTACTACCTGCCTATCATGGGTCAGGAACTATACGGACACTGCCGGCAGGAACATGAATACTATTTCGTTCATGGCTTCAGGCACCTTGCAACGTAGGACATGGAGGCAAACACAGAAATACAGGGTGAGATCAGGCATTATATGCACTGGGCCAGAAGCTGTACATGGGCTTACTGTTTAGTCAAGGCCTCAGAAAGAAAATCAGACTGTAAAGGAATTTGGAAAGATGTGTAGATTTTTGCCAGTGGAGGGAGAGAATTAGGTGAAAACATTTCAGACGCAGAACAGCAGTGTGTTCCTGAGAAGCTGTGATCGGCTTCGTGTGGCTGCAGCAGTATGCCAGGGAGATGAGTAGGGAGGGTAGCCAGGGAGGAATTTGTCGGGTGAGTCTCCTGACAGTAGAAGTAAAAAGGGCCATACAGCATATGTTCAGATGAGAGTTTTGTGATCTGCCGTCTAAAAAGAGTCCTCTTAGAGAGGAGAAAATTTATACAAGTAAATCATATTATTTTTTGCTGTTTGCAGAAATGTCAGACTGTTTTGGTTCTGTTTTGTTTTCACTTGTACAAACTTTCTCCTACATCCTAATGCAATCTCATTGCTGTAGTTTTAAGTTCTTGATTGTAACCTTTCCAAACAGGGCAGAAGTTCTATAGCAGGAAGGAAAACTTACACAGTCCAGGAACTTTGTACCTCAGATCAGAGAGAAAATTCACCATGGAACAGCCAAACTGGCAGTTTTCCTAGTGCTGAAATCAGTGTGAATTTGTCAAACTTAAAAAAAAAGAGAGAAATTATGTAACTTGGCTTTGAGTAACATTTTTCTTCTTTTGGGGTATTGGGCCCCCCTTCTCTGCCTATTGTAAAGAAACATGACTGTCCAGAGCCCAGCCCAGAATAGGCCTTATGCCTCATGGCTGGCTCTTCACTCACGGTAGTTTTGTGATTGATCATGGCCCTCTTACTTGAAAAGTGGAATGATCCAGGCAGCTGTTACCAACCAGTAATAGGAGAAACCTCTGTGACTCTTTTGTCTCATTGTGACCCACATATGTGATTTGAAAATTTCTAGCGAGTACCTTAAAAAACTACCCAGAAACAAGTGAAAGTAATTTTAAGCATGTATTTTATTTAGCTAAATATATCTGAAATATCATTTCAACATGGAATCAATATAAAAATTATTGAGATATTTTGGATTCATGTTTTCATAGTAAGTCGTTGAAATCTGGGGTGCATGTTTACGCTTGTAACACATCTTAATTTTCAGTAGCCACATTTCAAGTGCTTATCAGCTGTGGGGATAGAAGCTACTGTATTGGACAGCTTGGGGCTAGATTTGACCTCAGGCCTCACTGGGGTAGCAGAGGGAATAGGCTCAGAAATTCTCTTCTTTCTTTGAGTGGCCAAGTCCATTCCATTTTTATGTGCTCATTTCCTGGGGAAGATGCCCAAGTCAAGGTGAGACTAGAGAAAACCCACTTCGAGTCTGGTTCCTACAGAGCATGTCCTTGGAACAGCAGGACTTGCCCTCTACAAAAGGAGAATACCTTTACCTTGGCAATTGACAGAGCCTGTAAATATTCTCACATACTTCCTATGTTATTATAGAGAAAAGATATGTGGCCAGAGTGAAAAATATTCTTTGAATGTAGTTCTTCCTTTCTTTTGACAATACTTTATAGTTGGTTATCTTAAAAGGACTACAAACAAAATACTGGGATTTAGAGAAGATGGTCAGTAGAGATCAAAGACTCCAGAATGTCAGAGCTGGAGAAGACTTTGACATCAAATTCACATGTTTGGAGACTCAGGCCCACAGGAGTTGAGGAGCATTACCAGCTACACATCTAGATAGAGACAGTACCACATCTAAAACTCATTTTCCTAAATCCCAAATCTCATATGGATGTGTTGGCCCTGTATTTGAGGCCAAATGACATTAAGGATGGAACATTATTTGAGGAATATACAACTAATTTTAAGGCTGCATCTATATATTATAGAGTGAAGACCTGGATATCATCCACCTAATGTCATCTATGGGAACAAATAAAGAAACACTTTTTTGAGGGGAAGAATAAAGTTGAGGATGGGCTTCCTTCCTCAAATGTGCTTGTTTCTATCCTGGTTAATTCAGGCAATGTTACTGTGCTCTACACTATGGAGAAAAAAAAAGGAAAAGGGCAAGATGTAAGAAAGTAAATGAAAGAACGAGGGCAAATATTTGGACAAATGAGGCCTAATAAAACTGTCATGTGAAGACGGGCTGGATTATAGCCAGATAGCTGCCCCTCCCATCATCTTCATTTTGCTGAACTTCGCAATCTGGAGGGCCCCCTTTAACCTCAGGAACCCAAGAATCCAACCTGTGTTTGATGTTGCCTCACAGAGCTATGCAAAAAGATTTCTGGTTTTGAGTGATTTTTAAAGAGAAGAAACTGTAAGCAGATATTTTAATTACTAGCCCTTGAGCCGATTTGTTTTCAGCAGCAACAACAAAGTCACACAAACCAGTGACACGAGTCACGTGATTACTTTCTAAACGTGGGAGATGACGAGGAGAGAGAAAGAAGAAAAAAAAGCTCTGTTTTTACAACGCGGCTTCCAGCCAGACGGCAAAGACGAAATCTGTGAAATTCAAGGTCTTCGAGTGTATTATTTCTTTCCTATTATTTCTGAAACAAGACCTGGGCAAAATCAGTTCAGGTTTAGAAAGAATATTACTTTAATTTTCTACATCAGATTGTCAGAAAGTCTTAGTCAGATGAGGGGAAAAGACAGACAACTATCAGTCAGAGAGAAAAAAATGAATAAATTAAATGAGGCAAAGCACATTTATATTACTAAAACTCTGGTCATAGACAAAAAACATCTTTTGGCACAAACGTACACAGATTTGAAGGAAAAAAAAAAAAAAAACGAAAACCCAGCAACACAAATGATGAGGTAATGCCCCTAAAAATGAACTCCCCTAAATCTTAGAAAATCAATGCTAGGTCCATCAAACAGAATTAATTTCATTTTGATGCAAATGTATCCTGAAAGCTCTTAATTAGACTTCCTTCTAAAATATGTGATTTTCATAAAAATTTAATTTATACTCCTCCCTCCTCAAGTAACTAACATACAATTTTTGAGAAATGAGGAAGCTCTTGGAAAAGTCATCTGCCGAACAATGATGAAATACTGACGTTTATGTCCTACTTTCAGAGTACATTTTCCACTAACCATAAATTCAATCTGCCTCTACTTCAATCTGTACCAGATGTTGAAAGAGCAGTAAAAAAATCCGAAGAGGCTGGTGATAACATTCATGTGAGTGAGTCTTCCCTGCCAATATTCAAGTGGTTCACAGTCTGGTAGGACTATTTTCATTGCTATTAAGCTTTTGTTATTTCAAAGGACTTTAGTTTTACTTCTTCAAATTTTTGTCCCTCACTCTTAGTTAGCAGAAGTCCTTCGAGAGGTTTTTCAGGCTAGACTGCTTGGGCATGGCAAGAATCGGTCAGAATACGGCTGTTTGTGTGATATAGACACATGTTTCCTTGACTCTCCCCTGACCAGGTAAATGCCAATGGGGAAGGAGATAAAGTTGGTGTTTGGCATTCAAGGCAGTGTAATCGTTGAGTGCCTCTCTCTGGCCAGTTCTTGCTGAACACTATGTCTGTTAGTGCTCACATGCCCTACGCTGTGAGCTTACCATTGGAGACCCAATATTTCTCTTCATTTTTTTTTGACATATACTGACTGCCTTAATTCGTTTGAATTGCTATAAAAGACTATTTGTGGCTAGATAATTTATAAAGAAAAGAAGATTACTTGGCTCATAGTTCTGCAGGCTGTATAAGAAGCACAACATCAGCATCTGCTCCTGTTGAAGGCCTCAAGATGCTTCCACTCATGGCAGAAAGCAAAGGAGGAGCCCGGGTGTCACAGGGTGAAAGAGGGAGCAAGAGAGAGGGGACGGAGGTGCCAGGTTCTTTTCAACAATCAGTTCTGGTGGAAGCTAAAAGAGCAAGAGCTCATTTATTGCCACAAGGACAGCACCAAGCCATTCATGAAGAATCTGTGCCCATGACCCAAACATCTCCCACCGGGCCCCACTTCCAAAATGGGGACCAAATTTCAACATGAGATTTGGAGAGGACAAACATAAACTATGCCACTGACCTTACTCCATCTTAAGTATACAGAATATATGGGCTGTCCAATTTGACTACATACATTTCCCCATGATTAGGACTTATTCTGAATTTCTACCCTCCAAATCCAAATTTACCTTCTCTGTGTGTCTTTCCTTCCTGACATTGCTATCTTGTAACAAGGACTAGTCTGGGCTGGGAGTGGTGGCTCACACCTGTAATCCCAGCACTTTGGGAGGCCGACATGGGCTGATCACTTGAGGTTAGGAGTTTGAGACCTGCCTGGCTAACATGGTGAAACCCCATTTCTACTAAAAAAATACAAAAACAAAAATTAGCAATGCATGGTGGCACATGCCTGTAGTCCTGGCTACTTGGGAGACTGAAACAGGAGAATTGCTTGAACCTGGGAGGCGGAGGCTGCAGTGAGCCAACATCACGTCAGGGCACTCTAGCCCAGGTGACAGAGCGAGACGCAGTCTCGAAAAGAAAAAAAAAAAGGATTAGTTTCATCTATGACCTGCCATAACTGAAAGGAACCTCATAGCTCATGTAATTCAATGGTCACATTTTATATATGGGGAAACTGAATCCTAAAATGTTCAGCTGGTTAACATTTAATAAGAGTCTACACAGTGTCAGCACCTGGGGCTATACCTCGTATAATTAAGATACGATTCCTACCATGATTATTTTGTGGGAATGTAATTGGAAAAGGTAATTAGGATCCTTGAAGTGCAAAGATAGACAAATGCTTAGGGTGCCATTGTGCTCATGTGAGGACCACAGCCCAGAAGAGGGTGGGGTGGGGACAAAGGAGAGGAATTCTTGGAGATGATCGCTGGCTGAGTTGTAAAAAAGATGAGATGGAAGATGAGAAGGTAAAAATTGAGTGAAGAAAGGAAAGGGACACTCCAGGGAAAGGCGTGAGCAAAGTCCTGAAGAGCAGGTTCAGCTTGGTATGTGTGCATGAGTGTGCACTGCAGGAAGCTCAGTGGCTGAACCCTGCTGGGGTGAAAGCGTCAGGCCAAGGGGTACGGGGCTCATGAAAGGTCCTCTTCCTGCTTTTCAGAACTTTGGCTCATAGTTCTGCAGGCTGTACAAGAAGCATGATGTCAGCATCTGCTTCTGCTGAGGGCCTCAAGATGCTTCCACTCATGGCAGAAGGCTGAAAAGCAGGAAGAGGACTTTTCATGCCAATCAGGGGCCTTAGATTTGATCCCTCAGGCAATGACAGTGGGGTGCTGAGGCAGGTGGGGGCAATGAAGTGTTCTAAGCTGAGACATGGTTAGATTTGCATTTTAGCCAGATTTCTATGGGAATGCTGTGGAAAATGGATCTGAGGATGTACTAGAGGCAGGAGGAGTAGTGAGTCTAGAACCCTTGTCTTACCTGAACCAAGTGTCTCACCTACTATATCAAGTTGCTGCTATGGATCCAGCCAGAAGCAAAGGCTTCAAGAAGACTTTAAGGGTCCCTTGGCTTTGCGAGCACCTCCTGCTTCTGGTCCATGGGCACCCATTGCTTTGTCTGATGGTAACACTATTTCAATTTGCTCTTTGGGGAGCCATCCTATCCCACAGTTAATCTGAGTTTTCAGGGTAGCTAAGATCTCCCTCAGGCTCCAGGAGTTAGCATCTGACTTTGACCTAGCTAATTAATATGTCCTATCCTCATAGGAAGGTGGCTGTTCAGAGATTGGAAAGTCCCTGACAAATACGGCAAGACACAGTTTTGGATGTTTCCAATGCCACAGGCATTGTTTTAGATTACACTCTACAAGAAGATTCCAAGTACCACAGCAGGTATGTGGGCCAGGATATCTGGGGCATACATCTAATGCATATATTAGATATATGTTTTCTACTTTGGCCAACCCTGAAAGCGAGCCCTGACTTCAAGATCTGACTGACTCTGGCAATGTAAAAGTATTAGAAAATTTACTTTGCAAAATGACCAGCTTCATTGGCCAGACTGCAAACATACATAGGAGAGGCTTAGGGGACTCCAGGGATTCAGTCTCCTTCTGTAGGTAGTAATCCATCTCTCTCTTCTTACCTGAATCACAACACCGGCTCCGAGGGTGCCACTCAGTAATTACTGATTGATTAAAAAGGTGGCTAAATGAGCCCCTGCCTCTGGCTTCTATGTTGTAGTTTGAGATCTAAGATGCAGAGCAGTTATCCAGGAGGAAACGGGTCAGCAGGGGTTGAGTTTTCTTCCTCAGATTACCCCAAGCAGGTGGTGCTGTGCAAGGGTGTTTGGGAGCATGTAGACCAGGAAGAGCAAGACCAGCCCAGCCAGTATTTTGAGGAAGGCAGCTGCAGTTTGTTCTTTTCCCACTCATTGACTACCACAGGTGTATGAGAAAAAACTTCTGGAAAACCCAGTAAGGCAGAAAGAGGAATGAAAATATTGCCAGAGTCCCAATATGCAGTTCACTCTCATTAATGGTTGGTTTTGTGTATTGATTTCTAGGCTTCTTTTCCCTGCAAATGTTTTCACGCATACCTCCAAAGTGTACACACGCATACGGAGCCCAGGGCAGGGGATGCTGTCTCCCTGGCTTTGTCCCAGGCTTTCTCCAGTGCGCAGTGTATCATGGGCATTTCCCTTATGTGCAGATCACTCTGAAGTAGGCTAGTTAACCTCCACGCAGTTCCAAGATATCCTTATCCTACTCCCACATTTCTAGGTCCATGCCAGTTTCCTAAGAGCAGTTTTCTCTTGGCCACCATTCTAGGGAACACCTGCCAGCTGCCTCATTCTCCTCCTGCATCCACCAAGTGATCCACTGCCCTCAGACAAAGTACATGGCCAGGATCATGGACAAACCCCAGGGACAGGAGGATGGGAAGTGCTTTCCTAACTCTTAACATGTATTCGCTGCTAAGAGCAATACTATTTGTATTGTTGTTGATGATACATATATAAACCTCATCTTACCATCTACCCCTTGCTTAAAAATGCTCCTTGGCTGTCTATTGCTATTAGTTTTTTTTTTTTTTTTTTTTTTTTTTAGATGGATCTCACTCTGTCACCCAGGCTGGAGTGCAGTAGCACGATCTCAAGTCACTGCAACCTCCACCTCCCTGGTTCAAGCAATTCCCCTGCCTCAGCCTCCTGAGTAGCTGGGATTACAGCTATATGCCACTACATCCAGCTAATTTTTTTGTGTGTATTTTTAGTAGAGATGGGTTTCACCATGTTGGCCAGACTGGTCTTGAACTCCTGACCTCAGGCACTCCACCCACCTCAGCCTCCCAAAGTGCTGGGATTATAGGTGTAAGCCACTGTGCCCAGCCGGATTTTAGTTTAAAAATTGTTTTTTTATTAATTCTATTTTTTTTTAGTAGAGATAGGGTCTTGCTATGTTGCCCAGCCTGGTCTCAAACTCCTGGCCTCAAGTAATCTATCCATTTTCGCCTCACAAAGTGCTGGGATTACAGGTGTGAGCCACCATGCCTGGCCTATTGCTTTTAGGATGACTACTTGCATTCTTATCAAGGAGGGGCACTCTGGGTGGCTTCTCCCCTACATGTAACAGTGTATACATGTTAAGAGTTAGGAAAGCACTTCGCTATCCTCCTGTCCCTAGGATTTGTCCATGACCCTGGCCATGTATATTTCCTGAGGTCCATGGGTCACTTTGTGGCTGCAGGAGAAGAAAAAGGCCTGCCCTTTCCCACATCTTCCCTGCCTACCCATGTGACCTGGCCTTTCTTCTTTGTTCCTATAGCACTGTTAGTCTCTATCAGGACTTAGAACCTCTCTTCTGCCTCTTCCTAACCCTCTTCCCAATCCTCTTTGACTATTTAAGTTCTTTTTTTTTTATTTTTTTGAGACGGAGTTTCGCTCTTGTTACCCAGGCTGGAGTGCAATGGCGCGATCTTGGCTCACCGCAACCTCCGCCTCCTGAGTTCAGGCAATTCTCCTGCCTCAACCTTCTGAGTAGCTGGGATTACAGGCACGTGCCACCATGCCCAGCTAATGTTTTGTATTTTTAGTAGAGGCAGGGCTTCACCATGTTGACCAGGATGGTCTCAGTCTCTTGACAATGTGATCCACCCGCCTCGGCCTCCCAAAGGACTATTTAAGTTCTCAATCATCCCTCTGCTCTTTTTCTATCAACGCTTCTCAGGAAGTCACCTTTAGCGGCCAGATGAGGCCTCTATTTTTTGTTCCTTGCCATCGTGCTTCACTGCCCTCATCATTTCTGCAAATGCATATCAGTTTATATGATTGCTTGCTTGAATGTCTGTCTCTCCTGCTAGACTGCAAGCTCCATGAGGGCAGGGATGGTGTCTGAGCTGTTCACTGAGTAATCCATAGTGCCTAGGTTGGTACTGAGCACAAAGTAAGGTCTCAGTAAATAGTGAAAATAAAGAATGAAAATATTGCCAGAGTCCCACTATGCAGAGCTAACTACCGTGAATGATTTTTGTGTATTGACTCAATACGTAAACGAAGGAAGGAGTGATGTTGTCATTACTGTAATTTGGGTGGTGAGAGGAGGGGAGGAAGGGAGGAACACAGTTGCTTTCTACCAACTTTGCTGACTCCTCCAGTATCACCATGGCCCTGTTCAGCAACCCAGAAAGGCTCCCAAACCCTTTTATCTTTGTTTCCTCCTCTATTTATCTGCTAAAGAGTGGGAGACTGAGAAAGAGGGGCCAGAGTCACAGCATTTCGAAAAGGCATAGATGTGAATTCCTGCCCCAGTGCCCAGAAGGCCATGAGTCTCCACCAGAACAAGCAGAGATCTCATGCTCATAAAATTCAGCCAGGCTGTGGGAGCAGAACTGATGAGGGCTCTGCTATGGGAACTCAATCAGCTCAGCCCCTTGGACCTGGTATAGCTCACCCTTATGTAACACACCAAGTCAGAAATGACAGGAGTTAAGTGGTTACTGTCTTTCCGCTTTCTGCCTGGAGGCTCTGCTTTTGTACTCTTCCCTTTGGGGAGATGATGGCTGTTTCATGATAACAACACCTCTAAATAGTGCCTCCCCCGTGACTTTTCCATCCAGGAGCTCACAGGATGGTGCAACAAATCTGCCTGCTCTAAGGAGGGTTTTTGTCCTTTGCTGCTGAATCTCAGCTTGAATTTGTAGTTTTGAAGTGTATGCCCAACCCAGTTACTAGGAAAGATGGCATCTTCTATAGCCACGAAGTTTCTCTCATGGCTTTATACAGTCATTTGCAGGCCCAGAAACCACAGATGACCTTTCTTCGCTAGAGAGAAAATCCAAGTTCTTTGCCAGCATCCAAGGCCCTAGTGGCCCAGACTTCCTCTCCAGTATCCCCTTCCAGAAGGTTACCATGTAGGGAATATCGACTCTGACGTACAATGCTTCCCAGCCACTACTCCACTGTTTGGGTTTTAGGAAGTGTTGTTTCTTGTCCAGCTGCCTTTCCTCCTCCTCCCCATGTCTGAGCACCATCATCTACCCCATTCCTCTGGGATCAGCACAAACTCTGACTTCTTCAAGTTTTTTTCCAGATCCCTCATACTAAAGCCAACAGCCCCATCTGTGTCCTCATTCGCTTGGCCTTTCAGCAGCATTCAACCCTTTTGTTGCCTGCTCTTGTCCCCTTAGTCTCTGTGATATCCATCTGTCCTTATCTGTGGATACATCCTTTTCTATCCAGACATGAAACATTTCTACAAGCCTGGTCCTAGGCTCCCTCCTCCTGCTTCTTACCTATGTGCAAATTGCTCCCAAATTTGTGTCTCCACCTTATATATATATATTCAACTCTTAGACTCTCAATGGTATCTCACCCCCAATATGCCCAAGACTCATGATTTTTTCCCTGTCCTTCTCACCACCCCCCACCTTCAGTCTAGCCCCTTCCAGTGTTTCTTCTCTCAGTAAAGGGCATTACCATCCATCCAAGCATGTGAGCCAGAACTCTGGAAGTCATCCTGGGATCTCTGTTACAGAGACACTTTTGGATGCTTACCATGTTCTGGACACTGGCTTTCATTCATACATGCCATATTGTCTTAGTTCTCTGTATACACATGATCTTTCTCTCCAATAAGATTACAAGTTCCTGGAAAACAGAGAGTCTATCTCTTACACATCATGCCAGGCCCTAACTTTAGCAGAGTGTCACGTTTCTAGCAGGCACTCAATACATGTTTATTGACTGCTTCAGTAGCCATATAGCAACCTACGATGTCCAAACAAGATAGATATTTAGAAAGTGAAAGAGGACTGCTCTTCAGTTCTTCAGTGCTGCCTAATGTTAGCTGCCTGATTCAAGTAAATGTAGAGGATTTTACGGTCTCTTTCTGCTTTTAACTCTGCGACTCTAGGAGAATGCATGTATTTTTAAATCAATGGAAAGCCTAATTCCAAGCCTTTACATGCTGAGGTGCACATACTGGTAATGGAAAGGCTGGATTCAGAACAGTAATTTTGTTCTTTGCATAGCTTTGGGATGGGAAGCAGGTATTTCTTCATTGTTTTTTCAAGTGTGATGGTGCAACACATTAGGTCACCTGAGTGAAATAAAACGTTGAGTCCTTTCTGTCATAATATGAAGGGTTAGGTAAGGTAAAAGGGTTATAAAGTAAATAATTTATGAAACTAACCACATGCAGAGGAAAGAGTCAGATATGTGGAATTTGGGCAAGCAATTATAGGCATTTTAATATGGAAATCATCAGATGGACGGATGTGAGTTTTACACATAATAATGGAGGATTTAAAAGAAGTGTTAGTTAATGAAAATTTATGTAGTTTATGAAATTTTGGAGAATAGAGGAGGATTTCCTACTCCAACCTCTGTCTAGTGCTCTATTCTTTAAACAATAGGCCTACCAGGTAATCAATGGGACTGTACTTAAATAACCTTAGTTATAGGATGCTCTATATTTTAACATATCTGATAATGAGAAAGTTTTTGTTACGTTTGAACCTAAGTCTTTCCATGTCGCTTTTACTTGTTTATATTCCCATTGTTCTCCAGAGTACCTGGAATAGGTTTGAGGACTTGTCCCCATAAAGGCTGCAGAGGACAGCTCTCAGGTCCCTTCAGAATTTTATTTATTTGTCAACGCAGCTCTTTATGTGCCAGATATAATCAAAGAATTTTAAAGACATAATAACATCTCCATGGCCTTTGCCATGTATCTTCAATGCTTGTGTGGTGTCTGACACATACTAGGCATTCAGCAGATATTATTGAGTGAGTGGCAAAGGCCATGATTCCTGACTAGAGGTGTTCAGTCTTATTGGGGCAATCAGACATAGAAAAAATTGAATCAACAAATCGATTACAAAATGAGCAAATAATATCAATAGGAAATTAATGGAAGTTGAAAGCCATATGGCCAAAAATATCTGATGTAATACTTAATCTCATTAGTAATCATGGAAATATAAATTAAAATGATACTGAGATACCATTTCATAGCTCTGCAATTGGCAAAAATTGAAAAGTCTGGCAATAACAAGGGTTGGTTAGAACGTGGAACAATTAGAACAGTAATACACTGGGGTGGGTGGATAACTGAAAATCAGTTTGGAGAGCCATTTGGCAACATGCTGTAAAATTTAAAAGTGCAGAACATGTGACCCAGTAATTCCATCCAAATAATATCCCTTAGAGAAATTATTTCACATATGCAGAAAAAGGCATGCAGAAGTTCACTGAAGCATCGTTTTAGTAGCAAGGAACTGTAAAAATCTCAATGTTCATCAATGAAAGAATGGATAAACAAATTGTATTATGTTCATCAAAGCAATGCTTACACAGCAATGAAATTGAGTGAACTGAATCAAAAGTGAATAATTCTCAAAAATCAGAATTAGATTTAAAAAAGCAAGTTGAGGGGGGCCAAGTTACAGTATGATACTGTTTGCACTACATTTTGAAACCACTTAAGCAACATTATGAAAATAACCATGCAAAGTAAAATATATAAAATTTTATGAAATATGAAAATAACCATTCAAATTTTATGAAAATAACCATCCAATGTAAAAATATGTCAGATTGATAAATGTTAAACTCAGGACACTGTGTAATTGGTTATTGGGCCAGGGTAAGGAAATGTAATTGAGCAGGGATATATAAGAGGCTTCAACTGGATTTGTGATGTTTTATTTTTTTAGCCATGTATGGTTGTATGGGCGCACATATGACAATTTTTTTTATAGTAATTAAACTTCTACAGTCAGGCTTGTATCTAAATCTTAGCTGATTCAGTCAGGAGTGGGTGGACATCTGATTAAGCTAGACCGTTCATATTCTTTTTCATATATATGAAATATTTCCTTTTTCCCTAAAGCGAAAGGCAATAGTGCCAATTGTGGCAGAAAATGCCCTTTGGCTGAAAAATGCATTTATTATTCTTCTTCCTTGCCATCTTCTGCCCAATACTCATCTTTCCAGCCTTAGCTGCCATTGATGGTGTTCATGAGACACAGTTCTATGGGTGAGATATAAGCAAAAGTCTCCTGGAATTTTTTCAGAGAAAGTTTTTGTATTTCTGATCATATGAACAAATCAAGCTAGTAACAATTTCCCTCTTCTTTTCCTGCTTTGAAGATGGATGAGATATCTGGAGCTTTGACAGTCATCTTGCAACCATGAGGTCAAGAGAATCACAGAGATGACAGCCTTAGCATCACTGGACCACTCACTCAGTGCCAGAAACTACCTGCCTGTAGACACCTTGCTATGTAAACATGAATAAATACATTTTCAACTGTTTAAGACCATGTAGATTAGAGTTTGCTTTATTTTTTTATTAAGGCTTTTGAATTGATACAATGGTACGTTGTAAAGAGAGATTAAGTTCCACCACAACCTGTTCCAGTTTGCCAATATTCCTGCTGATGAGACACCTCAAATTGAAGGCTCTACTCCAGGAGAATCAGATTTTTATCAAATGGAAGGAGGCTGTCATTTTTTTTCTCATTTTAATGTATGCATGTATATTATTATGTCCCAAGATCAAGTGTGCTCATTTGATAGCCTTATAACACGGGTAAATCATCTTAAAATTACTGTCAACTCGGGCCCCAGCATCCTTGACTAGCAGTTTAGTATTTATAAGGTAGTGTTCCATACAGCAAGTAGAAAGTATAATCCATTACTGGTAAACAGAGGCTCATACAGGCTAACGTACTTCCCCCAAGCCATACAAGTCACAGAATTCCTTTGACCTTTCTGTCCCCTGAGAACTTCTCTTCAGTCTGCCCCCATGGGCTTCCGTGCACCCATAGTTGCATTCTTGGTCCTACCTGATTGGTTCAAAGCGTGGATACCAACTGAAGCTTCACTAATCCTGTTGTCTCTCCGCAATGCTTCTAAGATTGGAAACTGGCTCTGATTTTTAAAGAATTCATTGCAATGGATGTGGAATGAGACTCAGAGTTCCAACATTATTTCAGAAACCTGTTAATCTTGAAGAGCAGGTATATGTAGGTCATTAGAAATAAGAGCGAAAAATGCCTCCTGCAGAAATCGGTGTGTCCCCCTCATACTGTGCTGCCACCTTACCTGACTCATCCTGCTCAATACTACTGTGGATTAGGGGCTCTATCCCTTTAAGTTTCTTTCTCTCCACCTTCAACCTCATATACTTCTTCCTTTGTCCCTTGAAGAATTGTGTGCTACCACATATCTTATTATGGAATAAGAAAGTAAAAATTTTTTTCCAAGTAATACATGCTGATGTCTATGTGTCTGTCTCTCTGCGGTAAAATCTACAATAAGAAGGCAACGGAAAGAAACACTGTTAATTTCAATTTAGGGAAAGATTTAAGAAACAAATTGACTGCAAGCTCTTAGGGGCTGATTATACTTTTCCTCTTGTAGATATTGTGAATTTTAAGGCAGTTTTCACGAATAGTAGAATTCAAGCATTAGACAGATTTTAGGGAAGGGTCTCTAGAAAAAAAAAAAAAAAACAGCATCTAAAGGTTGGCCTTCTCTACATTTGCATGGGGTTAGCCTTGAGCATTGTGTTTTACGCAATAACTTGGGTGGATCTTGTACTTTCATTCCTAAGAGGGCAGTGAACTTTTTCTTCTGAGACAGCCTACGGTTGAGTGTCATGTTTTAGGTTACAAGAGCCCCCAACTTTCAATTTTAACTAGCTGGAATGAGCTGACATTTTATTTTTATTGTTTGGTACAGGAACTTTGAAGAGTAATGATTGTTCTTTGCCACTGGAGTAGTCTTTAGGAAAAATAACATAGTTAAGGTAATTTCCGTAAGAATCCTGTTCATGGCAACAACCCCCAATAACAATTAGTCCCCTTCAGAGAGATGGGTATGGAATTCAAGTAACATCTTATTTCTCTACAGGAAATGTTTAGGTATCTCCCATTTGTTGACTGTCACTTGGGACGAAGACAATTTTAGAATGTGAGAAGATAAAAGAGATTTCTTGGAAGCAAGAAAAACAGCCTATTAGGGTCAAAACAATCATATGAGGAATCCCTGTGGGTTTTGCATTAAGCATGGCCTTATAGAAAATACAGATTGAGGCAATCAGCTCCTTCCAATTTTATGCAAGCAGTAGCAACGGGAAGTATGCCAAGAGAGATGATTAAGGATTAAACAACAGCATGGGAACTTGATCAGAAGCTCTAAAACATTGTTGCCAGCACCTGATATTTCTACATCCCCAACTCCTTGTGAAAGGTGGGGCCCTTCTCCTGGCCCCTGCCCCTTAGCCCAGTTACAGCTCCAGGGAAAGCTGAGGAAGAGAAAAATGCCGTCTTTATCAACTCCTAATAGGGATCATAGCCAAGAGAGACAGGAAGAAGCATGCTCATTTCCAACCTTTTTTGGCAAGCTCATGCAGGAGCAAAAGCTGTTGCCAATTCTATTTTTTAAATACAGATTTAAAAAGGGTTGTGTCTACACATGCAAAGGGAAGTGCACAGTGCACTGTGTTAATTTAAGCAGCACAACAATTTTTTTAATTTTTTAAAAAAGCCTGACTATCCAGATATTTGTTTTACATCTGGTAGATTTAAATTGGGGGAGGAGACTAAAGTGCGATATCTTCTCCTCTAGTTACGTGTGTGCTTCCCAGCCCTACATTTATTGCCCTTCCAGTTCCAGGCTGGGCCAGTCAGAGGCCACTCCTGGGACTTTTCAGTTTGAAATGAGGAGAGAGAAACTCTTTCCTTTTGGAAACAGAAACGATTGCTAGACATGGTGCACCACGATGTTAAGTGGCACCTTTGTGGTTTGAGTTGAATAACTATTAGGAGAGAGCCAAAGGTCAGGTGCGGCGGCTCACGCCTGTAATCCTAGCACTTTGGGAGGCCAAAGTGGGTGGATCACTTGAGGTCGGCAGTTCAAGACTAGCCTGGCCAACATGGTGAAACCTCGTCTGTACTAAAAATAAAAAATTTAGCTGAACATGGCAGTAGGCACCTGTAATCCCAGCAACTTGAGAGGTTGAGGCAGGAGAATCACTTGAACTTGGGAGGTGGAGTTTGCAGTGAGCTGAGATCATGCCACTGCACTCCAGCCTGGGCGATAGAGAAAGACCGTCTCAAAAAATAATAATAATAAATAAAAAATAAAAGAAGAGAGAGAGAGTGTGAGAGAGAACAAGAATGATAGTGAAAGCTGGAGAATAAAAGAGTGATTCCAATTGTATAGTTTGATGAAATGAGGAGTAAAAGAAATGTATGTAGTTTAAAAGCAAATACACAAGCTTGGGCCTGAAAAGTTAACACAAACTGGGGTGGTTTGGTAATATGGTAATTGAGTAATTTGGAAAAAAACTCATAGTACATATAGATGCTTTTCCTGGAAAGTCATAGGCACAATGAATTAACTAATGTTTGTGGAGGTCCCGCATAGGACCAGTCATGCTAGGCTATTTGCAGGTGATCCTAGATTGTTTTATGAAAGAGCAGGGACCATGGCTATTTTGTTTTGGTCTGCATAATCCCTTATGGGTAGATATTATTATTATCTTTTTTTTTTTTTTTTTTTTTTTGAGACAGGGTTTTGCTCTGTTGTCCAGAGTGGAATGCAGTGGTGCCATCTCGGCTCACTGTGGCTTCCGCCTCCCAGCTTGAAGCAATTCTCCTGCCTCTGCCACCTGCGTAGCTGGGATCATAGGCAAGTGCCACCATGCTCAGCTAATTTTTTGTGCTTTTTAGAGATAAAGGGTTTCACCATGGTGCCCAGGCTGGTCTTGGACTCCTGGGCTCAAGCGATCCGCCCACTTTGTCTTCCCAAAGTGCTGGGATTATGGATGTGAGCCACTGCACCTGGCCTGTTATTAGCATTTTAAAAAAGTTCAGAGAGCTTAAAACTTGTCTAAGGTCACCAGCTAGTTAGTATGACTGCAAAGCTTGCTGGTACTATTACAGTGCTATCAAGACAACAGGTATAAGACTGTTGTTTTCTGGGCTGATAGAAGAGAAAGAAGAGGACAAAGGAAGAATGGTAGACTGAGAACCTTTTAGCAATATCTATCTATCTATAATCTACCTACTTCCTTATCAGGGTAGATAGTTGTAACCATTTACAGAATGCTTGCTATGTGCAAGACTCTTTGGTACTTTATCTCATTTGATCTTCACTAACCTACAAAACAGATAATATTGCCTCATTTTATGGATGAGGAAGCTGAGACTCAAGAGATAACACCGTGGATTAGTGGTAGACTCATGATTTGACAGTGGGTTTGTCTGACTCCAAAGTCATCACTCTCAAGTGTTTTCCATACTGCTGCCCTGACAGAGGAGTTTCTAAAATAATCCTGCTTCTCTCTTCTAGTCTGTGACTATTTCCCACACCCTGTTTCCCCATCGTATTTTAAAAGTCAGTTTTGTATTTCCTATGAAAAATTTGTGCTCAAAAGATTATATATAAACATTCACTTATGTAGTTAGCATTACATTTAACAGTCTTTTTATATTCTAATCTTTTAAGTGAAAAGTATCTCAGTCAAAAATTCGAACAGTCAAAATAGAGAAATCCAGCAACACAAATTCTCCGTCCTGTCCAAGATACCTAGTGCTCTTCTCCAGAGCCCACTGCTGCTAATTTGCTTCTTGAGATCACATACGGATCTATAACTGCAACTGTGTTTTTGGTATCTTATTTTTCTTTTAGCTCCAGGACTTGGGGATGTTTTACACTAATACACATTGCTCATCTTTAATAATAGCATAGTATATCTTCCTTACTGAGCCCCTAATGGACGGGTATTTTTGTTATCTCTGATATTTATGCAATGAGTATCTGTATACCTATTTCTTTATATACTTGTTCCAGTTGTGGTCAAGTTCTTGAAAGTGAAACTATTGGTTCAAGGGCATCTTTGTCTCTTTTGAGGATCCCGCAATGCCCAGCCATACTCAGCTGAGTAATAAACACACAGTATATGCTAAGTAAGAGGCAGTATAGCACTGTGGTTGGAGCACCAACTCTGCCATCAGCCTATCCCAGCTCTGTAACACACAGCCTGTATGACCTTGGGTGAGTTATTTAAACTTCCAAAACCAGAGTTTGCCATTCATTAAACAGAACAATAATAATAATAATTTATCGAACTAGTTATGTACCATGTACTCTTTTAAATGCTAGATTCAAACTACCTTATGATGTAGGTGTTATGAGTATCTCCTCTTACAGATGAGGAAACTAGGCACAGAGAGGTTATTTACTTCATTCCAGGTCACACAGCTAACACATGGTAGAGCCAGGATTTACCCTCCAGGAAGTATGGCTCTAGAGCCCACCTTTCAAATACTTTCTTATAGTGGGAGTTGCATGGATTAAATGAGGAGATAGGTAGGTAGGTGATAGATGGGGGGAGTGGGGAAGAGAGAGAAAGAGAGGGAGAAAGGCAAAGAGAGAGAGTGAATATAAATGTAGCATGGTGTGTGGCCCTCAAATTACAGGCTATGACTACAACAGAAATAAAATCCCAATCCTTCTTCCTCCAATGCACATCCTTTAAGCATGAACAAACTGGTCTGATGGACTTCCTTAAGATTTCATTTCTATGAAGAGGAAGACTAGGAGCAGAGAAGCATGTGACTCTGGAGATCTGCTAAATCTTTTAGTCTAGAAGCCAACAGAGCCATGGGAATATATATAATGCTTAGACAGGGAATCAAGTGGTACTGATTAAAAAAGCTTAATGAGTATAAACAATTAGTCTTTCATCTGAGGAACCCTAAACAGGGGATGGATATGGGCAACTAGTTACGATGCATGACTTTGGCTATGAACAATGGACCGTCAGGCTAGACCACCTGGAGAAATTCTTTCTGATAAAATGAAGCGTGATATTCCGGGAGAGCCAGGCGGGGTTCCTAAAGGGCGAGGCAGTGCTCTACACCCCTCCCCTTACTGAATCCTCATAACAACTGCCTGAGGTTGGTGGGATTATTGTTCCTGTGTAATCAATGAGGAAATGGAGGCAAAAAGGGGTGATATGACTTGTCCAAGACTCTGTCCTCTTATTCATCACATTTAGCCCAAAGAGGTGATGGACATTTCTCTCATAGAGAGCACAGTAGCTAAAATGGCAGAGACATGGGTTTGTGTCTTGTGTCTGCCACTTGGTGGGCAGCAGTGGGCAATACACCACATAACATAGTTCCAAGCTTCTGTGTTCTCATCTGTCAAATGGGGGTAGAATGGTATTTAACTTACAGGTGGAAGGCTAGATGGGGTAATTCATGTGAAGCACAGCACAGTGGCTGGCACATGGTCAGCACTCAAGAAATATATTAAGGTCTGGAAAATACAGATTTTCAAAAAATGGATGTCAAAAAATCACAATGCTTAAACTTAGGCCCTTTTTGTCTAGATTATAAATACTTTCTACAGAAATGAGCATCAGAGTATCTCTTACACAGGAAATAGAATACATACAGCATAGATCATATGTCATTAGTTCCAATGAAACCAAGACTATTGTTATGGATTGGTTGCTTTTTATCAGCAACTTGCTGGATTCCACATGGCTTTGAATATGCCCTCTGTGAGATTGAACTGTATTGTCTATAGCTTAAGGATCCAACTGTAACTCATAAATTATTAATTAAAAGGAATAAATAGAAAGAAAATTTACAAAAACAATTGATAACCCTAACACATAGAATAAATTTTTGTTTGGTTCTAATTATGAAGCTTGCCCTATTTTTTTTTTTTTTTGAGATGAGGTCTCACTCTATCTCCCAGGCTGGAGTGCAGTGGTGTGATATTGGCTCACTGCAATCTCTGCCTCCTGGGTTCAAGCGAATCACCTGCCTCAGCCTCCTGAGTAGCTGGGACTACAGGTGCGTGCCACCAACCCCTGCTAATTTTTGCATTTTAAGTAGAGATGGGGTTTCCCCACATTGGCTAGGCTGGTCTCAAACGCCTGACCTCAGGTGATCCGCCTGTCTCGGCTTCCCAAAGTGCTAGGATTACAGGCGTGAGAAATAGTGCCTTATCATGAAATGATAATAATTAGCATTTCTGAACCCTAACTATGATGCAGGCACTGGTCAGTGTACTTGACATTTATCAGTTTAGTTAGTCCTCTCTACAGTCCTATAAGCATTACTTGTCACCTTTTAACTAATAAGGAAAATGAAGTTCAGAGAGAGAAGTGGCTTGTTGGGCATATCAGATTACCTGTTATCTCCTTCTCTTCCAAACCATGGTAATAACAGATATAAGTGTTATAAAGTTTCTATGAACAGCTGGGCTAAACAGCTGAGAATGTCCTATAACAGATTATTTAAAAATTATTCTACATATAGTTATTACTTTTATTACATCACATGATGGCATGTGGCAAGTAGTATCCTGGCATAATTCAAATCACAGACCTTCTCAGTTATGTGCTTTTAAAAGCTTTAGCAATTCCATGTTGTGCTTCTTTTGAAATTGTCAAACAAGGATGAGAAAATAGAGTTGATGACTCCCTGAGCCCCTACCAAGCAAGTGTCCCTCCCGTGTGAAGATGGCTCAGGGCCATTCTCTACTCCAGCAGCCTCCAGAAGTCTCCTTCCAGGAGGCCCATCTGCCGGCATCAATGCCGGCAGGACGGTGTCCACCCTCCTGCTTGCAGGCAGAGAGAGGGGATGAAAAGACTGATGTACTTAAGTGCTTAATAGAGAAAGCACCTGGGGAGAGATCCGCCTGCAACAAAGAACCTTAGCGCAATTCCCAAGTCAAAGTCAGCAAGTTTTCAGAGAAGCAGGCTTGGTGGGAGCCTTTAAGGAGGAACTATAGATCAGGATAGGCCTGCTGCAAATAGGAGACAGATGGGGGTGAAGCTGAGGCTCCTTGTGGAAGCCGCCCTCAGGGATGCTCCTTCACCCTGGGATGACAGGCTATGGAGTTGGTGGCAAGAGGTCATCTCCAGAGAGCCACACCAGTTACTCAGGCCTTAAGTGGGCTTCAATTATGTACAATTATGCACACAATTTCCAGTTTCCCCCCTTACATGTCCATGAGCCCACTGGCATGTTTCCTCTGTGAGGAAATTTATTCCCTCAACTCCTTGTGTTTCAGGTCTTACCTCCTCAGAGGCCTTCCCTGTCATCTTCTCTGAAGGCCTTTCCCGGCATCCTCCCTCCCTTCTGGTGATCATCATAATTCTGTAAGACACAACTCCCAATGCCAGAACCCCGAATGTTGAAATACCCAAAGATCCACATCTCCAAAGTCTAAAATCCTGAAAATCTCAATTCTGAAAGATTAAAATCCTGCAAGCCCAGTTCTGAGGAAGAGATCAGTGCATTCTTTTTTTTTTTTTTTTTAATCATAACATGTTGGCAGAATTGTAACTTTGTCACTGTCTTCAGATGGAAATCAAGTGTGGCTTAAGGAGATATTTATGGGTAGACAAAAGGTAGACAAGTGAACTTAATTTTACTTGTCAACTTGAATGGATTAGGGGATATCTGGAAACCTGGTAAAGCATTATTTTAGGTGTGTCTGTGAGGGTGTTTCCAGAGGTTACTGTGGGAGTCTGGTGGATTAGGTGGGGAAGATCTGCCCTCAGAGTTGCTGGGCACCATCTGATCAGTTGGGAGCTTGGAGAGAACTGACACAGAAGGTGAGTTGGGCCCCCTCTGAGAGCGGGCATTGACTCTTCCTCTCCTGTCTTAGACATGAGAACTGCAGGCTCAGCCGCTGTTAGTCTCTAGGATTTACACAGCGTCCTGAAGCTTTTGGCCTGGAACTGAGAGTTAGACCATAGGCTTCCCTTATTCTCAATGTAAAAACATTGAAACTTCAATCAGTGAAGAATTGTCCTTTTTGTACATCTATCTGAATTTGTGAAAGAAAAAAAAAATTATTGAGATCTCAGCTCTTTGGGAGATTTCAATAATTTGAAATGTTTGTAATGTTTGATAGATCCTGTCAAAAGCCATAGTTGTTGGTCATGGTATCTCAGACGACCACAGTTAAAAGCAAGGTGCGCACAATTACCAACTACAGTGATATGCATTTATATATTTTGTTTTTTGACCTATTTCTTTCTGAATATGGTTCATCTTCTCACAACTGTTATACCCATGTGACTGCCATTAGTATACTTGAGTGTTTATGCTTGCAAAAATATGTTATTATTGCCTATTTTATTCTGTGAAGGGGACTATGAGTGTTGGATCATGTGTTTCTGTCTCTAAAATAAATGTCCCAATATAGATGTCTTCAATTTTTAAATTATTTTTTCCAGAATTATGTTTTTAGAATTTTGATCTTTCAGGATTGTGATTTTGGGATTTTAGACTTAAGGATTTTGAACTTCTGGGATTTCAACATGTGAGATTAGGGAGCTCAGGATTGTGTCTCTGGGGATAATGGCCCAAACTCCTTCCCTTCACCCTGTTTGTTCCCCTCATAGCATGTGGTGTGAGTTTCATTCCAGGTCCTTTTATTTATTCGTCTATTTATTGCCTGCTTCTGAAATTAGTCTATAAGGCCCAGAAAGGCACATATGTCTGATTCATTGATCTCCATGCCAAGCACAGAGCTGGGAACAGAGTAGGTGTTCAACAAATGTTTGCCAAATAAATGAAGAAAGGAATGGAACTCTCAACCACCCACTGGGCAACATATTTGGAAGAAAATTTTAATACATCCATGGAATAAGAAATTGTTAAAGGCCTTTGGAAAGAGGTTAATTTGATTTTTAAAATGTCCTCGGAGAAGAACCTTGGGAGAAAAAGACGCATAAATAAGCTGGTTTGTGGTATTTCCTGGAAATGTCTTAATGACATTGCCTATCTGACACCCAAATGCTGTGGGAACACTGTCCCTTTTATATTCTGTCTCTTCCCAGTTGAATTTTCAACAGGATTAAAATGAAAAAAGTACAGAGAAAGTACCAGAAGAGTTAGATTTTCAGCTACGCTAAGATTACATCTATGAACTTTGAAGTACTGCCATAGCAATGTTGACATTTTGGCTGTTTGACCACTCTTTAGTGTAAATAAATGGGTATGAAATCTGGATATTTAGTAACAGTTCTTGTGAAGATATGAGAGGATATAAAAGTTATTGGCCAGACCAAAGTTTATATTATGATAAACTTACCTTAATAATTTTAACTTATTTAAGGTATTCCATTCCTATGTTCCTATGCCCCATGACCGTAGTTTTTTGTTTGTTTGTTTTTTTTTTTTTTTGGTGGAGGGGATGGAGTCTTGCTCTGTCACCCAGGCTGGAATACAGTGGCATGATCTTGGCTCACTGCAACCTCTGCCTCCTGGGTTCAAGTGATTCCCCTTTCTCAGTCTCCTGAGTAGCTGGGATTACAGGTGCACACTACCATGCTGATCTAATTTTGGTATTTTTAATAGACATGGGGTTTCACCATGTTGGCCAGGCTAGTCTTGAATGTCTGACCTCATGATCTACCTGCTTCGGCCTCTCAAAGTTCTGGGATTACAGGTGTGAGCCACTGCTCCTGGCCTGACCATAGTTTAAAACTGGAAAAACTGAATCATAAACTCAGTTCCACAGTGAGTTGAGCAAAGATGGTGGTGGTTGTAGCTGTGACCAGCTGAGACTGGGCCTGGGCCTGGTAAAGCTAATTGCAAGTTGCTGCACTGACCTGCTGGTTGGGGATCTGAACTTCAGCTTCAGGGGTATTATTAGAATTATAGAGTTAATTTGAGCACAGAGCAGGTCTACTCTTTGGGATATAGGCCAAGCATCAAGCAAGAAGAAGAACTATGGCAAATCACAGTGGCTGGGAAAAGAAAATATCTTCCTTCATTCCTAGTATTTTAATATAGGTGAAGCCCATTTAGAATTCATTCATTCATTTACCCAAACCTAAAATTATATTCTTGTGAGTGTGTGTAGTAAATCACTATGATGAACCAGGCATACAATTGATGCTCAACATACAGGCAGTCCTTACTCTGCATGTGCTGCAGGAACACAAATATTACCATGCAAGCTGAAACTGTGCAGAGTTATCATCATCATAAATGGGAAAGTCATGATTGTTCCATGACCTTTAATAACTGCCAGTGACAAATATGTGGGGAAATGAAAAACGTAATAAAACTATTATTTATTTAGTGCGTGATAATTGAAAACATTAGAAACACTGAGAATTAGTGTAAAACACTCATCAAAATACTTTGAACAGTGCTTGCCTTCTCTTATCATCATATATCTTATAATATGGAGCAAACATGTTTTCTATGTCTTGGCAAATTGTCATATTCTTTTCTAAGTTTGGATCAGTTTCTAATATTTTTTCCTTTGCTTTTTCTGTGTTGATGTGAAATATCTCTGAGAGTTATTTCAAGGTGAAATGGTTGGCCGGGAACACTTTCTCTGTGACATCTTCGTCCTCTTTGTCATGGCCACTTTGCTAACAGCTTGCCTTCACTCAGTTCCTCTGACTGCATATCTAGAGTAGATCCAATGGCAAAAGATGTCAACATGCCATAATCAGTTATATCTTCTGTAACTTCACTCACTTTTGATTCAAATTTGACTTCCAGGTTATCACTTTTCATTTTTTGGAGTACTTTCATCTTTTTCAGTGAATTTCCTCTTTTGATTATTCATGTTTGTATACTGTCACATGGCTTTATTAATGAGAGACAAGGAAGCAACACAACTATTTGCTTTCCTCTCTCTCTGTGAACTGAATAACAAATGCACAGTGTACGCAGTGACAAATCACCCACAGACTTTGGAAGAAGTGGTGTGATTGGTTACTGATCATGAGGTGAATCTGTTAAGAAGTGATTTGTGAACCAAAGAGCAAGCAGATCATAGTTTATGCAATTATGCATAGTTTATATATCATGGTCACTGAAATTTGAACTGTGTTGTTGAAGGGCTGGTGCTATTTAACTAAATTGTGGTAGTTGAAGATCATGTGTAGTGGAGCTGTGTAAAGCAAAGTGTTTTACTCCATTTCGTGCTGCCATAACAGAATGCCACAGACGGGGTAATATATAATAAAGAGACATTTGTTTGGCTGATGGTTCTGGAAGTTGGGAAGTCCAAGAACATGATCCCAGCATCTGAAAAGGGCCTTTGTGCTGCATTATCCCACGGTAGAAGGCAGAAGGGCAAGAGAGGGTAAGAGCAAGAGAGCAAGAAGGAGCTCAGCTTGTTTTTATAACAAACTCACTCCCACGATAACTAACCTGCTCCAGTGATAATGATCATGACCTAATCACTTCCCACTAGGCCCTACTTGCCAGAACTGTCACATGTGAGATTAAGTCTCCAACACATAAACTTTGGGGGACACATTCAATCCATAGCACAAGGACGGCTTGCACATAAGGGGGAGAATTTGAGAATGTCATGGGGGTACATAACAGAGATTCCCACTCAGTTTGTGGGGTCAGAGAAAAAATTCTTGGAGAGACGACATATAAGTTGAGACTTGATAAGTGAGTAGTAATTATTTTATTGAGGGGGAAGTGTAGGGAAGATTGTTCCAGGCAGAGGGAAGAGTATGTGCAAAGCCCCAAATGCAAGAAGCTGTGTGGGACTTGGGTGAGCCACGGTTGTTTCGGGCTGATTGTGGATGACAACCCAATTCCAGTATTTTGACTTTCTCCAGCCATGCCGGCTGCTGCTCTTGGTTACCAGGCAGCACTGGCTGCTGTAGTTGGGACCTCAAATGCTCTGTTTGGGACATTCACCTGAAGCAGGTGAAGGACAGTGTATTGCCTCTTCTATACCAAGAGTCACAGGTCGGGCAGCTGGGAAAATCACCGGGAAAATAAAACCAAGTCAAACAAAATTAACTTAGAGGACAGTCTATATACATAAGATAGGGAACACGAATGATTCAGATGCTAACACTCTAAGTACAGAATGGTATAAGACAGAAAGAAAATCCCTGTCACGAGTAGCGATTCAGAAGCTCAGTTCAAACATTTAAATGATAAACCACATTTCTAGTCAAGCTGAACACAGTGTACAGTCTTCTATTAGCTAAAATCTGGTTATCATGAGCCACCCAGCCTGGGTAACACACCCAAAATCATCTCTATGAATTCCCACAACACTCTTGTGGGATAGCTATGATTATCTCCACTTTATAAATGAGGAAACAGAGGTTACGTCACCATAAGGTCACAGAGCTTGGATCCAAACCTCGTGCTCATTTTAAAGCCTGTAACTTTAGCAGCTACATCACCAATATATTTAATAATAACTAACAGAAACAAACACAAATATCAAGTGATTACTTTTATACTTTTATGAGATAAACACACCAAGAGAAATGCTAGCTAAATAGAGCAGGAATGCTCCATCCTTGTGAAACATTGAGACAAAGAGAATCCTCAAGAGCAGCAGTTTTAAGAAAAGTTGGGTGAAACTGAGTGAAATTCCAGGTATGAGTAATCAATTTAAGATTCTATTAGGAAAGCAAAACAATAAGATTATCTCGATTATTGAGTTAACAATGAGATTTCACCATCTACATTCTAGCCATGAGTAAGACATTTATTTGAATCAGATAAGAAGATGTAATGTCATTTGAAGGAGGCTCAGTACATTTAATAACAGAGATAAATGAAACTGACAATGATCTCATGCTTTATAAATCTAAACACAGGACCAAGGTTAGGCACAGGGGTCCTAGTGGTTGATGAATTGGTTCAAATGCTGCCTTTTACACTATCTACTGAAGACCAGACAGGATTTTTGTTTGCTTCTTCTAAACGAGAAGATTAAGAAAGAATTAATCCAAAAAAAAAAAAAAAAAAGAAAGAATTAATCCAATTGCACTTAAAACAAAAGTGCAGGAGCAAGAAACAACCTTGAACCTTCCTTACTCAAATAGCAGCTCTGTTGGTAATTTAATCACTAACTGAGTTGTGTAACTTGCCTATGACAAATGGTAAAATACCTACAATATGGAAATCTGCCAGAGTAATTCCTTCACAGGAACGGGAAGGAAAGGCTCAGCCAACTCACGCTCACACCCTGCCTCTCTACGCTCAGTGGTTGAAATTGCTTCTGTATTAGGAGAGAATACGGGAATAGCTCTGGGTCTCACGAGAGTGTGAAGTCACTGGAATGTTTTGAATGTCCCACTTCCGTTCACTCCCCTTCGAACCCTACGTGGTACTTGCTGGCACGTGGCACCACATGAGCTACAGGCAGCGCGTATGTTAAAACGTTAGCAAGGAATGGATGGGAGATCTTGTGTGATCTGGCTTGTCCTTATCATATGCCCCTTTCTGCCTTCCTTGCTCCAATGTTAGTTTCAGATGTGGAGATTTTGGATAGGATTACTCTGAACTGTTCCTTCCTTTCCTGATAACTACAGCTTTTCATTCTGCAGTCTCAGCTTCAGCTTCATTTTCTCTTTTCTCTTGGAGGCTTTCCTAAGCCACCTGAATTACATTAGGACTCCTTGGCACACACCTCCACAGCTCCCTATGCTTTCTAGTACTCAACACACTTCTTCCATCTTCTCCGCTGCATCAGAGGGTTCACCATGACATTTCAACACCCAACCACAATGTCTGGCATGTTGCTTGCCTTCAGTCAATGTTTGCAGAATGAATGGTTGCCTTTGTCATTTTCTTTTTATAAAGGTATTGTAGGCTGGGTGTGATGGCTCATGCCTGTAACCCCAGCACTTTGGGAGGCCAAGGTGGGTGGATCAGGAGGTCAGGAGTTCAAGACCAGCCTGGCCAAGAGTGGAACTCTATCTCTACTAAAAATACAAAAATTAGCTGGATATGGTGGTGCGTACCTGTAGCCCTAGCTACTCGGGAGGCTGAGGTGAGAGAATCTCTTGAACTCGGGAGGCAGAGGTTGCAGCGAGCTAAAAGTGTGCACTCTAGTCTGGGCCACAGAGTGAGATGTCATCTCAAATAAAACAAAAACAAGGTATTGTATAATATTTAAGACAAACACAAATCTGTAAATAAAAATATTACAAACCCCCATGTATTGACTACAGATTAAGAAATGAACACAATATTGACACAAGTTTCAGTCCTTACTGAGTCCTCTCTGATAACATTCTGCTCTCTAGAGGCAACTAGTGGGCTGAATTTGGTGACTCCTATTTCCATGCATTTCTTAATATTTTCACCACACATATATGCAAACTTCTATTATTGTTTTGCATATTTCTATAGTTCATACACGCATTATATTGTATGTATCCTTCTGATATTGACTTATTTCAAACTGTGTGTGATTCATGATTCATTCATGCTGTTGTATTTAGCTAGAGGTTATTTATTTTCACTGTTGTGTATATTTCATTGCATAAATGCTTCACTATTAATCTGTTTTCTTGTTGATGGGCTGTTTTCCAAAGTTTTGCTGTTACAAACTATTATGAATGTCTTTGTACTTGCAACACTCTTCTTCTTTTAGATCATATTGTGGGTTCTAATATGCTGGACGTTTTCATTATCCACTCGCCAAAGATGACCTGTGCTGGATCTCTGAAGGCTGTATGAGAGGCGGTAAGCAAATTTATGCTTGCATGAAAATGGGTATCAGTGGATTTACAAGAAGCAGTGTGGAACAGTGACACGAACACTGATCTGGGAATCAAACAGATGTGGGTTCCAGTGTCCACTCAACTGGGCTTAGCAGTCATGCTGCACTGGGAATACATTGCTTCAGTTTTCATTCTGTATAACTTGAATAATAATCTCCTTTCGGCCTACCTCACAAGGTTGTAATGATGATCAAATGAAATAATATTGCTAAAAAGATTTTGAAACCTGATATATGATGCAACATTGGAACATCAACAACCAAAATGTATTACCCAAGTGTAATACGGCAAAAGAGTTATAACAAAACAACCATACAAAAATATAAAATAATGTATTACCGCTCTCCTACGTTTAAACTTGTTATTGTCTACAAGTTGTTATCCTTCATCTGCATTAAATTGAGATGTTCTAGAAATGATACTTTATTCCCAAAGGAAAGATTGGAAGATAATCAGGGTTTTGAGAGAAATAGACCTTTGGGTTTCTATTGCCTATAAAATCCTACTGAGAAGATTGTTAAAATGAATTGAATTGGTTCAAAAAATGGTACTTTTGCCAAGGTTCTGTCTTCAGACTTACATGTATGTTGAGGTAGGAGATTTGTAATGGTTAAAATGAGGAATTTAGAGTGCAAATGACCTCGGTTCAAATCTTTGCTCTATTTTTGTTCTTTTGAATGAGTAAAATAAGATAATTTAACAGGACTGCTGGGAAGATTAAGTGAGCTAATGTAGGTAGAGCTGCATATTTGGCCCTTTGAATATGTGGCTCAAATCCAGGCTTAGCTGAGATTTCCCAACAGGTGAGGCAAGGTTGCTGGGGTTTTGTTCCTGTCACATGATCTCGGTTACCTCAGTTTAACTCCTTTCCACTTTAAAAAAAAGTGTTGGTATAACCATGATGTCAGGACCTGCAGCTGTCATATGTCTACTGATACTTTTGAATAAATGAGCCAGCTATGTTCAGGGAACGAAGAATGCTGACACTACTATAAAGAGTTTTGGATGTGCCAAATGTTTTGCCCTGAAGTACTGACTTCTGGCTTGGAACTAAGAAAGAGTAGCCTGGTTAATCTGTTTGATTAAACAGCAAGGAATCAAAGAGAGGGTTTCAAAGCAGTTAAAGTTTGATTTTAATCATGAAATCGTGTTCTCAAGCAAGAATTAAGAACAGATAATACTGAGACCTAGTATCAGAACTCTGGGTTCCAAATAGCTCTTTCTGAAGCATTTTTTTTTTTTTTTTGAGAAAGTTTCACTCCTTCACACAGGCTGGAGTGCAATGGCATGATCTCAGCTCACAGCAACCTCCGCCTCCCACGTTCTAGCAATTTTCCTGCCTCAGCCTCCTAAGTAGCTGGGATTACAAGCAAGCGCCACAACACCCAGCTAATTTTTGTATTTTTAGCAGAGATTGGGTTTTGCCATGTTGGCCAGGCTGGTCTCAAACTCCTGACCTCAGGTGATCTGCCCGCCTTGACTTCCCAAAGTGCCACAGGCATGAGCCACCATGTGTGGCCTTCCTGCATTTCTGGTACCCACATCTGCTTTACCAAAATCCTCTTGTGTCCTTATGGTCGTAATGAGTCAAAGATCAGACTGACCTAGCCATTTGCTCACGGATGTTTGTTTTCTTGGGACCTGGCTTGCTTTGCAGGTACACATTTTCATAAACATATTTTCTATAAAGGTCTCTCCACATCTAGGAGGAGGTAGAAAAGAGCAGGGAGGAGGGACAGAACAATATTCTCTCTATTCTAGTAATCTTGGGAGGCTTCTTGGAGGGCATGTGGCTGGAAAGAACGGGTGGAAATGAGCAGATGGAATTTTGCTGTCATGAATTTCTTTTGTTGCTCTATAACCTCTACTTGTTCATCAGATAGGTTGATTAAGCTCCTCCTACCAGGCTACATAGCATAGAGACTTGGGAACCACATTCCTGGGTTTAAAACCCCAATTCTGCCGTTTACAAGTTGCATAATCTTGGGCAAGTGTCTTTTAATCTCTGTACCTCAGTTTCCTTATCTGTAAAATAGAAATAATAAGAACATCTGTCTCACAGAGCCATTGTGGAGATTAAGTCAATTAACTATATCTGTATCTATATCTATATCTAGCTTTGAACAGTGGCAGGTCCTTTGTAAGAGTTTAACCAATTTTAGTAGCTGTAATTGGTGCTAAAAGTAGTAGTCCTATAAAATTTTGGTAAGGACAGAGCCTTTCTGATAAGTTTATCAATTCTTCAAGGTTAAGAAGATACTTCACCATTTTGAGGTTATAATTTTCCTGGCTGTGACAAATATCTCCAACTTGGTAGACTGATGTCCAGAACTGGTTTGGGGGGTAAAGACTCGAAGATATATCTAATAGTAAAGAAAATAAATGCTATTATGTACCTGCTAAATAAGCTGTTCTTTCCAAATGGAAAACATCGCAGTCATTTCAGTTTGCCACTGAGTTAGACCAATGCCATTGGAGCAGCACAAATGGAACATAATATAAAAGTATACACACAATGTACTGTTCTAAATTCAAAGAGTGCATTTCTCTTACATAGCTATTCCCCGAAATTTTCAGAGAGATGATGCATAGAATGAGGTGGTGATTAAGCTGAAAATAAACAACAGTAAAACAGGAGGAACTGCAAGGGCTGATAGAGTTGAAGGGAAATCATTAAATATTATAGATAACAGGAATGGAGGGGGATTGTAAGACATCTCATTGGCCCTGTGTCTTTTTGGGAAGACCAAGGCTACCACAGTTTGAAATTCATGCATAAAAATCTTTAAAGAAATTAAAAAGAAAAGAAGATGTCCACAGATGGAAAGCTTACATGTTTGTGCAATAGCCTATTGTTTAGCAATGCTCCTAAGAAAATGACTTTTGTGCAACCTAAATTCCTCACACTGCAGTCAAAGTCTGCTGGAATGACGCTGCTGTCACTATAGGAAAAAAAAAAATACATAACTAGAATTCTTGAGGAATGGGTTGGTTCTATTGTTACTGTTTTTGTTGTTCTACTTAGTTCAGACTAAGAAGAAAATATATTTTAAGCTCTCTGTTTATATACTTTTTTGGAGAGGGGGCTGGTGCAAGTCTTAGAAATACAGTAGAATGGAAATATTTTAATCTTCCTTAAATAATTCAGGACACTACAGGGCGTTGGGGCTCATTAGAAAGATGATTATGACAGGGCAGGCAGATATAGAAAGCTCAGAAGACCTGGCTTAATCTTTGTTCATACTATACATATCTTGGAAGTAATACTTTTTATGGGGTGTAGGGTGGAAAGGCAGGCAATATCAGAGCCTTTTCTCAAGAGAATGAAAACTGAAACATAACAAAACAATGCCGTTTCAGAAAATTAGAAGATTGTGGCACTAGTTCTGGATCATATAATTTTAATACTTTTATTGAGATATGTCACATAACATGGAATTACTCATTTAACGTATACAATTCAATGGACGCTTTTCATCATGTTTATAGGGTGGTGCAACCATCACTACAGTCAATTTTAGAACGTTTTCATCACCCCAGAAGAAACCCTATACCCATTAGCAGCCATTCTGTATTCCTGTTACCCACTTCAAGCCCCAACCTCAGGCAACTGCTAATCTGCTTTCTATCTCTATGAGTTTGCCTATTTTGGACAGTTTACAAAAATGGAATCATACAAAATGTGATCTTTTGTGACTGGCTTTTTTCACTTAGGATGATACTTCCAAGTTTCACTGATATCGTAGGATGTGTCAGTACCTCATTTCTTTTATTGATAAGATTCATTTATTATATAAATATCCCACATTTTCTTTATCTATTCATCAGTTGATGACATTTAGGTGGTTTCTACTTTTTAGATCTTATGAATAATGTTACCAGGAACATTCATGCATAAGTTTTTGTGTGGGCAGATGTGTTTCTCTTAGGTCAATACCTAACAGTGGAATTGCTGGGTCACGTGGTAACTCTATGATTACTATTCTGAGCAACTGCCAAACTGTTCTCCAAAGTGGCTGCACCATGTATTATTCCCACCAGCAATATATGAGGGTTCTCATCTCCACATCCTCACCCATCATTTGCTACTATCTGGTTTTTTATTATAGCTACCCTAATGAGTATGAAGTGATACCTTATTGTGGTTTTGATTTTCGTGTTTCCAATGACAAAGGATGTTGAGCATCTTTTTATGTGCTTATTGGCCATTAGTGTATCTTCTTTGGAGATATGTCTACTAAAATTCTTTGCCAAGTTTTGAATTGGGCTATTTTTAATTGTTGAGTTGTAAAAGTTTTTTTTATATATTCTAGATATAAGTTCGTTGTCAGATATATATATATATATATGATTTGCAAGTATTTTTTCTCATTTTGAGAGTTTTTATAAATCAATTTCTTGTTAGTGTTCTTGGAGGCATAACTATTTTCAACTTTGATGATGTTCAATTTGTTTCTTTATTTTTAAATTGCTTGTGCTTTTGGTGCCATATGTAAGAAATCATTGCTTAAGCCAATGTCACAAAGATATACGCCTATGCTTTCTTGTAAGATTTTTAGAGTTTTAGGTCTTAAATTTAAGTCTATGATATATTTTGAGTTAATTTTGTGTATGCTATAATAAAGGAGTTTGACTTCATTCTTTTTGCATGTAAATATCCAGTTTTTCTAGCATCATTTGTTGAAAAAACTATTCTTTCTCCATTAGCTCATGTAATTTAAAAAGCCATAGGGAAATATTTTAAAATTCAGCTATTAAACACATGTCTGTGTGATACCAAACATTGCTTTTGTGAATGTTTCTTCTTTACCAATACATTGTCTGACTTGGGACCCAGCAACTTTTATATCTTCGTCCACGTGTTTCATTCATCAGTGGTATGTTGACTGCCTATTAGGCAGCACTGGGCACACAGTGAAAAATTTGATGGTGGGTACTTTAAACATGAGGGCAGTTCCTTCCTCCATAGAGAAGAGATGAGAACAGTAGATAGCTATTTCAACAGGTTCTTGCATCTTCTGTCATTCTTCCTTTCTAACATACCAGTCTTAATATGCAAGGGCTGTCAACATGCTATTTTCCTCTGTCTTCAATGTTTTTCTCATTTGTTCTTTCCTGATGAACTCCTACTCACTTCAGTTCTCAACTGATCTTTCACTTTCTCAGGGACGATTTCCTGTTCCCCCAGGTCAGTTCCTCCTTGACTTCAACTGTGTAGGACTTACATAATGGTAATGAATGAATTAATTGGATAATTAGTGGCTTGATGTCTATTTCCACTGTTGGTCTGATAGCTTTTCCAGGATGGGTACTATGCCTATCTTTTCCTGCTCTCTACTGCATACTGCTTGAGAGAGTAGGCACCATAGTCAACAGGTTAATCTGGTGAGACCCCCTAGCTGTACTTAGCCACTCTGAATCTCTGTTTCCTCATCTATAGAATGGGGATAAGAAAGGTACCTGCCTCACAGGCCCTTGTAAGTATTAAATAATAATAGTCTGTGAAGTGCCCAGGATGGTGTTTAGCACCTGGCAGCTGGTTAAAAATCTGTCAAATGAATGAATGGTGCAATTTGCCATGTCTGGTGGACACATGTGGTCATCGTACACTTCCCATGGAGGCTGGAGAGAGAAGGTTGAATGACTGAATGGACACAATGAATCCCGAATAACATTCTGGAATCTCAGGCAACCCCCCCTGTATCCTGGATGGAGGTCAAACATCCTGAGAAGGGAAGGATGACGTATTTCTGAGCCATTATCTCTAAAACCACTAAAAACAATTATTAGCCAAACTACTTTTCCACAGAATACCAAGTAACTAGCTTGGCTGATTTAAAGAACAAATTTTTGTGCCAATATTACTATAGCTTAGTGTTTAACATAGTGCTTAAGAGAAAAGACTCAAGTCCAACTGCGTGGCTCCTCTACTTACCATTTAGGCAAGTCACATCACCTCTTTGAGACCCAGGTCTGTAAGATGGGAATATGAATCATTCCTTCACTGCAGGGTCATTGAGAAAATTCAGTGGGACAATGCACATAAAGCACACAGCCTAGTGCCTGGCATATTCCACAGGCTCAAAGAACATGAGTTACTTTCAGTTGTTAGTGCTGGAGAGGCTCTGATTTCTGGTTATGAGAGATCTCAAACCCAATGTATTAGTTTCATTAAACTCTTGACAATCTTCCAAGGAGAATGGGAAACAAAGGGCTTATAAAACAACCATTTGTGCTATTTTATTGTAAGCTGCAGTTAATCAGATTGCCAAATTTTCCATTCAACCCCAAGAAGTCATAATTGAGAAAACAAACATACACACACACAATGGGTATGTGTTTGTAACAATTTGGGGATGGCTGAAATTCAGCCAATTTATTTTTGTCTGAGTTTATAGAACATGAAACAAGTCAATCTCTTGAGTATTTCAATTTCAAATTAAGGTTAAAAAGTCAGTTTCTATTAATCTTTTGCTTTAGGTCTTCCACAGTCATTCTATCATTTATCCCAGAAGAAAGCTGAGCTTGGGAGCTCTGCCCTTTTCTTTCCTTCTTCCCTTTCTTTCCCCATCTCTCTCTCTCCCTCCCTTCCTTTGTTGTCATCCCCCTCCTTCTTTTCTTCCTTTCTTTTCTCCCTGGTCCTGTAAAGTCACAGCCTTACATCTTTGTGTCAAATGGGAATAATTAAATATTTACTTCAGGTAGTAAGCACCCACTACATGTTAGTTATGATTCTCACTACTATTTGGAAAAGGCAAATTCTCTCATTCCTTGTCTCTTGGCTCTTCTGAGTTTGTCTCTTCAAACTCAAAGTCTTAGGAAGAATTTCTTTCCCTAGATCTTTCATTTGAGCCTGGCTAGCAGCTGTCAGTAATGAGAGAGCATCAGAGTTGCTAATAAATGATTTGTATATGAGACTCCTTAGGAACCAGGCATCAGGCCAGCTTCTTAGATGAGAATTGATTCCTCACTGGGATGTGCTCATGGCATTGGTTAGTGTGTGCATAGGTCCTAGCTGCTGCTGTCATGTTAGACCTGTCCCAGGGGTGCTGGGGTGATGACCTTTACTGTGCTGTGGACAGGCAGAGACAGGCTCAGACACAAGAAACCGTTTCCATAGGGACTAGTCAATACCCTCACGGTCAGTTGTGAGTCCTGCAGCCTTGAGCACCATATTAAGTAACATCACATGGATCTCTGATTAGGCCAGTATATTCAATGTTCTAAATCAAAGCATAGATTTCAGTTGGCTAGCCTACTGGAAGGGTTTCTTGCAGTCCATTTCTCTGGCTCTGGGGTCTGGAGCAATATGAAAAGCAGGAAAGATGCTGGTGTTCTGGTCTGATTGTTCCCCTGAGCATTAGCAGGGAGAGCCATGGCTCTTGCACTTTAGAGGGCAAATTACTCTCTTTGTTATATGCAGATTTTCCCCAGAGATCCAGATAGATTTAGTAGGGGTGGAGACCAGGAAATGGCATTTTTAGAAGCACCCAGCGTTTAGAACTTAACTGTAATCATTTTCTTACTTGTGGTCTGTTTCCCTTCCCCCCACTGGTGTGGAGGCTGATGAAGGCAGGGCCTTGTCTATGTTGTTTACTGCTGTAGCGTGTGGCCTCACCTTCAAGGACAGTGATGAACCATAGCATTTGTCAAACTTCATTATGCCTACTGATCACCTGAGATCGCATTAAAATGCAAATTCTCAGTCATCCTGTCTGGAGTAGGGTCCAAGAGTCCACATTTCTAACTATCTCCTCCTGGGAAAGGCTGCAGAAGGTTGCCACTCTGAGTAGCAAGGGTGGAGTCTTTAAGAATATGACTTTGGAATCAGATTACCTGAATTTGAATCCTGATTCCTCCCCTTGCTAGTAGGGAGGCCCTGAGCAGGTCCCTGCTCCTTAAAGTGGGGCCAGTACCTTCGTCAGGAGGTTCTTGTGGGGTTCTCACAATACGTTGGAAGCATTTAGGCCAGTATATTGAGAGTGCTCAATAAATGTTAACTCTTATTATTATTACATATACACCACCAAGGAGTTTGTTCTTAGATCACAACTCAAGAGGCACTGGTATTGTGGGTAATGCACAGAGTTCAGTGTCAGATTGTCTGGGCTTACTTCCTGACTCTATCTCTTACTAGTTATATGGTCTTAGGCAAGTTTTTAAACCATTCCTGCAAATGGGCATAAAAGCAGCACCTATTTCCTATGTTTTTGGAAATATTGGACATGGTAATGAATCCAAAGTTCTCAGCCAGTATCTGTTGTCTGGGAGTCTCATTTATGTTACCATTATTATTGATCAGCTGTAGCTGTCTTTATGGAAAATTTGGTGTGACATTGTAAATTACTGGGACCTCTGCTCTGACTAATCCAAACTAATAGTCAATTCCATTACATAACCTCAACTAGCCGTAAGTCATCAACATAGCCACCACTCTTCAGCTATTCCTTAACAATAAGCACAACTTCATTGATTAGCTGTGAGCCTTTATAGAGTCATTTAACATTGGTGTACCTCACTTTCCTAACTGATGAGTAGGGGGAAATAATAACAACTGCCTCATAGTATTGTTAAAAGCAAACAAAGCACAAAATAATTAAAACAGAGTATGGTGCATGGTGAATGTTCAGTAGATGTCAGCTGTGATAGCAATTATTATTGTGGTTATATTATCATCACAATAGAGTACACAAAATAGACGTTAGCTATGATAATTATTATAGTATACTATAGTTAAAGGATTATATAAAGCATGTAATAGTAATCACATACTAGTATTATAACCAAACTTTAATAATTAACATTACTTTTGTTGCTGAAACTGTCTTTGCTTATCCTTCATTGACATTTATTTTATTAAAAAAATTTTTTTTTAATTTTTATTTTAGGTTCAGTGGTACATAGGGGAGTTTGTTATATAAGTAAATTTGTGTCATGGGGGTTTATTACATAGATAATTTCATCACTCAGTTACTAAGCCTAATACCCAATAGTTATTTTTTCTGCTTCTCTCCCTCCTCCCACCCTCCACTCTCAAGTAGGCCCCAGTGTCTGTTGTTCCCTTCATTGTATTCATGTGTTCTCATCATTTAGCTCCCACTTATAAGCAAGAAACTGCAGTATTTGGTTTTCTGGTCCTGTGTTAGTGTGCTAAGGATAATGGCCTCAGCTCCATCCATGTTCCTGCAAAAGGCATGATTTCATTCTTTTTTATGGCTGCATAATATTCCATGATGTATAAGTACCACATTTTCTTTATCCAGTCTGTCATTGGTGGACATCTAGGTTGATTCCATATCTTTACTGCTGTGAATAGTGCTGCATTCACATGCATGTATCTTTCTGGTAGAATGATTTATGTTCCTCTGGGTATATACCCAGTGATGGGATTGCTGGGTTGAATGTTAGTTCTGTATATAGCTCCCTGAGGAATTGCCACACTGCTTTCCACAATGGCTGGACTAATTTACACTTCCACCAAGGGAGTATAAATGTTCCCTTTTCTCTACAACCTTGCCAGCATCTGTTATTTCTTGACTCTTTAATAATACCCATTCTGACTGGTAGGAGATGATATCTCACTGTGGTTTTGATTTGCATTTATCTAATGATCAGTAATGAGCTTTTTTTCCACGTGCTTTTTGCCACATGTATGCCTTCTTTTGATAAGTGTCTATTCATGTCCTTTGCCCATGTTTGAATGGGATTGTTTTTTCTTGTAAATTTAAGTTCCTTATAGATGCTGGAATTAGATCTTTGTTAGATGTATAGTTTGCAAATATTTTCTCCCATCTGTACATTGTCTGTTTACTCTGTTGACAGTTTCTTTTGCTGTGTAGCACTCTTTAGTTTAATTAGATCCCATTCATCAGTTTTTGCTTTTGTTGTGATTGCTTTTGGCATCTTCGTCATGAAATCTTTGCTGGTTCCTATGTCCAGAATGGTATTGCCTAGATCGTTTTCCAGGGTTTTTATAGTTTTGAGTTTTGCTTTTAAGTCTTTAATCCATCCTGAGTTTATTTTTGTTGTGGTATAAGAAAGGGGTCCAGTTTTATTCTTCTGCATGTGGCTTTCCAGTTATTCCTGCACCATTTATTGAATAGGGAGTCCTTTCCCCATTCCTTGTTTTTTGTCAGGTTTGTCAAAGATCAGACAGTTGTACATGTGTGGTCTTATTTCTGGCCTCTCTATTCTGTTCCATTGGTCTATGTGTCTGTTTTTGTATCAGTACCATGCTGTTTTGGTTACTGTAGCCCTGTAGTGTAGTTTGAAGTCAGGTAGTGTGATGCCTCTAGCTTTGTTCTTTTTGCTTAGAATTGCTTTGGCTACCTGGGCTCTTTTTGGTTCCATGTGAATTTCAAAACAGGTTTTCTCTAGTTCTGTGAAGAATGTCATGGTAGTTTGATAGGAATAGCTCTGAATCTGTAAGTTGCTTTGGACAGTATGGACATTTTAATGTTACTGATTCTTTCTAATCAGGAGCATGGAATTTTTCTATTTGTTTGTGTCATCTCTGATTTCTTTGAGCAGTATTTTGTAGTTCTCTTTGTAGAGAGCTTTTACCCTGGTTGCCCTGTTTCTAGGTATTTTATTCTTTTTGCGGCAATTGTGAAAGGGACTACATTTCTAATTTGGCTCTTGGCTTGGCTGTTGTTTGTGTATGGGAATGTTAGTGGTTTTTGTATATTGACTTTTTATCCTGAAATTTTTCTGAATTTGTTTATCAGCTGAAGGAGCTTTTGGGCTGAGACTATGGGGTTTTCTAGAATGTCATCTGAAACAGGAATAGCCTGACTTATTCTAAATAAATTTAAATTAAAACATTTGTTTACAAATTTTAAATTTATATTTACATTATAAATAAATTTAAAATTAATATACAATTTATTTAAAAAATGTTAAATATATTTCGAATTTAAAATAATTATAAAATATGTATAACATAAAATTTACCATCTTACCTATTTTAAGTGTGAAGTTCAACAGTATCAATTATATTCATGTTTTTCTGCAACCATCACCATCATTCATCTCCAGAGCTCTTTTCATCTTGCAAAATGGAAACTCTGAACTCATTAAACAATAACTCTTCATTAATTTCTTCTACTAATTCCTTACAAACACCATTTTGCTCTCTGTTTCTATAAATTTGACTACTCTAGGTACCCCATATGAGTAGAATCATGCAGTATTTATCCTTCTGTAACTGGCTTATTAAATTTAGCATAATATCTTCAGGGTACATCCATATCGTAGTACGTGTCAGAATTTCCTTCCCTTTTAAGGCTGAATAATATTCCATTGTATGTATACACCATGTTAAATTATTTATAGTTTCAAAAATTTTGATAATCATTTTTGTATTCCTCCATTATTTATCAACAGGCCCTTGGGTTGCTTCCATCTTTTAGTTATTGTGAATAATGCTTCAGTGAACATGGCTGTATAAGTATCTCTTCAAGGTCATAGGAGTTCCATCAATTCTCGTGATTTCTCACTGTAGACAGAGATGTCTTTCCTTACATTAGCATACCTTATCTTGAGGAGAAAGCCAAGAAACAAACAAGTAGGAGCTTCTTTCATTTATTTATTTAGGCTTTATATATGCCTTTATTTCCAGTGTTTCTTTGACTACCTACTATGTGAAAGGTACTGTACTAGGTGCTGTAGGACTTAGTGGCCAATATTCTAGTTAGTTATTTGTGTGTAGAAAAGTTACATAAACATGGCGACTTTTGTTCTTTCCCAAGTCAACACATAGAAGCTCAGAATTTAGGTTTAAAAAACTTCCTTTCACTGGTGTTTGGCTAGAATTCCAGCTTCAGGCACACTCAGAAACTTTGCCTAAGTCAAAAATGGAACAGTCCTCTCACATGAGGCAGATTTTCTACCCAAGGGATTTCAAAATAGTCTCAAGATTTTGCAAGAACTGGGAGTCTGTAACAGGTAAGACCTGTGTAAAAATTGTACAGAAATACACACCTGTGGTTATACCTTCTATTACTCAGAAACATATTTGGAAAGGTTTTTTTCTTCCTTTTTTTCTATATGGACAGGTTATTTCACACTAACTTTAGGGAAACTATAAATGTAAAGCTTTATACAAAAGCCCTTTCCTACCCACTGTGTCTTAAAACTCACGGGGCGAACGGCCGTGGTGGCAGGAGGTGTGGTGGGATGTGCCTTTGGGGAGGTACAGTGGTTAAGGTTCTGAGCTCTCCAGCCAGGCTGTCTGGGTAGAAATCCTAGCACACTTATGAGTTGTCAGAACTTGGACTCAGAACGTCATACCTTGAATCCTAACTTCTCTGACGATTCTCAGCTTCCCCATAGTAAAATGAGGTGAACAACAGTCCCTAGCTCATAGGATTGTTGTGCAGCTTGTATGATCTGATACTCCTAGTGGGTCTGCTTGTCACAGGGCCTGGCACAGAGCAAGTACAAATGATTGTTGGCCATCCCTCCTAAAACGAACGTGCTCTACGCTCCCTGCTGCAGCTGCACAGATCACCTTTTAATCCCTCAAGCATGCTGCATTTTCCGTCTTCTGCTGGCTCTTTGCCCATGCTCTTTCCTCTGCCTGGGACTTCTTTTCTACTCTGGCCTCCTCTATCTTTCTAATCTTATTCATTTTTCATTTCCCATCTTAGAGATATTTTCTCTAAGAAAGCTTTTTGTCCCCAAGACTGGTTCCATGTCTTTTTCATGTGCTCCACAATTACCCTGCCCAGACCCCTGCCATGGTGTAACCCACCTTGTGTTCTCATCCCCTCACTGAGCTATGAGTTCCATGAGGCCAGGGCCTAGCTACCTCGGTCTCTGTGGCATCTCAAGTGAAATACATTAATGAAACATAGACCTGGGTGTAGTGTGAGCTTCCACTGGAAGGACATCTACTTTGGAGAGCCAATCCCAGGCACCTTGGAGACTCCCTAGTACAGTGCTCCGTGTGACCCTTTCTCACAGAGCATCTTGGAAAGGGTCCTCGTCAGTTCCCAAATGGAATGTTTGTTCCCCCAAGCAGCATTTTGTTGGCTACCAAAGGGCAGACATGTGACCCTTCTTTAGTTTTGCAGAGCTCTGATTCAGCTTTCAGATATGGCCATGAAGATTTTCCGAGGATATTCTTGCCTGGGACCACTGACCAAGACTCTCTCCACAGCACACTAAATTTACTTGCCTCTTTCTTCCTCAGACCACTGTCTCAACCCTCATTAGCATTTCTCTATGCTGGTTCTTACAATGGCATATTTGTCTCCGTTTCATTCCAAATGAATTGCAATTAGCTACTGGGCTTGCTGGTTGGCTAACTTCTCAGAAAGGCTATGTTCTCGGTGATGAGACACTTTTGTGCTATTTCTATTCAATCCATCAACCTTCCTATCAAATTAATTCCTCTCAGATTAATGTAAGAACCACGGCTAACATGGTAAACATTGATTAAGTGCTTTTCTGTGCCAGGTGCTATGTGAGTGCTTTACATGGGTTATCTCATTTAATTTTTGTAACAACCCTGTAAATTATTAGTATTCCCCTTTGCAGCTGAGGAAATTGAAGCAGGGAGAGATTAAGTCATTTGTTCAAGGTACACAGAAAGAAATTGACAAAACAGAAACTCAAACTCAGGTCTGCATAACTTCGAATGCTGTGCTCTTAACCGTGAGGCTCCATCACTGCCCTATAATTTTCAGTTATTATAATGTCCCCATTTGAAAGTACCAGGTACACTCAAAAATATACACTTTGTACCCAAAGTGACTTAGCTACCGTCATCTTACTAAACCCATGCTTTTTGTGTTACATCCTAGCTTACATTTTATCTTTTGTTTGAAGGGTAAATGAGATGGAAATATTTCATTTTCTCCTCTTTTTTCTTTTGGAATCAGGCCTTGTTTTATTTATTTTAGATGTAAGATTGAAGGTTATGAGATTGTCAATGGATAGATAGCAGGGGTGGTGTCCTGCCAGCAAGATTCATTTGATGATTTGATGATTTTGTATTTATGGGAGCCACTTTTTTATTTTTGGCTTCTCTTTGGGGACTGGCAAGCTTTGCCCATCCGCAAAAAAATATTCTTAGTTATGAGAGGTATCGAAGTGGTAGTATGGACAGCTTTGTAGACAAATCCACTCTTGTTATTTAACAAAATACTCTAAGATGTTCTCTAAACTGCCTTTATTGTTCGTGTGTGTATGTGTGTATGTGTGTGTGTGTGCGCGCGCTGTGTTTTAAGATTAAGAATAGAGAGAGAAGAGAGGTTGAAAATCAGTAACTCCCAGTTTTGCTTTCTAAGTAAGTTCCTGTGATTCACCAAATTCAGAAATCGAAGTTTTAATAAACATAGCAGCTTGTTCATTCTTTTTCAGATTTCTTTTATGTAAAAACTCTGATAGAGGAAGAACTTAATACTTCACAGGAGGAAATAATTGTTTCAATCTCATCTTAATTACTTATCAAATACTTATTGAGTATCTAACATTTGCTAGTCATGCTGAGCACTTGGGGTGTGGAGGTGAATAAGAAGTCAAAATCCTTGCCCTCACTAAATTGAGAGAATGCATACAAACACTTAGATAATGAACAAAGTCAACCTGGGATTGGAACATGAGAAAGGAAGAACTGTCTCACAGGTATTGTTAACACATGGTTGGATGAGACTCTTGGCTGGAGTATAAAATGGAAGAAACAATGTTCTCTTGCCTTTGATATAATCTGTTATTAGGAAAGCATTTTCCATATTTTTGACCTTGCCTGCTGTTGATAGAAACCACAATTAATATTCCATTGCGTCTTCCTTTCTCTAAGTAGCTTGATAAATTCTTGATTTACACTGGTTTTATTGGCCAGAATATGGAAGAAACCACAAGAGATTACTACTATTTCCCCTATGAACAACAGCCCACTGATGGGTGATGAGGAAAGTGTGGGAATCTTGCAGAAAGTGACACTCCATTAAAGCTAGGAGATTCTGGGCCCTTACATGTGTGTCCCAGGCTTGGGGAAGATAGCTTTCAAATGACATAGGCAGGTTTGTTATGGGCAGAAATTCTAAAACAGATCTAACTCAAGAGAAATTTAGGTACCAGAGATGTAATTCTGACTGTCTGCTTGTGGATAATTCTAATGAATAGAAAAGAGAACATCTAAAGCAGGCATGGTGAATAGATTTAATCCCAAATGCCAACTCAGACAGAATTATAGCAGAAGCTATATTTAGCAGTAGCATTATTTGAGAAGTATTCTGAGCCTAATCTAGAATGCCACTGATAACAGATTAAACTCTAGATACACAGACATTAGTCCCAAGTCCCCCAGTATGATGTAACTCCCAGAATATATGATTGAATTAGGATTCAAAATAATCTTAATATGCTAAACAGTGAATCAAAACCAACAAGAAGAAAGCTAGTGAGAAAAACTACACACACACACACACACGCGCGTGCGCGTGCGCGCACACTCATGCTTTTATTTAAATTGAAAATTCAGTGGTGGGTTACATTTTGGAATTGAGGAAACTTGAGGATAGTGGTTCAGGAAGAAAGGTTTGACCCTAAATTCCACATAAATCAATAGAATTATGTGGCTACAAAATATCCTAGAACCACAATGGGCTTGCTAGTGTTGTACAGGGTAGCTCAACATTAGCCATTCCTCTGTAACTGAATTTGAAAGTGTCCCCGCCTGCTGCTTTGCTTGCAGATTGCAGTGTCTGCATAAGCCCTAGATTTCAGGAGTTGGACTTGTCTCTCTCTCAGATTAGGAAGGATCATGCCCATATAGAAACAAAGGGGGAAGTTCCCTAGGAGAGATCAGTAATTCGTTATTTTTGAAAAAGGCCAGATTTGGAATCAGTAAAAAATAAAAATGCATCAAATTATTTTGCAAATGTATGGGTTTTTGAAAAACTTGAAATGTGTTTTGCCCCACATGCTCTATCCTTAAACACACCCACATGCACTTCAGGAAGAATTTCATCCATATGGTGTATTCATTGGAAGTTAACTCATCAAGATCACTATTGTGTCAGAACCATTTGATTTCCAAGTTGCCATTTAAGTTGTTATGAAAAAGCTCCTGAAAGCTTATTTTCTTGAGCTAGGATATGGAATTTGGTAACAGAAATGTAGAGAAGGTGGATTTTTCAGTTTGATCTTAACACAGAGAGAACTCAATCATTTTAAGCTTGCTAGAATTCATCCATTTTAAAACCAAGTTGACCTTTGCCACTCCCTTTTAAGGATAATGATAATGGTGGTGATGATTGATGATGATGTTAGTAACGATGATACAAATGATTGTGGTTATTTGACTGATTGGATTTGGGTTATTTTTCTGATTGTTCCTTGAGCAAACTTTTTCCTAATAATTATGACTGCAAAAATATAGCAGCCGTAAAAACTAGAAGGAAAAGTTAGCAAATAGCCAGAGTAGTTAAGTTACGAGCATTGGCATAGATTAAGGACATTAAGTTTGCAGGCAGAAAACAGTCTGGGAATAGACTTTCTAAATAGAAAGCATCTATTTAGTTTCACTTAATCTTTCTTCTTGTAGGAAGGCGAGGGTTAGGAATCCACCAGTTGGTTGGTAACCCCCACCAGGCACCATCTGTTTGCTGTCCAACTAACAAGAGAGGATGAGGACCTGATCTAACCTAATGTAGTGAATGCAAGTTGGAGCACAAGTTTCTAATTGCTGTGTAGTGGGCATTTGCTATTTTTTTCCCACCAATTTTTATACTCTTCTTTAATTGCCTTTCCACTGAAGATGGGGAGAAACACTAAAGCAATATTCTCTGGCATCCTCACAATTTTGGTAGGATGAAGACATGGTCTCACGATTGATCCTTGTTCTGTTTTCACGTGAATGTCCCAGCTGTTTTTTGGCTCAATAGGTGATGACTATTGATTGAGTAAACAATTCTGCTTTATAGTCTTTGCTATATTTACTTTTTTTCAGTTAATTTTTGAGGAGAGGGCCATGAAAAATTTTAGCTAACATGAAATTCATAATAAAAGTGACAGAATAGTTGCCACGTCAAAAGGAAAGAGGTGAGTAGTTGCAAATAATCTCAGCTCAGGTATTTTAGTGGGTACAATGAAGGGCCTTGGATAATATTTAAGCAGGAAAGGGAAGAGGATTTAGTATCTCTCATTTTAATACTAGCAGCCTCTGGAGAGCATTATTTATCATGCACTGTATTATTATTCCAAAGAAATAGCTTCAAACAGGCCTTGCCTCATCTCCTGTGCCTTTTCTAGCCAAAGCACTTTGAACATTTTTTAGTGACTAGAAATCATCAATGTAGGCTATAAGTTATATCAGGCACAGGCAAGTTGCAAGTTCATGCTGGCAGGTGTTCATTTTCTCAAGGATATTATAAAAAATGCACATTTACCCAGGCAACCCTGTATAATACTCCAGTTCTGGGTTCCTTTCTGAGATTCCAGTACTTTCTCTAAGGCCAATAGAACTGTTAAATTGGCACCAACATTTTACAAAATAGCAAGGATGGTTTTGATTTTGAAAACAAAAATGGAAATGGTGCTTGTCCAAGGAAGGGAACAAGACAAATTTAGATGTGCAAAAACTCACTGTCTCAGGAAGAAACTTCCCAGGTAGCGGGCTAACCAGATTTGCTGCACGAAAGGTTTCTAAGAGCTTTCAGTTCAGACTTTTGAAAAAGCCTGGGTGGTCGGGTGCAGTGGCTCACACCTGTAATCCCAGAACTTTGGGAGTCTGAGGGGGACAAATCACCTGAGGTTGGGAGTTTGAGACCAGCCTGACCAATATGGTGAAATCCATCTCTACTAAAAATACAAAAATTAGCCAGTTGTGGTGGCATGCGCCTATAATCCCAGCTACTCAGGAGGCTGAGGCAGGAAAATTGCTTGAACCTCAGAGGTGGAGGTTGCAGTGAGCCGAGATCATGCCACTGCACTCCAGCCTGGCTGACAGAGGGAGACCCTGTCTAAAAACAAACAAACAAACAAACAAACAAAAACAGCCTGAATTCTAGTTACAAACTGTGGCTTTTCTCATTCTTCATTGTTATGGTCCTTGATTACAGTCCCTTTTGGGCAAAGAGTGGTCAGCAAGTCGAGAAAAGGTGAAGGTTTTGGGTCAAACATTCTACCCAAACACAAATAATCATTTTTTAAAGAGCTGGTTTACCCCATATTATCTAATTCATTCTCTGACCAACAAGGTAATATTCTTTGAATAAACCAAGAGGATTATACTGTTTTAAGGAAATTAGAAATTGTATCACCATGGTAGAATTTAGTTTATTAATATGTGATTAAAAATGATCACTTCTTTGGTAAGCTCTTGTTTTTTTCTTTTAAATGTTCTAAGGGTTTGCCTTATTTTGCTTTATCTTATTTTATTTTTTTCCTGTGTGTGTTATTTCTAAGACCAATTTAAAAATCTCATCATGGGGAGGCATAACATTGGGAGAAACGCCTGATGTAGGTGACGGAGGGATGAAGACAGCAAACCACCATGGGATGTGTGTACTCGTGCAATAGTCCTGCAAGACGTGCACATGTACCCCAGAACTTAAAGTACAATTTTAAAAATCTCATCATACGTTGAAAACACATGGACACATAGAGGGGAACAACACATGCCGAGGCCTATTGGAGGGTGGAAGATGGGAGGAGGGAGAGGATCAGGAAAAATAACTAATGGGATGAGGCTTAATGCTTGGGTGATGAAGTAATCTGTACAACAAACTCCCATGCCACAGGTTTACCTACGTAACAAGCCTGTACATCTTGCACATGTACACCTGAACTTAAAATAAAAGTAAAAAAAAAAAAAATTCATCATATGTATCTCCTGGTTATTAATTACTTTTGCTTCTTCTTTTTAAAACATCTATTTTAGGTTCAGAGGCACATGTGCAGGTTTCTGATACAGGTAAATTGCATGTCAAGGGGGGTTTCGTGTACAGATTACTGACTTTTACTTCTATTTGCATTAAATCACTCTTTGAAATATGCATATGGCCACAGAATAGGAAACTACAATATACTTTTGAAGAATACCGCAAGTCCTCAGTAAAAGTTTGTTCTATTATGTAGCAAAAATAAGGTCTAATGGAAGAATCTAATTGTGTAGAAACATTTAGTTACAAACTGTGGGTTCTCTCATTCTTCATTATTATGGTCCTCGATTTGAATTTCCCTGTATTAGCTAATTCATTCTCTGACCAACAAGGTAATATTCTTTGAATAAACAAAGAGGATTATACTGTTTTAAGGAAATTAGAAATTGTATCACACACACACACATACACACACACACACACACACACACACACACAGATGGTAACTTATATATGAGATGGTACAAGTTGTGCCATAGTGTATGTTTTATGTGAATTATAAATATGTATAATGTTGTATGAATGTAAAATTGTGTGTATGTGTGTGGGGAAACCTCATTACCTCTGGGAATATAGGGAACTGACTAGGATGAGGATATTGGTCAAAGGGGACCTTGGCTATATCCACAATATTCTAATTTTTAGAAGTAGAATTGAGTTATGTGAATTACTTACAGAACTAAACTAAATTTAAAATATCTAAAGAATTCTTAGACTTCCGCCTTTAAAGAATGTCTGGATAGGGTAAAATAGACTAGGTTCTGTGGAACACTTGTGCTCTGTCAGATATCAATGGGTATTTGTTGATTTCTAATGTCATTAATCATATAGAGGTCAGAGGGTAAAATAAAATTAGCATTGAACTCAGAGGGATCAGAAAGCTCAAACTTTGCTTCCATCCTCACTTTCTGCCAGGGAGCTTGTCAAGGATGGAATGGCTCTAAATGGCCCTACAGCAGTTTCCTTTATTTCAGCTGTAGTATAATATGTTTTTAAATATTTATCTTTAGACTTTAGGACTTTGTTTCAGGCCTTTGTAAATAAGAGTATAGGTGGGAGAGGTAAAGAATGTGTTCTTTCTGCCATCTACATATAAACTCAGAATCTTTGAGACTTAGTAAAGGTTCAAAGGAGCCTGCCAAAGGTCCATTTGCAATATTAAAATATAAAATGATACCTAACAGGACCTAGCAGATGACCTCTGTTGTCTCTCTTGATAAGCTCATCTCTTTATTCTCTCCCATTTCATGATATAAGAAATCATTTTGTGTGATAGGATTAGGTTGGAATTGGAGGAAGAGATCTCAGGCGGTTGTTATCATTTTGGAGCTGTGTAAATTCTTCGGGAAAATTTTCTGGGTCAGGTTAATTCTAGGACTCTCAAGGGCAGGGGAGGGAGGATGCCATGAGGTCAGTGAAATCACGTAGGATTCTACTGGGCTTAGCATCCCATATTTTTAAATTTAGGCCCCAGAACTGAGGGGATGTGGCCATGGGAGAATGTGGCTTTATGGCCATAAAGGTGCCCTCCTCCTCAAAAAGAGTTGGGGGCTCAAATAAGCAAACACTGGGGAAAACGAGGTTAATGTGTGCCTGCACTGCAGGACCCTTCAGAGCCTTTAAAATGCCAGTCCCCACTGGTGCTCTCCAAAATTAGGGAAGCATATGCAATGGGTTTCTACATGTGTTTGACTTTTTCCTCTCTTCCCTCCTTACCTACCCCTGTAGTAGAGAGCACCTATGGAATATGGGTTGGTAAAAGGCAGAATGAGAAAGTGCTACCTCATCTTAGTGAAGGTGAAGTTCTCAAATGAATTTTATGTGTCAACTTGACTGGACCATGGGATGCCCAGATATTTGGTTAAACACTTCTAGGTGTCTCTGGGAGGGTGTGTCTGGATGAGATTAGCATTTGGATCAGTAGACTGAGTAAAGCAGATTGTCCTTTCCAATACAGGTGGGCCTCACCCAATCTGCTGAGGACCTGAATAGAACAAAAAGGTGGAAGAAGGGAGAATTCCCTTGTTTTGCCTGACTGTTTGTGCTGGGACACTGGTATTCTGCCCTCAGACAGGGACTTACATTATCCTTTTACTATCAGTGGTCCTGCTTCTCAGGCCTATGGACTTGGATTGGAAGGACATCACTGGTGTTTCTGAGCCTCCAGTTTGAGATCGCAGATTGTGGGACTTCTCAGGCTTCATAATTCAATAAGTCATTTTCTTATAATAATTTTATACATATTTATATTTTATTGCTTCTGTTTCTCTGGAGGACCCTGTCTAATATATGCCAACTAAAAGTGATGCTTCCTGGGCTCCATAGCAGGTTTTCACACTTATTGTAGCAAGAAAAGAGTAGAGATTATGAGTAGCTTTACTAGTAAGAGCCTACAATTCCGCTCACATAATGCCTACTATGAATTCAAGCTGAAGTACCATGCTGTTGGTGTGTGCTGCCACCACCAAGTTAGCTCTCACAGGGACCAGCACACAGCAACACACATCACTGCAATCATGACCTTTGAGAGTGACATGAGGAGTCGGATAACCAGGCAACGTCTCTGCTCCAGTCAGAGATGACTGGAGGCAATTCTTGATGAAGATGGGTGAAGAAAAAAGATTCAGGTTTGGGGAGTTTGTGGGCCTTATGCGGAATTCTGTTATCCTCTTTCTTGATTTCTTGGAGGACAGTGTCATCTTAGCCGTAACTGATGTCTGTCTGAACTGCTTGGGAGCCCATGATGATAAATTACCGAAAAAACTGAGGCAATTATCCAGTTAATTTAGGTTGAGCACCTATATTATCTTCAACACTGCAAAAATGTTCTTCTCCTGGCATGAGAGCTCCTCTATTAATATTATGCCTGCCTAATAAAAAATGTGACGTAAAGCAGAGGGCAACTGGGTCCCGACGTCTACATGTGCTTGTTGATGAGGAACAGCCCAGATAAATGGTGACAGGTAATAATTAACTTAAAGTGTCTAAATGCGTCTGAGCCCTGCAGAACAAAATGCTTACATCTACGAATGGCTGTCAGTGCAGGAAAGGCTTGGAGGATTTCCAGTGTCTCCTTTCTCTCACAGTAGTCTATGGTTGGTGAAGCTACGTGTTCAAGAATCCACTGCTGTGGCAGTGCTGTGACATGGTTAGGAGCACAGGCTTTGAAGGCAGAAGCCTGAGGCCAAGTCTCAGGTGTGCTGTGTCCCAGTTGTGCACATTTGGGCACTGGGCAGGATTCTTGTAAGAATCAAGAGTAAGTGTGAGAATGTAAAGTGCTAAGCAAATTAAAGCTTGGAGTGAGTGCTCAGTAAATTAAAGCTGATATTACCATCACCATCATCATCAACATTATCATGTTTATACCCAACAGCTGGGACAGGTGCACAAGAAATAATTTGACTTCTAGTTTGGAAGAACTGTGAAATAGGATCCATACACAGACATATCCTAGTTAACTATGGGAAAGTGACTTTTTCCTTAAAAGTTTCAGACAGAACCAACCCAAATGCCCATCAATGACAGATTGGATAAAGAAAATGTGTCACATATACACCATGGAATACTATGCAGCCATAAAAAAGGATAAGTTCATGTCCTTTGTAGGGACATGGATGAAGCTGGAAACCATCATTCTCAGCAAACTGACACAAGAACAGAAAACCAAACACTGCATGTTCTCACTCATAAGTGGGTGTTGAACAATGAGAACACATGGACACAGGGAGGGGAACATCACACACTGGGGCCTGTCAGGGGGTGAGGGGGCTGGGGAGGGATAACAAGAGGTGGGGGGACTGGGGAGGGATAACAGGAGAAATACCTAATGTGGATGATGGGCGGATGGATGCAGCAAACTACCGTGGCACACGCATACCTGTGTAACAAATCTGCATGATCTGCACATGTACCCCAGAACTTAAAGTATATAAAAAAGTTTCAGAAAGAGTTCGTCAACAAAGTTAGGCTTTGGTGGTTTAGTTGTGGAATGGTGGCAAGATGGGAAAAAGACACAGGTTTTGCATTCACAAACTTGGGTTTGAATCTCAGCTTCATTCCTCACCAGGTAAGTGACTTCAGACTTTATCTCCTTGAGCCTCAATGGTTTTATCTACAAAATGGGGATAATGAGCCAGGTGTGGTAGCTTATGCCTATAATCCTAGCACTTTGGGAGGTCAAGGTGGGAGGATTGGTTGAGGCCAAAATATTGAGAACGGCCTGGGCAACATAATGAGACCCTGTCTCTATAAAAAATTAAAAAGTTTGCATAGCGTGCTCCCAGCTACCTGGGAGGCCAAGGCAGGAGGATTGCTTGAGCCCAGGAGTTTGCGGTTGCAGTGAGCTATGATTATGCTACAGCACCCGGCTTCAGTGACAGAGTGAGACCCCATCTCTAAAAAATAGAAATAAATAAAAAACAAATGAACAAGATAGGGATACCAATTCCTGGGCTTCAGGGAAGATTGTCAGATAACATTTGAACAGCATCAGGTACATGTAACAGCTGGTTCCCCTATCCAATAGGGACTGGATAAACTCACGTGAACTTCAGGGGAGCATTTTAATCCGCCTTTATGATGTAAAACACCCAGCTAAAAGGTATCTGGGTCTACTATTTCAGTTAACTTAACCAGCACAGCCAAATCATAGCTCGGTTGCTAGGAGCCGTGGTGTCACTTAACAGAAAAACCCATAATGATATAACAGAGCCAGGAAAATCTTCTGAGACATTGTTCTACTATAAGGACACATGCACACGAATGTTCATTGCAGCACTGTTTACAATAGCAAAGACCTGGAACCAACCCAAATGCCTATTGATGGTAGACTGGACAGGGAAAATGTGGCACAAATACACCATGGAATACTATGCAGCCATAAAAAACGATGAGTTCATGTCCTTTGCAGGGACATGGATGAACCTGGAAACCGTCATTCTCAGCAAACTGACACAAGAACAGAAAATCAAACACACAGGGAGGAGAACATCACACACCGGGGTCTGTTGGGAGGAAATAGGGGAGGGACAGCAGGGGGTGGGGAGTTGAGGAGAGATAGCATGGGGAGAAACGCCAGACATAGGTGAAGGGGAGGAAGGCAGCAGATCACACTGCTATGTGAGTAGCTATGCAACAATCTTGCATGTTCTTCACATGCACCCCATAACCTAAAATGCAATTAAAAAAAAAAAGAACAATAGACAGAAACAAAGAATCCTAAAAAAAAAAAAAAAAAAAAAAAAAAAGAAGAAGAGGAAGAAATCACTCTGCCAATACAAGGTATCATTAGAGAGGCAAATCCCTAAAACAGGACAAATCTGTGACTCCCTGGTGCCCCTGCCAGAGTTGATCTCGAAGTGGTGGATTAAAACAGCTGGGGTACATGGACAAGCTGCCTGGGAGTTTCTTGTCTTCTCATCACAATCAAAATGGTGTCCTGGCTTGTTTCCACCAGGCTTGACCTCATTCCTACACCAGGAGTCATGATTGCAGCATGCCTTCAGGATGACTGTGTATCATGGGCTTTGGTTTCCAAATCTCAGCTCCCAGCCAATCTTCCCAGGGGCTTGGAGTGGCTTCTGCTCTGGCTTGGCCAGCCTGCTGGGGGAAGGGCTGAGGAAGAGGGCAGGAATGTAGTGGATGGGGAAGGGCTAAGGAAGAGGGCAGGAACTTGGAGGTGGCCTACAGGGGACACCCCTATCTGAGGAATGGTCTTGGGAGAGTGGCAGTTTCTGAGCAAATGGGGAAGGGCAGAATTGGCTGCCTTGAAGTTCTGAGAGGGACAAGGACATTGCCGCACCATTTGTAAAGTGAAAGCCTGGAATCAACCAGAATGCTCATGAATGGGGGAATGGTTGACTAAATGGGGATGTAACTGAGGTATTGTAAAATATTATCTAACTGTTACAGAGGGAGTTAGAGCTCAGTCCTTTCACTCAGAGGAATGTCAGTGCTACCAGGAAAACAAAGTGCAGAGCAGTATCTACAAAAGGCATGTCCATATGTGTACAAATAATAATGGCTTCCGTTTATTATCTATTGTATGCCAGGGACTGTGCTAAGTGCTTTTAACTAATGTGTTAACTGATTTGAATCTCACGACAACCTGATCTACACACTAGGCATTTCCCTGGAGAACTGAAGATGGTTAGGAGAAAGAGGCACATGGTAAAACTCTCTCCCTATATGTACTCTCTTTCACTTGCTTTCAAGTGTATATGAACTAGTTGAACTTGTTTGGCCATGCCTATTCCATTACTGGCTTTCGTTTGTGTTGTCCGACAGCTTTTCAGAGAAAACATCTTCATTGAATCCTCAGGGTCCACACATAACACACACACACAAACAAACAGAAATAAGGCCCTACTCACCACAGAGTACCAAGAAAAGCCTTTTTCTCCAAAAGTACATTTTCGAGGCCTTAGGTGAAATATGCAGTGCTTAATAAAACCCATGCTTGAGTGGAGGGTGAAGGCAGGAAAAAGATAGGCAGAACAAACAACTCATGTTCCAACAGTTCAATTGCAAATTAAAAAAAAATTGTACCCATATCTGGCTATGTTAAAATATCCTTTTATATAAAATAAATTGGTATAAATCCCAAAGGGTCAGACAGTATCCGTTAATTATTATTATTTACAAAATATAGGAAGTACACAGGGAGCTTCAGGGCCATGTACAGGTTACGATTTCTCCCTTGAAGGGTTCTACTTGTTTACAGATGAATTCGGTGCCTAAGAAAGCAGGTCTGCCTGTGGATTTATCAAATACCATGTTTCAATGGGGCATGGGAATGTGACAGTAATTCTGAATTTAGGGAAGTTTAATAGATTGATTTCAGTACAAAAGAGAAATAGTTTAAGCTATTCTTGATGATAGAAAAGCAACATTTTGTCTGTGTAAAACCTTCAGACTATACCAAAAAACCCCACAAAACTTACAACACATTAGAACACAAAAATTATCCTTAATCCCATTCTTTGAAATAATTTCTAACATTTCGGTAGATTTCTATTCATCAATAGTGCCTGTTAATTATTATTATTTGTAAAATATTGAAAGTGTACAGGGAGCTTCAGGGCCATGTACGTGATATGATTACTCCCTTGAAAGGCTCGACTTCAAAGGCTTTAAGCAGCTGTAGAATAGTAAGTTTAAAGATCTACCTAAAGTGGATAAATTCCTGGAAAGAAGATGAACTCTCACTCTGTCGCCCAGGCTGGAGTGCAGTGGCAATGATCTCGGCTCGCTGCAGCCTCTGCCTCTCAGGTTCAAGCAAGTCTCGTGCCTCAGCTTCCCGAGTAGCTGGGATTACAGACCCAAGCCTCAAGCCTGGCTAATTTTTGTATTTTAGTAGAGATGGGGGCTAGGCGCTGTGGCTCATGCCTGTAATCCCAGCACTTTGGGAAGCCAAAGTGGGCAGATCATGAGGTCAAGAGATGAGACCATCCTGGCCAACATGGAGAAACCCTGTCTCTACTAAAAATACAAAATTAGCTGGGGATGGTGGTGCATGCCTGTAATCTCAACTACACAGGAGGCTGAGATTCAATAACTTGAACCCAGGAGGAGGAGGTTATGGTGAGCCAAGTTCACACCATTGCAGCTTGGGCAACAAAAGCAAAACTTCGTCTCTAAATAGATAGATGATAGATAGATAGATAGATAGATAGATAGATAGATAGACAGATAGATAGATAGATAAAGATGGGGTCTCACCATGTTGGCCAGGCTGGTCACAAACTCCTGACCTCAGGTGATCCACCTGCCTCAGCCTCCCAAAGTGCTGGGATTACAGTTGTGAGCCACCACACTTGGCAGAAATACATAATTTGAATGTATCAATGAATATTAAATAATTTGAAATAATAAAGATCCTCTTAAGTCAATGAACTCTAGGCCCAGATGGATTTTATTAGAAGTTCTACTAAATTTTTAAGGAATATATATTATTCTTATCTTATACATTGTTTTGTTAAACAGAAAAAGGACAAAATCTATACACATAATTTTATGTGTAATAAACATAGCTTCATTCCAAAATGAGATGAGAAAACTACAATGAAGAATATAATAGCCCACTTTCAGTTATTGATATACATTAAAAATTATACATAAAATATTAGCTAAATTAATTGTAGATTTAAAGGAATACTGATATACATTTTAAAATTTACATTAAATATTAGCTAAATTAATTGTAGATTCAGAGGAATACCTTAAGATCATGTAGGATTTATTTTTTATTTTATTTTTTTGAGATGGAGTCTTACTCTGTTGCCAAGGCTGGTGTACAGTGGCATGTGATTTCAGCTCACGGCAGCCTCTGTCTCCTGGGTTCAAATGATTCTTCTGCCTGAGTCTCCTGAGTAGCTGGGGTTACAGGCATGCACCACCATGCATGGCTAATTTTTGTATTTTTAGTAGACATGGGGTTTTGCCATGTTGGCCAGGCTAGTCTCAAACTCCTAATAGGGTTTATTTTAGACATGCAAGGATGATTCAATAGAGAAAATTCATTTATGTATGTTAGTGTATTACAGATTAATGGAGAATAAAAGTATATGATTACTTCAATCAACCCCCAAAATATAAATGTGATAAGGTTCAACACAAATTTTTGATCAAAACTGTTAGAGAATTAGAAATAGTAGGGAATTTCCTTAACTCGATAAAAATAATTTCTGCCAACAATTTATAGTAACTATTATACTTAATGGGAAAAGTTTAGACTCATTTTCTCTAGGATAAAGTTAAGACAAGGATGCTTACTATTATCACTAGAGGACTTGGCTAAAGCTAAGGGAAAGACAAAGAAATAAGAATGAGGGTTAGAAAGAGTAGTAGATTAAATTCTTATTTCCAATTATCCATTATCACCTTCCCTTCAACAGTTTTGCACTTGCCTGCCCATTGTCATGTGATTTGTAGAGCCTTCCTCTGGGAAGAGAATATTTTTTACCCTATTGCCATTTTATTTAACCATGGGATTTGTTTTGGCCAATGAATATAAATGAATTTGACAGTGTGCTAGTTGTGAGCAGAAGCTTTAAAAGTCACTGTGTAGATCTGCTGGTTTCTTTGCATTTTTCCTTTGCTATGAGAATACTATATCCCTGATCAGGGCTGCTGCTTCTGTTTGATTCTCAGAATAAGAAATTATACAGTACGAGCTGTAGCCAATATATATTCAACATGTTACGTAAGTGGGAAACATTTTTGTGGTTGTAAGTCACAGAGTTTGGGAGCTATTTGTTATCACAGAATAACCTAGTGAGAGCTGACTAATGCAGAAGTTAAGAGAGAAAACTTCCTTCATTTACATGTATAATCATGTATCCAGAAAAATTCAACAGATCCCAAAAACAAAGGGTTAGAACCAATAAGAGAACTGAGTAAAATCGTTGGATATATCAATCTTTTTTTTTTTTAGCACTAGCAATAGCAAATCAGAAAACATAATAAATAATAATATATCATTCACACAACTAAGAAACCAATTAACTATATAGGAATTAATTATATTAATAAAATAATATAAAAGCTATCTACAGAGAGAATAGAAAACTTAAAAATATTAATAAAGGACATAAAAGATGATCTGAACAAGTGAAGAAAATTCCTGAGCTTTTGGATGAGGCAATATTATACTAGAAAAACATAAATTCTCCATTTAATCTGTAAATTTGATACGGTCCCATCAAAAATTTTACTTATATATTTTTGAGCAACATGATAAAACTTACTAAAATTTATGTGGAGGAATAAAAGTTTACAAATAGCTAAGTTAAGCACAAAAAAACATAAGTAGAGAATGGGCTTGTCCTACTAGATATGAAAACATATGACAAAGTCACAGTAACGAAAACAGTGCACATTGGTGCAAAACAAAACACACCAAAAACTAAAAACCCTAGATAAGCAAAGCAATAAAATAGGACACAGAGCTTAGACACAAACACCTATATGTAGGTAGAAACTCAAGTATGCTAGGCTGGGCACGGTGGCTCATGTCTGTAATCCCAGCACTTTGGGAGGCCGAGGCAGGCCGATCACAAGGTCAGGAGTTCAAGACCAGTCTGGCCAACATGGTGAAACCCTGCCTCTACTAAAAATACAAAAAACAGCTGGGTGTGGTTGTGCGTGCCTGTAATCCTAGCTACTCAGGAGGCTGAGGCAGGAGAATTGCTTGAACCCGGGAGGCAGAGGTTGCAGTGAGCTGAGATCGCACCACTGCACTCCAGCCTGGGGTATAGAGCCAGACTCCATCTCAGAAAAAGAAAAATAAAATAAAGAAAATCTTTAAAACAAAAAAAGAAAAAAAGAAACAAGTATGATAAAGAGAATATCATAAGTCAGTATCTAGCAGTATACACTGGGAAAATGGGTTCATTATACAGATAGTAAACTAGATCCTTATTTGACAAAACACATGAACGTGGCTCCCACTTGAATTAGAGACCTAAAAGGAAAAGGTACAACTATACAGTTAATGGAGTTTGACTTGGAGAATATCTTGGTGACTCAGCTCGGGGCAGGGAAAACCTTTTTAAACAAAATTTCAAAAGGTATACTCACAAAGAAAAGTGCTAATGACTTTGAGCCCCAACATTATGGCTTTCTGTTTGAGGGAGACACCATGAGCAAATCTATGACACAGATGTTAATATGGGAAAAGTATTAAAATGTCTAAAACCCACAAGGGCTAAATGAATAACACAAGTCACTGCAGCAAATCAACAGGAGAAAGGCAGCAACCCCAGCAGAAAGATAGGCAAAGGATACAAGCAGGCAATTTACAGGAGAGGAAGCTCAAATTACTACTAAATAAATGAAAGAAATGATGTCCAAATCCTGAGTTATCTGAGAAACGTAAATTAAAGCAAGTTTTCTCAAGTTTTACTTATTAGACTGGCAAAAGTCAGAAAGATGGATAAGGCCAAGTGTTGGTGGAGATGTTCCCACATACAGGAATTTTACCATTGCTGATGGAGTTACTGCGTTCTTACCGCAGCCTTTGTGGAAAGTATCTGTCACTACTTAGTCAACTAAGAAAATGCATACTCCATAACCCAGCAATTATACCCCTGGGTATGTATTCCAAAGAAAATGTTGTATGGATCCTTCAGGGGATGTGCATGACGGTATTAATTACATGTAACTTGTAGCATTAGAGACTTGGAAGCAATCTATGAGTCCAATAACTGACAGAGCAGATAGATAAAATGTTGAGGACACACACTCTGGAGTACTAAGCAACATTTATAAAGAATTAATTAGAGGTACACACAGCAACATATTGTGAATTGTGGATCTTCAAAGCAGTACTTAATGACAAAAGTAAGATCAATGAGATATATGATGGTTTCACACAATTACAAAACACTGTATAAAACAGTAACTATTTTGCAATATACATACATAAAAAAAGCACGTTAACACATTAGAATGGTTGACAAAGGTAGAAATGGAGCCCAAAGAAGCAAAGAAAAATCATTCTTAAACCCAGACCTAGAGGTAATAGCTATTGACATTTTCTATCATCTCATAGATCATATTAATAATGGCTATGGTTTACAGATCACTTACTGTGGGCCAGGAACTATGCTAAATGCCTAACATACTTTATCCATTTAATCCTCCTAGCAACCTCAGAAAGCCAATTCCATTATTATTTTCTGTAAAGAAGAAGAAAGTGAGACTGAGAAAGATTAAACAATCTGTCTGAGGTCATCTAGCTAGGAAGAGAATGGATTTGAAGCCATGTCAATCTGACACTAATATTAATCTATGCACTTATCATTACCCAGATTTGCTTACATCAGTCAGACTTTTAGCAACGTGACATTACAAACTCACATTTCCTGTTACGAGAGAATAACATTACTATTGCTGCTTCATAACATGCTGTTTTAAAAATTTAACATTTAACCATATAATGAATCTCTTCACCTTAGTAAATGTACATCGGCAATGTCATTTTAAAAGGTGGCATAGTATTTCGCTGTCTAAATGAATGGTGGAGGACTATAATAGAGTAATGGGGGATGATTCTGTCTCCAAAAGCTAAACATTTAACAGGCAATGAAAGACTCCACCTAAGTCAGGCGTGTGTTGATTGTGTGTATGTGTGTGTGGGGGGGGGGGGGGGGAGGTTCTTTTTATTTGTAAAACCCAGAAAACCTGCTAGACAAATTCTAGAAGAACAGTAATGCTGGGGAGGGATTCTTGATAACTATTAAGTAGTGAGGAAATCAAGAGCTACTAGATTATCATTCAACTTAATTGGACCCTGGAAATATGTAGAGGATGCATTTTGATGATTTGTTACACTGAAAACAGTGCCACCAGATAATGTAACCAATACAAATACAATTATTTTTATTTAAGGCCGTGGTTATCTTTTAAAAGATAGACTTTTGGATGTTGTTGAAAGATGCTGAAGGGAGATGATAAATTTCACTTGTGGCTTAGTCTTAGCTGTCTAAAACCAGTGATGTTGTCAATGAACTTTCTGGGCATGCCTCACAGAGCTAATTCTTAAATAGATAACAGCGTCAAAGGATTCAATGAGAAGGGAGATTCTGTGTCGGTTTCTGCTGGTTAGCCTCAGTAATAATGATAGCACATGGCAGGGGAACAGAGCTTTGCACTTCTTAAACTCAAATAGCCACTGGCATATTTGATTGTCCTGATAGCCAAATGAGCTACATTGGATAAGTGACGTTATCACCTCCTTGAATATGAGGAAAAGCTTTAGGAGATTTTGCCAAGTTCCACAGTAGTATCTTTTTGGGAATTCCAAGTCCAGTGCTCTTCCTACTACATCATACTTCCTCTGAACCTGGAGGAAAACATCGTTACCTATTCTGAATTGTATAAAATTATTAATTTTTAATGACATATAGAGAGTGTAACCACGGTAAATATCATAACTGATTTTTGTGCATGTCCAGATGAGCTTGCTTCGTTGCCCACATGCGGATGTGCAAACCAGCATTTTAACCAGCAGAATAACTTGCTTTTATTTCTACACAGGGAATCTTTTTTAGAGAGCGGAGTGAGGTGTGGGGGGGTGGTATCCATGCTGTTTTGAAGTACACAGGATGGAGTTTATCCAGAGGCCAAGTTTTACAGGTATTGTGTTTTGGTCTCTCTGTGGGTTAGACAAAGGCCATTCACTGTGATGTCATGCAATAAAACAAAACCAACAACAATGCAGATTTCCTTCAGATCACAATCTGCTGCAAGGAACAGCTCTATAGAAGCCCTTAAACATGAACTGTTTAAATAATAGCCCACTTAAAACACATTTGCTGAGTGCCCACTCAATTATTAACTTGCTGTTTTGCAAAAGTAGTAGAAATACTTGAAATGCTGTCTGGTAAACAGAAGAATGCAGCTGGCATTCCATTAAAATTAGAGGTGCAAGGTGTTCTCAGAAAAGAGGGGAGAGATAGATCACAGCATTTTGAGGTAGAGGAATAGAGAAAGCAATTTGGATTGGACCTTCGACAGGAAATAGTTTTTTTTTTTTTTTTTTTTTTTTTTTTTTGTGGGACGGAGTTTCGCTCTTGTTACCCAGGCTGGAGTGCAATGGCGCGATCTCGGCTCACTGCAACCTCCGCCTCCTGGGTTCAGGCAATTCTCCTGCCTCAGCTTCCTGAGTAGCTGGGATTACAGGCACGCGCCATCATGCCCAGCTAATTTTTTTTTTTTTTGTATTTTTAGTAGAGACGGGGTTTCACCGTGTTGACCAGGATGGTCTCGATCTCTTGACCTCGTGATCCACCCGCCTCAGCCTCCCAAAGTGCTGGGATTACAGGCTTGAGCCACCGCGCCCGGCTCGGAAATAGTTTAATAGAGATGACGGGAGGCCGCAGGATGGGACAGTCCAAGAGTTCAGAGGTGGGGCAGCTGATGGCATTTTCGGCACATTTTTGTTGAGTAGGTATGGCTGTGGGAATAGGGTTCTTGGAGGGTTTTATACCTTTTCTTATCCCCATTCTTCTCCCTCTGCTTGGTGAGTATTGCTTACTCCCACTCCCTCCTTGCTCTCCTGGAAAATCCCTACTCATTCTCAAGAGTCAATATAAGTACTTCCAACTTTGTATGCCCTTTTACTGACTCTCCTAAACGTGACTCGCCCTGTTACTGTATCCAAACACACCTCCATTACATTTGTCCCACTGTATGTCAACTATCTGCTTGGGCACCAGTGTCTCATACCAGCTGGGTAGCCTTGGAAAAAAGGAAAATGCTGTCTTACCAGCCTTTGTATTTCTACTGCTTAGCACAATGCCTGGCACACTGCTAGCTCTTACTAAGTAAGCTTTAGTTTCTCTACTTTTCTACCTAAAGGTTTGCACATCTTTTATAGGATGTTTTCCTTATTACCTTATATCTTTAGTTGCTATCATAGTAGTATCTTCTTTAAAATATAAATTTTATCACTGCTTATGGCCAAATAACTAGATTTGCAGTAGACTTTTATATATTAATGTATCTAAAAATTACTAAATTATCTTAATTTCAAGAATTTGAAAATTTTTTTGCTATGTAGATAACTTAGCAATTGGTAATGCTAGACATTTATTTTCTCTTTTTTAATGCTTACATATTTTTTTTTCCTCTTCTTGCTATTCTGGCTAAGATTTTCAATGTATTATTCAGTAGAAGTGGTGACAGAGGGCATCATGGTCTCATACCTGATTTTAATAGGAATGCTTGCAATATTTCTCCACTAAATATGATGATGATTCCAGGTTTTTTTTTAAATAGATACAATTTATCCAGCTAAGCAGCTTCTTTCCTACTCCTAGCAGCTAAGAAATTTTGTCATGGATGGTTGTTGAATTCTATTGACTCCTTTTTCTAATATGTTGCAATGGTCACATATATTTTTTCTATTATTCACTGGATGATGGGGCGAACGATATATTAGTCTATTCTCATGCTGCTATGAAGAAATACCCAAGACTGGGCAATTTATAAAGAAAAAAGGTTTAATTGATTCACAGTTCTGCATGACTGGGGAGGCCTCAGGAAACTTACAATCATGGCAGAAGGCATCTCTTCACAGGGCAGCAGGAGAGAGAATGAATGCAAGCAGGGGAAATGCCAGACACTTATAAAACCATCAGATCTGGTGTGGCTCACTCATTATCATGAGAAAGGCATGGGGAAACTGCTTCCATTATTCAATTTACCTCCACCTGGTCCTGCCATTGACACATGGAGATTATGGGGATTATGATTCTAGGTGAGATTTGGGTGGGGACACAGAGCCAAACCATACCTATTACATGAATAGATTTTGTAAATTTGAATTAAACTTGCATTTTGGGAAAAAGCCCAAAACCCAAATTATGAGTTGTATTTTTGTGCACTGTTTTATTTAGTTTGCTAATATATTATTTACGGATTTGCATCTATTTTCATAAATGAGACTGGAAAATAATTTTCCTTCCTTCCTTCCTTCCTTCCTTCCTTCCTGTCTTCCTCTTTCTTTCTCTCTCTCCCCTTCCTTCCCTCCATCCCTCTCTCTTTCTCTCCCCCCCTTCCTTCCCTCCCTCCCTCCCTCCCCCCCTCCCCCCCTCCCTCCCTCCCTTCCTTCCCTCCCTTCTGTCTTGTCTTGTCTTGCTCTGTTACCCTCGCTGGAGTGCAGTAGCACAATCTTGGCTCACTGAAACCTCTGTCTCCTGGGTTCAAGTGATTCTTCTGCCTCAGCCTCCCGAGTACCTAGGACTACAGGAATGCACCACTATGTCCAGCTAGTTTTTGTATTTTTAGTAGAGATGAGGTTTCATCATATTGGCCAGGCTGGTCTTGAACTCCTGACCTCAGGTGATCTGCCCTCTTCAGCCTCCCAAAGTGCTTTTTTTCTTGTTAATTTTCTCTATCAGGTTTATATGAGGCTGTAAAATAAGCTGGAGAGTGTTATCCCCATCTTTTTTTTTTTCTATTTTCTGAATAAGGTTTTTTTTTTTTTTTTCTGAATAAAGTTTTCTTCTATTTTCTGAATAAGGTTTTCATTTAAAGTTGAAATGGTCTGTTTCTTGACTACTTGGTGGAACTCACCTATAAAACTGGATCCTATGTAATCTTTAAGGAAGATTTTAAACCACTGATTCACTTTCATTAGTAGTGATAGGATAAATTAAAATTTTCTATTTTTCTAGGATTGATTTTGGCAATTTTCATAGCCATTTTATTTACATCTTCAAGTTTGTTGACATAATGCTATTTATAACATTCTCTTATCTTCTTTTATTTCTCACATCTTAAAGCTTTAGTATGTAATTTAAGTGCAATAAAATGTACCCACTTTAAGTGTAAAGTTCAATGAGCTTTGGTAAACGTATTTGGCTTACCAAATACGTTTTTGTAGTATTGCAAACAATACTACAATATGCTTTAGAATATCTTTCTCACCTCGATAAAGTTCTCATGTTCCTTTATGCTCAATTCCTGATTCTAGACAACTATATATGTTTCTGTTCCTACAATTTCACCTTTTCCAGAACTTAATATAATTGAAATAATGATATTTAGTCTTTTTTACCTAATTATTTTCATTAGAATGTTCCCATCAATGTTGCTGTGAATATCAGTAGTTTGTTTTTCTTTATTGTGGAGTAGTATTCCATTGTATGGACATACCACAATTTGTTTATTCATTTTTCAGTTGATAGACATTTGAATGGTTTCCACTTTTTGGCCATTCCATATGATGACTGCTATGAACATTGTATACAAATCTTTGTGTGAACATATGCTTTCATTTCTCTTGAGTAGATACCAAGGAGTGAAATTTGTGTGTTGTATAGAAAGCGTATCTTTAACTTTTTGAAAAACCGCCAAATTTTGCTCCCAGTGGCTGTATAGTTTTGTGTTCCTATTAGTGATCTATGGAAGTTCCAGTTGCTCCATATCACTTTGCCAACACTTGTTATCACAATTTTAAAGAATTTTAGCCATTCTAGTGTACATGTAGGCATATCCCATTGCGGTTTTAATGACCAATGATATTGAATACTGTCTCCTGTACATGTTTATCTTCTCTGTGAAGGTCATGTTCAAATCATTTTTACATTATTTTTGCATAGGCCCATTTACATTTCCACGGGGTTGCTTTCTAATTTTGAATTGTGACTTCTTTATGTGAAGGGTCTTCAAAAAGTTTATGAAAAAATAAAATTAAAAGATGAAAATAAAAAATAAAATTCGTTTCTTAATATAAGCTCTATCAAGGTTAGGACACTTTTGTAGGCAATAATACCAGCCATTTGGTTTATCTTAAAGAACTGAGGGTCCTGGGAATTTAACCACATCAATGCAGTCTTTTCTTTTTTCTTCCTTTCTTTCTTTTCTTTTTTTTTTTTTTTTTTTTAAGAGACAGGGTCTTACTATATTTCCCAGGCTGGTCTTGAACTCCTGGGCCCAAATGATCTCCCCACCTTAGCCTCGCAAAGTGCTGGGAATACAGGCATGAGTCAATGTGCCTGGCCCCATCAATGCAGTCTTTTTATATTACTAACTGAAGAAAAATGGGGTCTCTTTACAGACTTTTAAAAATTAGGAAACAAAAAGAAGTCAGAAGGAGTCAATAGACTGTAAGATGGATGCATAATGATTTCTTATCAAAACTCTCATAAAATTGCCCTTGTTTGAGATGAGGAATGAGCACGAGCATTGTTGCCATGGTGGAGGGATCTCTGGTTAAGTTTTCCTGGACAGTTTTCTGCTAAAACTTTGGCTGGCTTTCTCAAAACACTGTGATAACAAGCAGATGTTATCCTTCTTTGTCCTTCCAGAAAGTCAGCCGCAAAATGCCTCGAGCATCCACGAACATAAAAAACTATGGCCATGACATTTGCTATTGACCAGCTCACTTTCGCTTTGACTGGACCACTTTCACCTACGGTCAAAGCCATTGGTTTGATTGTGCTTGGTTTTCAGGATTGTACTAAGTAAAGCCATGTTTCATCTCCTCATACGATTCTTTGAAGAAATACTTCAGGATATTGATCCCACTTGCATAAACTTGTATTGAAAGCTCTGTTCTTGTCTGCAGCTGACCTGGGTGCAATGGTTTTAACACCCAGTGAATGAAAAGTTTGCTCAGCTTTAATTTGTTAGTCAGAATTGTGTAAGCTGAACCAACTGAGATGCATATGGTGTTGGCTTTTGTTCTGTTGTTGGTTGTTGGTCCTCTTCAATTAGGTCATGAACAAAATGAATTTTTTCCTGTCAAATTGATGTGGATGGCTTGCTGCTACAGACTTCACCTTCAACATTGTTTTGTCCCTTCTTAAATTGTATTATCCATTCATAAACTGCTGATTTCTTTGGCGCTGTCCCCGTAAACATTTTTAAAAGAATTGACGAGTTCACCATGATTCCATCCATGCTTCACCAGAATTATTGTTGTTATTATTTTTAGAGATATGGTTACTGTATTGCCCAGGCTGGACTCAAACCCCTGGCTCAATCAATTCTCCCACTTAAGCCTCCTGAGTCACCATACATTTAATGTATGTTCTTGCTTCAATTTTTGCTGAATTCATATTGTTTGATAGGAGTTCTTTTCAAATTAACCTCCTATCCTTCTTAGTGCTTAAAACTAGATCCTGTTCAGACATGTTATAACAAGTTAGTATGAGTTTATTCTGGTGCAGAAAAATTTTGAAATCCATGCATAGTTTTTTATAATATGCATTTTCCATGAACTTTTTGAAGTCCCACAATATATTTTGGATACAAATCCTTTTTCAGACCCTCTTATTTTTATTTATTTATTTTTTTGAGATGGAATCTCTCTCTTGTTGCCCAGGAGTGCAGCAGTGTGATTTCAGCTCACCGCAACCTCCACCTCCTGGGTTCAAGTGATTCTCCTGCCTCAGCCTCCTGTGTAGCTGGGATTACAGGCACCCATCACCACACCCGGCTAAATTTTGCATTTTTAGTAGAGAAGGATTTCACCATGTTGGCCAGGCTGTTCTTGAACTCCTGACCTCAGGTGATCTATGCACCTCGTCCTCCCAAAGTGCTGGGATTACAAGCGCGAGTCACTGTGCCGGGCCCCTCTTATCTTCTTAATATCTGCACCATACATATGCTAATTATGTTTCCTTTTGTATTTCTAGATTTATTTCTGCCTTCTTTTATTTTTACCTTGATCGGTCTTGCCAATTATTTATAATATTATAAATTTTATTAGGCCTTTCAAAGAACAAACTTTTGGTTTTGTTAATCATTTTTAATGAATGTTTGATTTTTATTTAATTGATTATTACTCATACATTTTTTTCAGCTTTATTGAGGCATAAAGATTTGAGCTATATCAAATCATCACATTGTTTACATTAAATATGTGCAATTTGACTTTGCATTTTTGTCTATAAAATTGACAAATAAAATTGCATATATTTAATGTATATAATGTGATGATTTGATATACATATATGTTGTGAAATGATTACCACAATCAAGTTAACTAACACATTCATCACTTTACATAATTACCTTTTTGGTGTTATGAGAACTCCAGATCTAGTCTCTTAGCAAATTTCAATTATACAATATAATATCAACTATAGTACCCATGCTATAAATTAGATCCTCAAGGCTTATTTATCCTATAATTGAAAGTTTGTACCCTTCGCCAATATCTCCCCATTTTCCCCACCCCTGAAACTCCTGGTAACCACCATTCTACTCTGTTTCTATTAGTTTAATGTAAAAAAAATTCCACATGTGAGTGATAATATTATATATTATTTGTCTTTCTCTGTCTGGTGTATTTCACTTAGCATAATGTTCTTCAGATTCATCCATGTTGCAAATGCCAGGGCTTTCTTCCTTTTTTATGACTGAATAATATTTCATTGGAGGTATATATGCCACATTTTCTTTATCCATTCATTCATTGATGGACACTAAGGTTGTTTCTACATCTTGGCTATTGTGAATAATATTGAAATGGGAGTACAGGTATCTTTCTGAGATACTGATTTTGTTTCCCTCAGATATATGCTCAGAAGTGGGATTGCTAGATCATGCAGTAGTTGTAGTTTTACTTTTCTGAGAAACTTCCGTGCTATTTCATTTACCAATTAACATTCTCCCCAACAGTGTACAAAGTTTCCCTTTTCTCCACCTCCTCGCTAACGTTTGTTAGCTCTTGTCTGTTTGATAATGGTCATCCTAACAGGTATGAGGTGATATCTCATTTCAGTTTTGACTTGCATTTCCCTGATGATTAGTGATGTTGAGTACTTTTCATGTACCTATTGACCATTTGTAATATATATTTTTTAAATACTCTTATCTTTACTGCTTCTTTTCTTCTACTATACTTTCCTTTATTTACCTAGCAACCAAAGTAGTTACTTAGCTGTATAACTTACAGTGTTTCTTATTTTCCTAATATAAGCATCACACTTTCCATTAGCTGCTGTTTTAGCAGTTATTGTTATCAAGGATTTTAATTCTATCCTGACTTTTTAAACTTCACAAATTCGGCATTTTTTTCCTTTGCTTTCAGTTATGTAGTAACGCGATATGTTCTCTCTAAGGACGTATTTTTTTTTCATTTGTTCTTTCTCCTCTTTCCTATCCCTCCTCCTCTTGACTGCTGTTTCAAATTTCTGAATTTGAATTGTTTTATCAATTTTAGAAATTTCTAAGCCCTTTTACTCTTCACATAATTTTGCCCTCTCATTACTGTTATGAGCTCCTTCTGTTAACTAATAAAATGTGTATTAGACTCCATTAGTTTCCTTTGTCTCTTACCCTTCCTTTTTTTTTTTTTTTTGAGATGGAGTTTCATTCTTGTTGCCCAGGCTGGAGTGCAATGGTGTGATCTCAGCTCTCCAAAACTTCTGCCTCCCAGGTTGAAGCGATTCTCCTGCCTCAGTCTCCCAAGTAGCTGGGAATACAGGTGTTCACCACCATGCCTGACTAATTTCGTATTTTTAGTAGAGACAGGGTTTCTCCATGTTGGAAAGGCTGGACCTGAACTCCTGAACTCAGGTGATCTGCCTGCCTTGGCCTCCCAAAGTGCTGGGATTACAGGCGTGAGCCACTGAGCCCAGCTACCCTTTCTTTTAATATCATTTTTTTCTTTGTGCTTCTTTCTGGATATTTTCTTTTGTTCTCTCTTCTACTTCATCGATTGTCTCTTTAGTTGTGTACAATCTGCTTTTTAATCTTGTCTTGAATTTCTAATTTTGACTTTTATGTTCTCATTTCTAGAAAGTGTTTTTTTCATATCTGCCTAATAAAATTTGATAGTTTCTAATTCCTTTTTTATAATTTTAGTGCTCTCTTTCTTTCAATGTTTCTTCAAACCTTTTTATGTTTTGTAACTGATATTTTGAGTGTAAGTAGACTTATTGGTCTGATTCTATAGTTCATAGTTTTGTTCATCTCTCACTCATGGTGGTTTACTTCCTTAAGTGTTTATTTCTGAGGGTGAATTCATATTTTTTGCAAAAACATCTGTGAGATGCTTTTGAGGCTTGGGTTTGAAATACATTTTTTTTTCCAGGAGGATTTGTGTTGGCAGAAGTAGGTTTCTGGGGGAACTCCTGACCCCATATTATTTTAAATTTCCTTCCCCTGCCTTGCCCCTCTCTTCCTCCTTCTTTTTCTTGCCACAAAGATTTTATAAATTATGACCCCCAAACTGTGTGTTTGCAATACTACATACCTTAGGAATTCTCAGAAAGACTCTCTCTCTCCTTTTTAAATACACCATCTAAACCCTTAACCAAGCAGGCATTTATTTCCACAAGCTCCCTCTGTAGGCAGTGTTTTCTTTCTTTCTTTCTTTTTTTTTTAACTATGAGGTTTGAACTATGAGTGCCAGTGCTACGATTTCATCAGTAGTCTCTGATCTGGTGTTCTACCTTGCTTAGATTTCAGGATTTGCATCCTAGGTAGGCAAGAAGAAGAAAGGGCTTTTAAAATTTAGATTCAAAGTCACCCAGATTGACAGATTATGCTATGGCAAATGCTACTGTAGTGCTTACTAAGCTCTCTGGAATTATATTTTTAGCCTCTAGAGAATTCCCTACATTTGTGCCAGCTCAACATACGTATGTGTGCGTGTGTGCGTGTGTGTGTGTGTGCACACAGGTGCAGGTACATATAGTACTTTTAGGCAGGCTATATCAGAAAGGGGTTCTCTAAATATCTAGTTTATTTTCGACTCAAAACACAAGTCTTTACTCAGATGGCTTTAATGTCATTTGGGGTTGTTTAACCCAAAGTTTCACTGGATCATGCCTTACTCAAAAGCCTCCAGGACCTTTCCATCACACTTAGCATGACATCCAAAGTCCTCCTCATGGCCTGCGGAGTCTGGCAAAATCTGACCTCTACTATCTCTCCAACTTCATTTTCTCTTACATCCTCCTCACTGATTTAAATATACTGGCTTCCTTGCTGTTCCTTGATTATGGCCACACATGCCAGCTGACACCTCTGGCACTTCATGCTTCTCTCCTCTCTACCTGGAACTGTCTGTAAATATTTATATGTCTTACGTGCCATTCCATTTTGGTCTCTTACTTGAGTGTCACCTTTTCTGAGATACCTTTTACTCTTTGTAAAACTGCATCCCTCTTCACTCCCTCTGCTCTTTTTCTTCATAGCATGTAATATATTATATGTCTATTTGTTTATGTTTAATCACACCATTAAAGCTTGCCTGCCTTGTTCACTGCTGCATTCCTATAGCTTACTACAGTACGGAACATATAATAGGTGCTCAAATATTTGTTGAATGCACCATGGTTTTAATGCAAAAATGAGTTATTCCCTTTTATTAAGGGAGCTATTGTCTGGGGCATGTGGCTTTGAAACTAATGCTAAAAGAATATCCTGTAACATATGGAATCATTTACTTTTATTAACATATTAATTCAGTTTTTTTTTTTTTTTTTGCAAAATGCACAATTCCCAAGAAGCCGCTTAAAAATGAGGCAACTCATTTCCAAGCTGTTTCCCTCAAGTAGAATTGATGGTGCTAAATATTTATTAAGTGCCCATGTGCTAAATTAGGTGCTGGTGAGCAGTGACTACATTTGAGTCCAGCCAGAGTGGGACCAGAGAGCACAGAAGGGAAGATATGGAGTTGGCCTGGTCCCCTTCCTCAGAGCCCTCAGGGTTCCCTCCCCAGATGGGAGGGGGTGATTTCAGAGAAGGTAGAATTATTATGCATTAAGTGTTACAGCTCAGGTAAGTTAGATAAGAAAGTAGAAGGGGACCTTCTCCTGGGCGACTTGGTTGGTCCAGAAATGACCAGGTTCTTCTAAGTAGCAAACATTTAAGAACTTCATGATATAAGCAAGCCATGTAATCTTGAAAATGAGAATCTGAACCGAATTGGCTCAATAAAGAGGTGTTAAAGTATGTTTCTGGGTCTGTGCTTTAACAATTGCTCCCTCACTTCCTTTAATTCTGCTGAGCCCTGACTTAGCTTGGGCCATAGTTGCCTGTTCATGGCTAACTGCAGGTCATCCTCCTGGGTTCTAGTGATGTTTTTTATCCTATTGATATGATTGCATACATTCCCTAAATCCCCGCTCATCTACTGATCTTAGCCCTCAGTTTCTCAACCATTTCCTTAAAAACACACTGAGCCTTCATAAAAATGATGTTTTAGCATTGTGTTTTAACTAAAACTGGTATTTTAGTATCTTCCTGCTGTTTCTTGGTGGTAGGTCCAGCTCTACCATCTGCCATCTTTGTCAGCTACTGTGGGTCAGAATTCTCCACGAAGGCTAAAATCAACAGCAGGAGGAAGCCATTTATGTGAAGTAACAGCTCACAATGTAGAAGCATATGCAGCTCAGTAGGGTTCAGAGGGACACTTCTTGGCTGAGGAGGGTGTGTGGTATAGGAAATTTGCTGTCTGAGGCTGGGTGTGCTGTCTCTAGTACTGGCTTGAGGTTAAAAGTGTATATAAACTGTATACCACAGTGGACCGTGTTATCTATTTATTTGGGAAAATGTTTGAGACAGTATTATACAAAATTCCTACTATACAGGGTGACTTTAATCACAATAGTCACTTGCTAGCGGAATTCTATAACACAACTGACTGTAGCTGTGGTCACACACAAATGAGCACTATGGGCTTTTTCCAGTTTGTATATGGTAAAACTATGGGGTATAGCTTGCTCTTTAAAGATGTCCACCTACAAAGGATATTTATATAGTATGTATACGTGTATAAACACATGTTACAGATATGTATAAATTTTGTAAAAATCCAATATAATTTAATAAGCATTTACTGAGCACCTACTACTTCCAGATACTTTTCTTAAATACAAAGATGGATCAGAAATAGATCCTGCCCTCAAGGAGTTTAGTGCAGTCAAGTGAAGTACAGACTTATTCCCTCACTCCTTCCTGGCAATGGTGGGTACAGTTTCCAAGACCCAAGGGGCGTTAAACTATTCATTTATTGCTTTAGCAATCATATTACTTTCCAAAGTTGTCATCTGGCTTGGCTTTGGTGGTAAGATACAAATTGTTTTTTTTCCTTACTTTTTGTTTTCAATAAGCTTTCAACTAAAACAAACAGCAAAGAAAAAGACAAAGAAACCCTAAACCTTGCAACTAATTTCAATAAGTTATTGTTTAAGTTTCTTCTATTTTATCATATAACATGGAAACTATTTTTATTATGTGAAGAGAAAGACTGCTTAGTATTAAGTGTTTAAACTAGACTCAACCCAGCTTAGTTTTATTTATGAAATATCACTAACAGTTAATAAAAGATAGGGAGAGGGAGAACAAAAAATCCAGGTGAAACAATGAGTAATATGTCAATGAGCTGATGACACTTCTGGTGTCCTAAAGATAATTTTCTAAGGTGGAATATGAGCTGAGAAACACGTTTAGCATAAACTAATCTCTCTAACCTCTTTCTTTGTATAATGACCTTTCATTCACTCAATATACAATGAGAGCTGACTATGTGCCAGGCATTTTGCTAGGCATAGAGGAAATTGGAATAAACTAGCTATAGTTCCTGTCTTCAAGGAATACATAATTTAATTGGGGAAGCTAAGTGTGTAAACACATATGTATGGGAGGTGAAAGACTTCCAAAGCTTACACATGCCCATATGCAAAGCTAATACTGATGACTGGTCAGAACTTTTCATCTCCATATCACGGACACCAAGATTTTTTTTTAACCTTGCTTATGGCATTTCATATTAGTCACATACTCCATTTGGCAAAGCAGAGCACATGTCATAGACTTGGATTTTGGTCAGACTCCTGCCATCTTCCAGCTGAGTGGCCTTTGGCTAGTCATACCATCTCTCTGAGAATATTGCCTCAACTGACAAAAATGGAGTAGGTTTACCACAGGAGGATGTTGATATGAGAAATCACTTTACAAAATAAGAAGTGCTATAGGATATGGCTGCATTCTTATAGCTGGTGTTTCATCTGGATGACCTCTAAATTTTCCAGTTTCCCATCTTGCACTTCCAATAGACCAAGGAGTCCATGAATTAATAGTTGGCTTCCAAATTTAAGAATCTAGCGGGGATTATTTGTAAAGTTTTGAGTGTATATGCACAAGCATATTTTTCTAGTTCTTCAGGTTTCATCAGATTCTCAAAGGGGTTCATGGCTGTAAAAGAACCCAAGACTGCTAGATAGTCACAGTGTTTTTTTGTGGGGTGCAGAGAGTACCTTCTTTATCTTTATATCCCAGTGCATATATCACAATGCCCTGCACAAAGTAAGGGCTCCTACATTTCTTCCATTAATTATCAAAATGGATAAGTGCTATGATGACAAATATTAACATTCAAAACAGGTCTGGCCTCACCCCAGGGATGAAACATTGAATTCTGATGAAGCCTGTCATTGGTTGTCGCACGGGGAGAGGCACCAAATTTAGAAAGCCAAATTCTTAAGCAATTGTTTTTAGAATTTTATTACATCTTTCCTTATGTTTTCAACCAACTTGGGGATGCTCCTTCTCTCCTCCTTCTCGAATTTGCAGATGGTTTTGTTTGTTTGATTGTGTCAAGGCTGAAGTTCGCCCAGTCATACAAGCCTCCTAAAGACTCTTTTCTGAGCCCATGGGAAGGATCTGGTGAACACATGCATCCCACAGGAGGGGGCTTGCCTGAAAAGCAGAGCAGCTTTGGAGGAGCAGACACACACCTTTCAGTCCTTTGCTTATGTCTACCCTGACTCAATGTTTCTTATCTTTGCATTTACGATGCAAACCTTCTAGTACTAAAACTTTCCTGACACAGCTACTGGAGATTGTAAAGTTTAGATATATACCTCAAACATAAAAATTATTGAAATAGGTTAGGAGATTGGCCTGTCACATTGCATCACAAAGTTCAAGGTTGTCCATTGCAACTTTGTAATATTGAAAAGCTGAAAAACAATCTGAGTGTCCATCAAAAGGAGACTGTCTAAAATAATTATCATATAACTTAACAATGGAATGTTAGTAACTCATTCAATAGAATGAGGTAGTGTAATGTACAACATATCATTGTACTATAAACAATGATGTTTTTGAGTGAAAAGTTTATTGCTTTTAAATTTATTTTAAAATATTTGTAGACTCACTAGATGTAAAAAAAAATAGTACAATAATTCTATGTACCTTTTACACAGCCTCCTTCTATGGCACATTTAAAATACATCTTAAAGTAAAACATAGGAGGTTGCAGAATGGAAAATATGCTAGGATCCTATTTATGTAAAAATAAAAGTCTACCAAGCTGTTAGCACTGGATATCTCTGTGAAATGGGATATAACAAGCAGCGGGAAAAGGAGGAAAATGATGGATTTTAATTATTTTAATTTATAAATACCTATACTATTTAATGTTGCTGTCATTATCTACATATTTACATAGATGCCTATATATGTATATGTAGATATAAATACATACTTCAAAAAGGATGTGTCACTTTTATTTAGGAAAATACCTTGAATAGCAAATTTAGGAGAAACATTTCCATGATGACAAATCCATGCAAATTAATTGAGGCTCTAAAAAATTATTCTCAGTTTGACAGACTTTTTAAAAAAGGAATCTATGAGGCAGGACTGTATTATGAATATTTGATGCCTATTGCCCTAGAACTCACCACTGCAGTGCTTAGACAATACATCCTGTAAGAGGGCGCTGCTCATGAACTACAAGATGCATTTTCCATGATTCCGTGGATTGCTGGACCCTGTAGGCAAGACTAGAACACATACTTGGAACCCAGAGTATAAGGTAATTCTAAAAGGTCGTGGCTTCTGTATTACAAATATAATTGTACCAGCAGAATTATGCTTTGACCATTTCTCTCTAAGCCAGAATTGAATGGGCAGGAATCACTGAGCGATAGAACTCAAAACTGGCCTTGGTATGCAATCTTGAATAATTTAAGCTCTCTGTTTCCCCATGTGCCTTTATCAACCTTTCTCTATTCTGCAACTATTTGAATTATCTGGTACATAATAAAAAATGCATTCCCAGCTGTATTGTACCAGTCAGTAGTGGGTGACGGGGCCTTCCCACAGCATTTCTCTTTAAGCTTCAGCATACATATTTATACTCTTCATCCTATCTATTTGGAGTGGTCCCAAATTCCACAGGCTACTCCATGGTGGGGAGGTGAAGCAGGAAGGGGAAAATGAAGGAGGCGATTGCTGCTGAATATCCAGGGTGTGTAACATAACACCCGACAGGTCAATGCTAATGGATTTAAACATTTGTTTACTGAGTAATTTATCTCTGGCACATTAGGAGATTGTTAATGGTGTCAGAGAGGAGTAATTGCTATTTCTGTGATTAAGTTGAAACGAACACAGATGCATAGTTAACAAGACATGGTATTTATATGATATTTGTAAGTCATATAAATAAATTTTTCCTTGAATGCTAACCAAAGTCACATGAATCATTCATGGTGTTTATGTGACGGAATAAATGCTGATTCCTTAAGCAGAATTAGCAGAGAAGTTGATTCATGTGAGGAATACTGTCATTTCTACTTCCCATTCAATAGAATAGCCTAAACTAAAGGGAACTGAAAATACCCTCTGCAAGTTACATTAGTAACATTCCTATTCCCTGAAAGACACATATAGACATATATACATACTCATGTTTATTCATTAATTCATGCATGCCTGCGTCCATCCATTTTCTCACTCAATATTAATTGCAAGCCAGTTATGTGCCAGGCTCTATGTGTCAGGCTGAGGAGACAGTGGTGAGCAAAAATAGATCAAGTCTCTGTTTTTATAGGGTTTAAAAAATCTAGGGTAAATAATGCCATTAATGAAAAACTACCCAAATGATTATACATTAATAATTACCAATTGAGTCAAGTGCTTTAAAGGAAAAGAATAAGTTCTATGAGAAAGTGTAAGACAAGATGGCTGATCTAACATGGGATTGTCAGGGTAGTCTTCCCTGCAGATGTGGTGCTTGCATTGAGATCTGACAGATGACTAGTAGTGCTGGGTAGGAGAGGGCATGTGCTTGATTAATGTGGTGCTTAGTGTGTGTGTGTGTGTGTGTGTTGTGAGTTGTCCAACACTTGAAGCTACATGTATGAAGGCTCTGGAGTGGGAGGGAAGATGAATGTGTCAAGGAGGGAAAAACCATGTCAGGTAGCTGAACTACAGAGAGAAAAGGTCAAGTGATTAAGAATGAAACTAGAAAAAACAGGACCCAAAGCATGCCGGACGTTGGAAGCCAGGGCAAGAAACACAAAAGAAATAGAACTTTCAAGAAACATGATTAAACATACTCCCTTCTCCCATCCCTAACATACATTATATACAAAAAGAACAAAAAGGAAACATATGTCCAAAAGACACTGGGGAGCTGTGTTATATTTTAGACAGTAGCATAATAAGATTGTCTCGTATTCTTAGTCAGCGTCCTGTGTACAACCACGGCAGAACAACTCCCAAAGAGATTTAAAACAATGAAACATGCATTTATTTTCATGATCGTATATCTTGTTCCTTCGTTGAGCCCCTTATGAAACTGAGACAATTAAATGTTTATGACCACCTTGCAGACATCAGGAAGGTACAAAATTCCCAGCTGGGTCCACAAGGCTGTCCAACTCCAGTGCCGAGTTTATGCTTTCATTGTGTTTACGGAGCTACTAGGACCTCCTACTTTGGAGACAAATGGAAAAAATCAATAGAAGCTGGATGTGTTGCATATTGAGTTACAACAATGGTAATTAATGTGGGCATTTCTGGGACTCCCAGAACACTACCTTTGGTGAAAGAGAGCCTGCTTACCCTATTATTTGACTCCCAAAGAATTTTAACGATTACGATGCGTCTTATGTGACTACCACTTTGCAGAAGCATTTGGCCTTAGAAGATACCACAGCCTCTCAATTGTTTTCATAAGAATTGCCTCCCATCTACAGATGCACCCACCCAAGCAAAGCCAGCGTGCTCTGCATCAGGAAGGCTGATGTGATGGAGTCCATATGCTGCTAATTTAGTCATCATAGCTTTATGACTTGAACATGTTGATAGAGATATGCATCTACCAGTCACCATGGCAGAGATAATAGCCCACTGTGCCACAGAGGGCATGCCTTGGATGCAGAGAGTGAAGATTTTCCACAACTTGTGAATGAGCCCTCTGTGAATTTAGCCAAAACATTCATGTCAAAGAAACGGAAATCTCAAATAAAACCCATCGCAGGCCAAGCTCAGGGGAGCTGGCTAGCCAACAAATTCTGAACAAGGGAGTTCAAGGGAAAAGGAAAACATATGTTTCATACACATGTATGAAAATAATCTCTTCTTCTATAGCTTTTGAAATGAGGATAATGAAATATCAGCAGGTCTTTGAGGATGAGAAGATAAAAGGAATTTTTTTTGTAAGTTATAAAACAACAGTGTCTGCCTTTAGCAACTAATCCCAAGAGAGTCACTTTCAAAGTCCAGACTGGAAGAACACTTAACTTCAAAACAGCTCTTTACAAATACTAATCAGATGGTCCGCAAAAGTCTCTATCATATGAAAGTTATCTTAACCCAAGTAGGGAAGCCAACTGATAGCTGTAAATATCTGTGTGCCTAGCTCTGTGTTAGAAGCAATGGTGAATGTGCATGTGTGGAATGGGGTGGAGTCAGTGTGTGTGTGTGTGTGTGTGTGCATATGTGTGTGTGTGTGTGTGTGTGTGTGTGTGTATTGGTGGGTGGAGAAAGGGTGCAATCACTCAGGTGCAGGAAAGCTTTATTTTTTCTTTTTCTGACCAGTTACGTTTTTGACTGAATGGACAGAACTGACTGTTGTGGTGTCATGGAAACCTAGCCATGGAAACCTTATAGAAATATCAGGAGATGAAGAGAGGGAGTGTTGAAGAAAGCATCACAGAGAGATTGCTACCAACTGATTCCCAGAGATACTATAAAAATAACCCCTTTTATCTTCCTATTTTCAGTGAGAGAATCTCACTATTTGGAAAATAATGCTTGCTATTCTGCAGCTTTTCTGTATGGATAACTAATAAACAACTCGGAAAACACTCACTCATCTTAAATGGAACCGAATTGAATCAGATGTTCAGTTTAGAGGGCTGAGGAAATGAAACTTACCTTTCCATCTAATGCAGGCCTGCAGCCTCCATAACTAATACATCAGCAAGTCCTATTAATGTTCTATCATAAGTAGATCTGGAATCTACCTCTCTTTATCCCTACCACCAAGCTACAACCTTTATCAGTCCCCAAAGTCCCCTCTTACGTGTTCTCATGGCATCCTATGTTTTCTTCAAAGCACCACACTTTACATGTTCATTTATGTGATAACTTCATCCATTTGTTGTTTTATTAATTTATTCACTCATTCATTCAACAAATATTTATTGGGGCCTACTCTGGGCCAAATGCTGCTTCAGTGACTATTGACACAATAGTGAAAAAAACAGACAAGGTCTCTACTTCCATGAAGCTGACATTTGAATGGGCACTGACAGAGAGAAGTAGATAAGTAGCAAGTAAGAACAATGGCTACTGTCTAATTGGGAAGATAGACATTCAATCCATTATTCCCTCAGCACCCAGTATGAGCTTCAAACAAATCAGACTAGGCCAGTCTCTGTTTAAATTCTGTCTATGGCTTCCTATTGCACTTAGAATAATATGCAACCTCCAAACATAAAACCTAACCATGATCAGCCAATGAAATAGTATCTTGGTTTTAAAATATCATTAAGCAAACAAAGAAGGTATTAGGCCTACTTTATGAAAAGCAAATGAACTCTCAAAAGAACGGGTGTCCCACTTAACACTGTCATTTTCAACATCTGCAATGCATGAGCTGCATTTTGTTCTATACAATTTTTTCCATTTATATTCAAATAGATAATTTCAAAAATGTTGGTTTTCTTTTGATTATCATGCCATCTCTTACAAAACTGCTATTTGATGAGTTATATGACCTCTCCAACTTCAGTTTCCTCCTCCATGAAATGGGGATGGTCATATTTTATATCATACATTGCTTTGGTGATTAAGTGAACCAAAGAGCATAATACCTGCTACAAAATAAATGTTTAATTAGATGTTCTTCCCTTTGAGCAAATGAATCAGGACTCATCCTTTATTGCTGTAAATCAACAAACTTACTGACATGGGAATGAGAATGTCACTGAAATAAAAATAACATAATTGTTTACTTCATAGCAGGGTGAGGGTTGGGGCAAAAAGGCATCTGCAGCCTAGGTCACTGGTAACCTGTCATAGTGACTGAGCTGACACCAAGCCTTGCTTTGAAGCAGGTATTTTTATGCAGTTAACCTTCTCTGGGCGGTGATTATGCAACATGTTTGTTCCCTGAGCACACATTGTTCTTACGCAGCCAGCTTGGTCACTAAAAATCCTACCTGTTTTAGAATCTTCCTATTTGTAAATACCAGGCAATGTCACTAAAAAGGCTTACAGACTGGGAAGGGGAGCTGAACAAATCTTGGAACAAAGACGCATCTCCTTTTCAGGTGGTACTTCTCCAGAAATCGGTGTCTTTATCTGTGAGACCTTGAACTGAGTGCAGGCTCATCTCCCATCATTTACACTTCAGCTGCCCCACTCCTACAAACCTGTTCTTTAACTGCTTTTATAACTTCGTCAACATTTTCTGATCGTAAAATAGAATATAGAGCAAAAATAAAGAATAAAGATCACTAGTCATTCTACCCTCATCCTACCTCCAAATAACAAGATAACTTTGATTGACATTTGATAATAGCCTTCCAGGATTTCCCCCCTATTTCTCTATATAGACATATTAAGTGGTATAAGAGAATGGATTGTGGATTAACACTGTCTGGCTTAAATCCCAGCTGTGCCACTTATTAGCTGTGGAGCCTAAGGGAAATTACTTTTAGCTTCTCTGCCTCAGTTTCTTCACCTATAAAATAAAAATATTCCTGGAGTATTGTGAGGATGGATAATACATACAAAATGGTTAGAACAGTACCCAGTAGGTGCTCAATAAATGCTATCTAGATGTATAGTTATAAGTAAGTATTGAATAAGGAACACTTAACTATGTGACTTAGAAAAGAGAAGAAGAATGTCTCTACTTCACAGCTGATTCCTCCGAGTACATAGTTGGTACAAAAGAAACATTTGTTCAGTGAATGAGAGCGTGAACCCATGAATGAATTGATACAACATGGACGAGGAGATAAATGATGAGAATGGGCCAGTGTAGTATAAATGCAGAGGGCCCAATGGAAAATTTCTGGCTGAGGAGAATCTGTTCATCTTGGTTATTTTTCTAGGAGTATTTTTAACTTGTATTAGGCACTTGAGACCTTCTTGGTGGGAAGAGTGGAAACCCACAGGATTACTCTGGGATGCAGGGGGAGGAAGGGAACCTGTTCAGCAGGTCTGTAACTGACAGCGGAGCTCCAGGTCTCCTTTGCTGTCAGGTGTCCTCCTGCTGCCCAAACACCTTTCTTCAGGGAGTGGAAGGCTCCATTCCTGAGTCTGGCTCCTACTTCTCCATGTGCTTAGGAAGGAGCTCCTGATTAGCAAATGTTAGAACCCTTTTCTGAGTCCCGGAACCTCGCTGCCTGCTATTTATTGGGTTTATTTATAGTCTTGAAGAAATAACAGAAGTCAGTCACTCACCATGAGGTCTCTGAAAAATCTCTGCAGAACTTCTCCAGGCAAAGTGCCTCATCTTACCTCCCAACTCAGATCATGAAAACATGTCTAGCTGATAAGCAACTCTAAGCTCTTGGTGAAAGGCAGCACTCTGGAATGAACCAAATGTTAGCATTTTCCATCATGGAGTTCTTAGAAGAGAGAAGTCTCAAGGGGGCTTGAAGAGGAGGTGTGAAGGGGTGTGTGTCCTTTAGACACACGGTGGAATGGGCTGAGAGCCTGTCTGAGGCCTGGCATGATAGAGGGCGGTTTCACACACGGCTCATGGTGAGGTCTTTTTTCCATCCTCATCGAATGCCATTACATCACTCTTTTCCAGTTACAGGAAATCCAGTTGAGTGCTGGCCACAGCATTTTCCTGAGATCCAAGATAAACAAACCCATCTCTCCTCAGTCCTGGAGGCTGACGACATGTGAAGGAAAAGCCAATTCATAGTATCTTTTTGTTGGGCCTGGGCTGCTAAGGGTGAACCTGCTGGGCCGGTAGACAGTGGACAGCTTTCTAAGCACATATATGGTCAGGGAGTAGGGACACACATCCCTGTCTTTTTCTTCTTTTCTTTTATAAGAAACAGTATTTGAATTTCATTTTTCTACTTACCAGGCTGGAGTCCCAGCTCTGCTATTTACTAGCTGTTTGAGCCAAGGCAAGTCCCTTGAGCTTGCTAAGCCTCAGATTCTTCATCTGTCAAATGTGGATCACAAATAAGACCAATCTTCATGGGACGCAGAAGCATTAAATGAGAGCGCCCTTGTGAAGTGCTTGGCCTACTGCTTGATGCATATTACACACTCAATAAATGTTTTCTATTCTTGTTATCACCAGTTAAGATGGTCAGTCCATATTATTTAGGATTTTTAGTGCCATTTCTCCCTCAAATGCAGTACACAGTACTTCATTTTTTTTTGAGACAGAGTCTCACTCTGTCACCCAGGCTGGAGTGCAGTGGCCTGATCTTGCTTACTGCAACCTCCGCATCATGGGTTCAAGCGATTCTCCTGCCTTAGCCTCCTGCGTAGCTGGAATTACAGGCATGTGCCACCATGCCCAGCATTTTTGTATTTTTAGTGGAGACAGGGTTTCACCATGTTTATCAGGCTGGTCTCGAACTCCTGACATCGTGATCTGCCCACGTTGGCCTCCCAAAGTACTGGGATTACAGGTGTGAGCCACCGTGCCCAGCCCAGTACTTTTTTTAAAAAATAGAAAATGAAAGCTTTTTTGCAATTAAAAATCCACAATGACATGGGCAGAAACCATAAGTGAGTAGCTTGAGGAGCATGTGTAGAGCGAGTGACATGTAACCATACCCACATCAAGATGTGCAGTGTCAGCAGCTCATGGAAGCCCACTCGTGCCGCTTCACATGCACTATTCCCACTTTTCTGACTTCTGCCACGATATATCAATTCTTTAAGTGAAATCAGTGTCCTAACCACCATCCAAATAAGGACACAGGACATTTTCAGCAACCCAGATGAATTCCTATCTCACCCAAAGAAAACTGCTCTTTTGACTTCTATTACAATAAATTTTGGTCTTGAGTGTCTATAAATGGAATGATGCAGGTGTTATAGTATGTTTTCTTCGGTATCTGGCTTCTTTTATTATACTTGCTCAAACATATGCTTGTGAGGTGCATCCATGTTGCTGTGTGGAGTAGACATTTCTTCTTGTTGCTGTATATAATATTGCATTGTATAAATATTCCATAATAAATTTGTCCGTTCATTGTTGATGAATATTTGTGTTGTTCCCAGACTTTTAGCATTATAAATAATGCTGCTATGAACATTCTTGTACATGTTTTTTGGTGCATATATACATCTTCCTGTTATTTATATATTTAAGAGCGAAACTGGCTGTATCATAATGTCTATATGCATTTAATTTTAGTAGATAATGCCAAACAGTTTCAACATTGTACCAATATACATCACAGCAGTATATGAGAGTTCTAGTCACTCTGGAACATATTCATCAACACTTGTGATTACAAGTTCCTTCTAAAAAAATTAGCTATTCTGGTGTGGTGGCTATGTTGCATTATCTCATTGTAGTTTTCATTTCCATTTCCTTAATGAGTAAGATGTTGAGCTCTTATATTTGCCAGTTTCATATCCTCTTTTGTCAAGTGGCTGCTCAAATATTTTTGCCCATTTTTCTATTGGATTAGCTGTCTTTTGTTGATTTAGGTGAATTTAAAAGGTATATGTTTGGAATACACAGAATATGTATATATTTGTATGCAAACATCTTTTCCCACTCTGCAGGTTGCCTTTTCATTCTCTCAATAATATTTTTTGATGAGCAGAAGTTTTAATCTTAATATAGTTCAATTCATCAATCTTTTTCTTGTGGTTTATACTTTTAATGTCTTATTTAAGAAAGTATTGCCTATCCTGATGTGACAAAAGTATTTTCCTATGTCATCTTCTGAAAGATTATTGTTTTTCTTTTCATATCTGAAGTTGATTTTTATAAATCATGTGAGGTGGGTTGGTACTTTTTCTTCTTCTTTCTTTTTTTATATATATGTATATTTTATTGTACTTTAGGTTCTGGGGTACATGTGCAGAACATGCAGGATTGTTGCATAGGTACATATGTGGCAATGTGGTTTGCTGCCTTCATCCCCCTGTCAGCTTTATCTGGCATTTCTCCCCATGTTATCCCTCCCCAACCTCCCTATGCCCTGCTGTCCCTTCTGTAGTCCCCCTCAACAGACTCCAGTGTGTGATGCTCCCCTCCCTGTGTTCATGTGTTCTCATTGTTCAATACCTGCCTATGAGTAAGAACATGTGGTGTTTAATTTTCTGTTCTTGTGTCTGTTTGCTGAGAATGATAGTTTCCAGATTCATCCATGTCTCTACAAAGGACACAAACTCATCATTTTTTATGGCTGCATAGTATTCCATGGTGTATATGTGCCACATTTTCCTTGTCCAATCTATGGTTGATGGGCATTTGGGTTGGTTCCAGGTCTTTGCTATTGTAAACAGTGCCGCAATGAACATACTTGTGCAGTATGACCAGTGTCTCTATTTGCAGACAACATGATTATATATTTAGAAGACCCCATTGTCTCAGTCCAAAATCTCCTGAAACTGATAAGCAACTTCAGCAAAGTCTCAGGATACAAAATCAATGTGCAAAAATCACAAGCATTCCTATACACCAATAACAGACTAAAAGAGAGCCAAATCAAGAGTGAACTTCCATTCACAGTTGCTACAAAGAGGATAAAATATCTAGGAATACAACTGACAAAGGATGTAAAGGACCTCTTCGAGGAGAACTACAAACCACTGCTCAAGGAAATAAGAGAGGACAGAAATAGATGGAAAAACATTCCATGCTCATGGTTAGGAAGAATCAATATCATGAAAATGGCCATACTCCCAAAGTAATTTATAGATTCAATGCTATCCCCATCAAGCTACCAATGACCCTCTTCACAGAACTGGAAAAAACCACCTTAAACTTCATATGGAACCAAAAGAGAGCCCACATAGCCAAGACAATCCTAAGCAAAAAGAAAAAAGCTGGAGGCATCACCCTACCTGACTTCAAACTATATTACAAGGCTACAGTAATCAAAACAGCATGGTACTGGTACCAAATAGAGATCTAGACAAATGTAACAGAACAGAGGCCTCGGAGGCAATGCCACACATCTACAACCATCTGATCTTTGACAAAGCTAATAAAGACAAGCAATGGTGAAAGGATTCCATGTTTTTCCTTCTTTTCTTCTCATATGATAATCCAATAGACTCAGCACTATTTGCTATAAAGGCCTACTTTCCCTCTTACAGAGTAACAACACTATTGTCAGAAATCTGGTGACCATATATGTGGGGGTCTTCTTGGGATTTTAATGAAAAAAAAACTGTGCTTTTTATTCCCTTAAAATATTTAACTTATGGGCCTAGCAAAGTGGCTCACACATTTAATCCCAGCACTTTGGGAGGCTAGGTGGGTAAATCACTTGAGATCAGGAGTTCGAGACCAGCCTGACCAACATGGTGAAACCCTATCTCTACTAAAAATACAACCCCATCTCTACTAAAAATACAAAATTAGCCAGGTGTGGTGGCACATGCCTGTAATCCCAGCTACTTGAGAGGCTGAGGCAAAAGAATTGCTTGGACCTGGGAGGCGGAGGTTAGAGTGAGCCAAGATTATGTCACTGCACTCCAGCCTGGGTGACAGAGCAAAACTTGATCTCAAAAAAAAAAAAAAAAAAAGTTTAACTCACTATTTTGTGATGTGAGATAAAACGATCCATGTCCCAAAAGTAAGACACTTCTGTTCACAAAAAAATTTAGGCTTGAGTTGAACTTCCAAATTTCTTACCCTTTTTTTCTTTTTAGCATACTGAGGTGGACACTAATTTCAAAGGATATAAGTACTAAGAAAGCAATTACAAGTTTGTACATGAACTAGCAGGAATCAGCCCATAGTACAGTGATTTCATATAATTTATGCTTGGTAGATATTTTTAAAAACACATTATTTTCTACTCAAATATAATTGGATACTATATTCAATATAATGGCCAATATCAACTGAGATTCTAGCACTCAGAGAAGAGATAGTAAATATATGACATATGGGCCTCCATGCCTACATCCTGTGATCATGGCAGACACTGCTAATTATGAAATTCTCCACCATATATATGGTAAATATATGACATGTGGGTCCCCACGCCTGCCTGTGATCATGGCACACACCACTAATTAATCATGACATTCTCTACTGTATAGCTCAGAAGTGGCCTCAGAATCCTTTTCAATGTGGAGCGCGAGGGATTCACTACCGCTAATTGATCAGATCTGTCACATAAAATGAAACCTACTTGCCATCATTAACTTAGAATTTCTGGCTGCATTCGCCTCTGCGATATCCTTAAAGCTCCTAGAATCCTGCTCCTTCCAACATAATCATCCTAAATATTTCTCTGAATTGCCTGTATCATGTGAGCTGTGATTGAAATATACTGCATTCAAAGTGGTATCAAAGAAGACAACTGGCTGGCTGGCTAGCTGCCTCTAGCAGGCCTGCTTGGACGGACAATTCCTTGCTCGGATAAGCTCAGGACAGGACCTAAGCCTCACCTTTGCAGCTTATAAAGCTTCATTCAGTTAGCTATCCCTGAGTTTATCAAGCTCCCAGGAATTGACTCATAAAGAAACTAATAGAAGACAGATTCATAAACCAGAATGCCAACTGAATGATTTGTAGTGTGGTCACAAAATGTTCCAATGGGTAGAATATTGGTTTCTACTACCCAGGAGTTTCACTCTCTTGTATAGAACTACCTGAAAAACTGAATTAGAAATTGGAGGTTTAGTGGTTCAGAGTACAGATTCCGCACTAGGACCTCAGAGTCTAGGTCATGGTGATTTTAGGCAAGTTGGCTTTAGCTTCTAAATCTCAGTTTTCTCATCTTTACGGTGAAAGAGAGGGTGATAGTAATTGCTTCTGGGGAGTCAGTGCACAAATATACATATCATTTAATAGCTTAGGATCATGCATGTAATAAGCAGTCAATAAATGTTAAATTATTAGAATAGATTCAGCACAAAGGAAATGTGATATTTTTAAGGACTGTTTTGCACAGACTATGGAAAATCTTTGAACTCCTTTGCTCCTTCTTAGAAGCAAAAATAAGTTAGTTCATGTGATAAAGTATCTGTCACACCTTCTTTCTGTTGGATAGTTTCGGATAAATAAAAATTCTTAAACACCAAATCCCCATTAACTAGGTTTTATGCGCATTTCCCTCTTCTTCCAAAACCAGTCACCACTAGATTAGATAAAATAAAAGGACTAGATTTTACCATTCATATTGGTCATGTTCTAATCCCAAGCATAAAAGCTGGCCACCTTGCTTGGACAAAGTCAGAGAGATAATTTGGTCGTTTGATTGGCCTCATGAGATCGCCTATATTCCTTGATAAAGACTTGGGAGAGGTAAGGAGGAACATCAATGTGCAGGTGAGTGTATTTTTATTGTAGTTTTACTGGAGATGGGGTGAGGAGGAAGAAGTGTATGTTTCCTGAGTGGCTGCTGTATGTCACAAGATTTTCCGTGTGATATCTCACTTAATCTTCATAACAACCCTATCACATTGATGTTTTTATCTATGCTTTACGGGCAACGTCCAGAAGGTGAATAATTAGCCTGAGATCCCACAGCCAGCAGGTGGTGGATTTGAACATTTGGTGAACTTGAACGCAGAGCCACCTGATATCAGAGTTCATGTTCTCTCCATGACACCTTTCTGGCTACTTTTGGCTGAATTTTCAGAGGCTGACATTTCTTCTGACCTCATGTGAGAGATTATAGTTTGAAGACTCTATTAGTTTGATAACAAAATTTTTGTCCATTTATTTAAGTATGAGAAGATAGACAACAGTGAGGAGATCTAAAAGAATGATACCCAGTGGGAGGGAGAAATTGTTTAAATCAGTGGCTCACAGTCTTGAGTGTGCATCAGACTCACCTAGAGGGTTGGCTAAAACATAGATGGCTGGGCCCCACCCTGAGTGATTCAGTGGGTCTCGGGTGGGGCCTGAGAATATGCATTTCTGACAAATTCACAGGAAGTGCTTGTATTAGTCAGGGTCTAGAGGGGAAGAACTAATAAGATATATAACATACATATATATATATAAAATAAAGTCCCCTATGTATAATAGGATATAGATATATATCTCCCCTATATATATATAGTATTAACTTACACAATCACAAGGTCCCACAATAGGCTGTCTGCATGCTGAGGACCAAGGAGAGCCAGTGTGAGTCCCCAAACTGAAGAACTTGGGGTCCGATGTTTGAGGGCAGAAAGCATCCAGCTTGGGAGAAAGATGTAGGCTGGAAGGCTGGGCCAGCCTCTCCCTTTTCACGTTTTTCTGCCTGCTTTATACTCACTGGCAGCTGATTAGATGGCGCCTACCAGATTAAGGGTGGACCTGCCTTCCCCAGCCCACTGACTCAAATGTTATTCTCCTTTGGCAACACTCTCACAGACATACCCATGATCAATACTTGCATCCTTCCATCCAATCAAATTGACACTCAATTGGGAGTGTCAATTTGGGCCATTCCAAAGTGAAGAATGTGCACAGCCAGGCCTCCAATGGGGAACGTTCAAACCACAGAATTGGCTCTTGAGTCACTCCCCCATGTTTCTGTATCAACCATCACAATGCTGATGCTGCTGGTCCAGAGACTACACTTTGAGAAACACTGACTGATTTAAACAGGAGAGAGAGAACAGGAGGGAGTAAGAGTGGAAAAGACAGTGGGCTAAAGGGTTAAATATCCAATAAAAGCTGTACTATCTCTCCTGTGTTTTACAGGATTTATGCTCTTGTCTGTCACTTCCAGCATCACGCCAGTGTGCCCATTGATTCTGGGAGCAGTAGAGATGTGATTGGACAGGGTAAGAACAATGAGGGCCGAGCAACAGAGAAGGAATGAAGTGGCCATGAATTGGGTGAATTACATGGCAGCTCTGTTACCTGCCAGCATGCAGACTGCCCTTTCCAGAGGGAAAACAGATTCTGGCCAGGCCCTGTACAGGGAGGGATGGACTAGATTAGAACAGTAGCAGGCAGAAGATCCTCCTGGGCCATTCCAAAGTGAAGAGTATATACAGTCAGGCCTCCAATGGGGAAGGTTCAAACCATAGAATTGGCTCTTAAGTCGCTCCCCCATGTTCCTGTACTGATATTTGAATCAAACCAAGCCATAATTTTCCTACCAAACTGCTCCCCATGCACCCTGTTGTTCCCACCAAGTTGCAAAATAGAAGAACTGAAGATGAGACTCTTTGGACCCTTGCCATGGTAGACTTGGACACTCAGCCAGGGAAAAGGAGCATGAAGAGGTCAAGCAACTTTCTTTACTATTTACTATCCAATATTGGACTTCGGGTGTGGAATTTGGTTTGAAGTAGAGAGGGAGAAATATTTCCTTCTTAACAGATAGTTCTTGGGCAAACAAGAATGTCAACGAACCTGAGGAAAAAGCTTACTGCAGTTATCTTCCTCAGTGGAGGCGTTTGTTTTATGTCTCTCTAGCTTCGTATGTGGCTTTAGGTGAAAATGATAGTGATTAATTTCAGGCATTGTTGGCTTTTACTGAGCAATAGGTTTGAAAGGTTTCTGAGAGGCCTGTTTTCTTGGCCTTGAAGGAAAAATGTTATTTTAGATGTTTCTAGTCATTTTCAGAGGCAGTGTGATGATAATTTATGTTTAGCATATGTTTCTTGAGCACCTACTGTGTGCCAGGTACTAGTAGGTGTCAGTAGTACCAGTAGTGAAAAAATCACTGGACCCAAAGTGTTAAGACCTGGTTTGAATCTTAGCTGCGTGCTTCGTAGCTGTATACCCCTTTGCTTTTCTGAGCTTAAATTCTACCTGTAAAATGGGAGTACACTCAGCACTTAGGGGTGCTGCAAAACGGCTTTGAAAATCATAAAGAGCCACATGAGTACAAGGTGGCATTATTTTAGCGTTTGGGCTACCTTCTCTTGGCATTATTCAGTCAGACATTATTGTGTGGCCTGGGATTAGTGCAGTGCTTGGCACGTGGGTACTCAATAGCCATTTGTAGAAGGAAGAAAAGAGGTAAGAAGGGAGGAAGGGAAGTCTAATGAGTAGATCTTTGGCAGTTGCATATCAGTTTCAGTTCTTTCAGAGCAAAGGTCTCTGATGAAGTGGTAGACTATCGATGATTAGGTGAACGCAGAATTGTACTTGTGGTGATTCATTCTGGGTCACCTGGGCCCTAACCCACATTCTCTTGCCCAGTGATCACTGATCCTTGAATGTGGACTTTGGTTATGGGGTAAAATCTCTTCTGAAACATAAACACCTTATTTCTACTCTGCCCACCTCACTGGTCTGTTTGGGGGATCAAATTAGATAGTAGATGTAATTGTGCTTTGAAAATTGTGAAGCATGATACAGAAAAGACATTTTATTCTATTTTTATATATAGCTGTCTCGCACTAAGTTTTCAACAAAAGGTTTAAAGGGAGGTCTTATATTTATTTTGATGGCTTGCTATGGTCCTTGCTTGGGGATCTACTGTGGGAAGTTGAAAATAAGGTATTTTTAAGTAAGGAAAAAAAACTTTTTGAACACCTTTAGCAGGAATCCCACATTGAAAACAATAGGTGGGAAGAGAAGTGAATAAGAATCTTGTTGTAAAGGGAGAGAAAGGAACTGATAATCAGCAGCTAGCGAGGAAGGCAGGAAGGAGAACAGGCAATGGATGGTCAGGAGTTCATGGTAGATGGTGGAGCTGCTCAGAGAAAACATCTGCTGGTGCAGCCACAGACTCGTCTTCCCTGGGTGGAGGTGGCCTGGTCCACACGAGATCCAGGTTCTCCTCACTTCCTCCAGTGGTAGCAATTATTGGTCAAGGACCTCTGCTTTGCTAATTACAATCTGAAATATGCCCGAGTCCTGTGGGTGAGCTTCCACAGGAGGTTGCCCTCCAAATATCTACAGGGGCCAGGCAAGGTGTATAAACAAATGAAGTTTGCAGGAAAAATAAACAGGGAGTTCTGGGAACTGGGCAAACTCAAGAACACGTGTGTGGGCGGAAGGCAGCAGTGGATCCAGCTCATTAGAGCTATCTGGAATAGGATCCAGTTTTTCTAGATCATCACCTTTTCAAGAAAAGGAAGAAATCTGGATTTGTGAAATGAAAACTCCCAATTTTCAATGTTAGATATACCGTGTGGGACTCACAAACTATCTCCCTGATTTACCTGTTTGCCATCTCTGGCTTAAATCCTCATATGCATCTCAAACATGCTTTTACTAATTTGTGTGAATTTCTTGTAAGAACCATAAGCACAAACCCTACAGATTCACCATCTCAGAGCCCCCTGGCCTCTTCCCTCTTAGAATAGTTACTGTACATCTCATTGGGACACAGGCAATACCGTGCAGTGGTTATGAGCTTGGGGTCTACAGTTAGACAACCCTGGGCTCAAATCCCTGCTTTAGCCTTTCCCATCAGTATAACCCTAAATTGGACATTTAACATTTCTTTCTTTTCATGCCAGCACTGCCTTAGGACTTCTGGGAATATGGTTGTGAACAAGTTGGATGTCTATTCTTGAGGGATTAATGACATGACACATCCTAGATCATAATAACGTAGCTTAATGGCACTGAAAATGAGCACATCAGAATAAATTCTAAATAACACCAACCACTAATGATTACATTTAAAAGTAATAGCAGCATCTAAAATAACCTTAAAATTTAAAAAGTGATTTTCAACATGTACTCAGCTATATATTTTTTTCTTCAGACAATGGCAGGGATGACATATGTTAGAATCTAAAATATATCAGTTTAGGCTTTTAGGAGAACAGTCATGCGTCACTCTGTGCCATTTATTTTTTGTCAGATGAGGATAATAGCACCTTCTCTATTGATTTTAATCCATTACTGTAAGCATTGAATATTATTGACATTATAAAAAACAGCACCCTTGCAAGATGTCTTATTTTATGAGCAAAAAATATTTAAAATTTGCCTCTTTCTCTTAAAGTATACCATGATTGAAGAAATAAACCGCCCTAGGTATTGCAGAGGCAGACAGGATCACTATTCTTTAGGGGATCATCAGTTACAGTCAGCCTCTCTCTCTCGCATTTGCTTGTGTATCTTTATAATGCCAGGAGCAAGAGGGTACACAAAAACATTGCAAGTTGATGTGTGTTGAAGATGCTGACGGTGGTCCATTGTTGCTGTAGGGTACAATGCGCTCTGTGTTTTGATGCAGTGGTGGGAGTCAACGATTCCCAGTTTTGCTAGAGAAGTTGTGAGCCATTGCTTTTTCATCCAGAACTTAACCTTTGTGAGCCCTGAGTTTCTAATCTGACACAGAGCTAATTATCCTTTGTTCTTCAAAAGGGTTTTGTGAGGATTAAGTGAAATATATATATAAACTACTTGTGGCCATTCCTGGCAAATAGCAAACACTGAATAAATGTTAAATATTCTGATTGTTGTTAATGACAGTTAAGTAGTTAGGTTTTCAAGCATTTTAGTCTAATCTCACTGTTATTCTTTTCTGAAGCAGCAGCTCTGAGACTTCCAGTTTCTATCCCACAGAGTCTGGGACACAGCACGTCTTCAAATGCTGGATGATGATGTTTGCACCACCACTGCCATCACCATTATAATATCCCTGTGCCTGTTACTCACCATCATCGTCACCACTAGAGCTATTGTTTACTGAGCACCATCATGTCCCAGTTCCTATGTTGGCTCCGTATTTGTTCTGTTTATATTCTCACTGCAGCCCTATGAATTTAGGAATTATTTCCTCCTCTCCCCATTATACAAATGAGGATGGTGAGGCTCTCAGGAATTAAACACCCAGCCCAAGGCCACCACTACAGAACATCGGAGACAGAATTCAGACCCAGACCTGTCTGACCACACTGCCTCAGCTGTTTCCCTTACATCATGCTCCATATCCATTTGGGAAATAGAGGTGGTAGAAGTTACAGATTACGCAACTGGTCTTGGATAGCATGGCGTTCTGAGGTGTGCGTCCCTTTGCATTTTGGTACATTGCTATCATTTTGTCTTTTTCAGATGGCTGATAGCAGTTTATTTATAACTGAGAACTGACAGTTTGTTTATCCAAATAGCTCTTTGAAAGATTCCAATTATGGTTCCGCCACATCTCTGAAGACTAGCGGTGGAAAGGCAAAGTGATGCTATCTGTGCTGCCTGCTTAGGTACGAAACACAAGAAAATGCCGTTCTTTGAGAGGAGGCCCTGACTGGGGCAGAGACGTCCATGTCCCGAGAGAGATCAGCACTAAACAGACCTCCAGAATAGATGCTGACTACCTTCTGTTTCATGTCTTTAGTTGTAATCAATTCTCCTAGGCAGGCCCATGTGTCACAGATATAACTAGGAAGCCCTCTGTCTTGTGTAACTTCCAAAAAGTGGTTTCTTCCTAGACTGAATTTACAGTCTCAGCCATGTGGATATAGCTTCCCTTCTCACTCTCTGCTTATCATCAGAGCCAGCTAGTTCATCCTCAGTCGTCTTTTAGTCCTCAGTCCTCCGTGATGGAGCAGCTCCTGTAAGCAAGACCCTATGCTGAGCACCAGAGAGACATTGAAGAGATAGGATTCAGAACCTTCTTCATGTTGGAGGAAGAGAGGAGATCAAATTTGTAAATTCGTAAACTTGATATCTGGGTGCCCTTTGTTCCAGTGTGATTCTGTACTTTTGAGTGACTGCATGGAAGTGAAAGAACTTAATCAGCAGAGGCAGCATAGCATAGAAAGAAGCTTCTCAGACATCTTCTGCCACAAAGTTGTTATGTAAGCTTGGGATCACTGCTTCATCTTGAGTCAGATTGTCTGGGTTCACTTCCCAGCCTTACCACATATTGGCTGAGTGACTTGAACAGACTGCTTAACTCTTCTGTTTCTCAATTTTGTCATCTGTAAAATGGGGATAACTTTCTCACGTAATCGTTATGAGGATTTAAAGAGATAACGTATGTAAAGTGCTTAACACTGTGCTTGGCACATAGTGCCGAGTAAGTGTTAGCCACAAAATAATAATAAAGAAGAATAAATGCTGCTCATATTATTTGTGTGTTTCAGGGCTCAGGGCCAATTTTGCTCTCTTTTATAGCTGTGCTCACTCTGTGATGACCTCATCCTCTTAAGACTTTAAATACCATCTCCAAATTTGTACCTCAAGCATCAACTCCTCTCCTGAGCTTTACTCACACACACAGGCATACACACACGTGTGCATCTCCCTGTGTATCTATGTACATATATATGTATTTATATATAATTTGCATAGACATTTAATAGGCCTCTAAAACTCTACATGTCCCTCACTTAACTCCTGTTGATCCCCTACTCCACCAACCTTCTCCTCTCCCAAGCTCAGTAATGTCAGCTCCATCTCTCCTAATGTTCAGGTCAACAAGCTTGGGGTCGCCCTTGGCTCCTCTGTCTCACTGCCCTCTAGCTCCTCCATTGGCAGATCTTGTCAGCCCCATGTTCACACATATCCAGAATCTGATGGCTTCTCATCACCTCTACCACTTCCATGCTGGTGCCAGCCATTGTCTTCCCTCCCCAAGATGACTCCAACAGCCTCCTCCCTGGTCTCCCTTCTTCTGCCTTGGCCTCCTCCAGTCTATTCCCGCACAGTGGCCAGACTGATCTTGTTAAAATATAGGTCAGGTCATGTCACTGTTCTACTCGGTACCCTGCAATGGCTTCTTCCTATCACCCTGAGAATGAAATGCAATGTTCCACTAAGCCTGCAGGGGACCTCATGCATGTCCCACAGCTGGCCTGCTGATTTCATCTCCTGTCGTCCCAACCCTCTCTCATTGAGCTCAGCACCAAGCATACTCCCCTTGGGCCCCTTCACTTCCTGTCCCTTCAGCCTGGAATGCTCTCGCCCTGGATGTTGACATGGCTTGTCTCTTATCTCCTTCAGGTCCCTGTTCAAATGGTGCCAACCAGAGCGGTCTTCCATGGTCTACCACATAAAGGTCAAACGCCATCTCTTGAACTCCTCTATTCTCTTACCCATTATTTTGCTTTATTTTTTTTAATAGCACATATTCCCTTTTCACCTAAAATATATTTTTTGTTATTGATGTTTATCACCTCTCTCCCTCTGCTAGAACATAAGCTTCGTGAGAGCACTCGAATATTATTTTGTTCACTGTTGCATTCTCATCATCAACAGTGCCTAGTACGTCGTAGGCAATCAAACAAATATTGTCTTGTTATGAATGAAAGGAAGGAAGGAAGAAGACTCATTATGAGCCTGATTTTTCCTATCTGCAAAGTACAGTGGCTGAGTTAGAGGCTTTGTGAAAGGTCTCTTCCAGCTTAAAAATTTTATGACTCTGTGAGGTCCGCTGAATTCTCATGCACTGGATTCAGCTCATATCTCTCAGCAAGGCCAGTTCACTCAGAAGACGAGAGGACTTCTTCACAATAAATTAAGCCATTTACCACCCCCTGCCAACAGCAACAATCTCATGAACAGAATTAGATTGTCTAAAAAGATCGTCTTCAGCAAATTTCAAACTTGCTCACTCTTAACCCCAGCACCGGTTAGTTTCCATTTGCCTACTACAAGCATCCCTTCCATGGGCTATCCACCCACACTGCCTTTCTCTGTGCCTCAGGAGCCTGATCCGTGGACTGCTGCCCCTGGGCTCCTTCGCCTGCCAGCTTTGCTGGCTGGGTTAGGCCAATGGAAGCAGGAAATTCAGGGCAGGAAGAGAGGGGCCAGAGTGTTTTGTCCCTACTCCCTCTCTGTCTTTCCAATGTCATCTGGCCATGAGCTGTGAGGCTAGCTCCAGCTAGGAAGCCCTCGCTTCTCAGCTCCAGGTCCCATGACACTCTTTCCTTCCCTTTCTTATCAGCTTAAGGGGTGGAAATGTCTTCTGGCTATTACCGGTCCCTGAAGCTTCAACATTCCTCATTGGTTTCTTCTACCATATAGATAATTCCTCAATTAAAGTGTCTTCAGTTAGACTCCATGAATGGAATTCTGTTTTCTGCCTACGAGGATATTAACAAGATATTAATTAAGTAGTGAGTGAGTCTATTTCCTTTGTACTTTAAAAGGTGTACAAAGTTTGTGTGTGGTGGCTCACATCTATAATCCTAGAACTCTGGGAGGCTAAGGTGGGAGAATTCCTTGAACCTGGGAGTTTGAGATCAGCCTGAGCAATGTAATGAGACCCCATCTCTACAAAAAATAAAAAAAAATAGCTTGGCATGGTGGTGTGCGCCTGTTGTCCCAGCTACTTGGGAGGCTGAGGCTGGAGGATCACTTGAGCCCAGGAGTGTGAGACCTCAGTGAGCTATGATTGTGCCACTGCCCTCCAGCCTAGGCAACAGTGAAACCTTGTCTCAAAAAAAAAAAAAAAAAAAAAAAAGGCATACGATATGAAATATGTAGGATTTTCTGAGTAAACGCTTGAGACTATGTGTGTTGTCTATATAGTTGTTTGGAGCTGGACTTAGAGATCTTTCACAATCTGGGGAGAAATCAGTAAGTCTTTTTTACTTGGTTCAATTCCCAGACCCATGAAACATGGACTTCTTGGGGAAACTCATGGGTTGACACACAGTGGAAGTTCCACTGATACATACTTTACAGTGGGGGTAGAAAAATCTGGCGAAGTATTATTTAATTTGAATATTCTTGCTGCCCGGAGGAAATACTATACTCATCCTCTGTATGGTACAGGTATGAAAAATCACTCTGCATGCCTTTCTTGGGAGAAGAGATTCAAATTCTTTTTCTTTTTTCAGAAAAGTTCTGCACATTCTTGAAGAAACAAGCCTTAAATCCAGAGAGCTTGGTGACAGGGCAGTGGCAGAGTGCCAGGAAACATATTATCATGTGTGCTAACCCTGTTTAAGAAAACAGACCATTTTAAACTTAAGCAGGTTACATAAAAAATGAAGTGAAGCATGACCAAGGGGCCCTCACAGAGAGAGTGTAAAATGAGACTTTAATACATGCCAAAAAAAGAAAAAAATGAAAGAATATAAATATGTGGGGAGGGACAAAAGAATGAAAGGAAAAGCCAAGTTAACCATCAAGTAAGCTATTTTATTCCTTTAGCTCTGTACTTTTGTTAGGGATGGAAACATATCACTGAAAAAAATATACATTTTAAAACAAAAATGTCCAGCTAATTTAGGCTGTCCAGCTATCACTACGATAAAGAATGAGCTAGATTTCCCCATGTCGTGAAGGGTACTAAATTCACAAATGTGAAGTTGAGGATAGGAAAGGTTTTATGAACTCCAAGGTAACAGTGATTTGTGTATATTCGTTTCACCTTTGTAGGATACTGAACACGTGCATTTTTTAAAGCATGAAGGGTTTGAGTTCACTCAATAGTAAGCCCTCTCATTACTACTAGAGAGAGGAGGAAGGAGAGCAGAGGCTCAAAACTGGGATGAATGCCTGATGAAGGGAGAGTCACTCTTTCATCCAGATCCTTGGATTCGCCAGATGCTGAGGCACCAATCAGAGCTCTTAGATGCAGCTCAGAGGAGATCTGTGTCTTAAGACCTGGCCGGGAGATGCATACTTTCAATAGAGCCCTAAAAGGAGCCTGTATTCTGAGATGACCTCCTTGTCTCCCTCTAGTTTCATAAGCAGGGCCATTCGAGAATCTTTCTGAATTTTCTGAATCTACTGCAGCTCACTAGGTCGCTCTTTCACATGGTAGCCCATATGCCTAGGACATAGTGCTAAGGGGTTTCCTCTCCCAGCAGTCTGGTAGTCCTCCTTTTACCAGCAAACAAAAGCTACGGGACACATTGCATCTATTCTTTATTTTCTTGTATGAGTTAATATAATTCATCATGTTTCTCTTTTTGGCTCTGTGGAAAGAAATCTTAGAAAATGCAGTACCATTGTGTGTGTGTGTGTGTGTGTGTGTGTGTGTGTGTGTGTGTGTGTGTTTCAACAGCAAAACTTTTTCTTCAATGCAAAGCCTACGCAGGAGTTCGATATATAAAAGATTTAACAGGCTGGGCATGGCGGCTCATGCCTTTAATCCCTGGACTTTGGAAGATTGAAGCGGGCAGATCATGAGGTCAGGAGTTCGAGACCAGCCTGGCCAACATGGTGAAACTCAGTCTCTACTAAAAATACAAAAAATTAGCTGGCTGTTGTGGCGGGCACCTGTAATCCCAGCTACGCAGGAGGCTGAGGCAGGACAATCGCTTGAACCTGGGAGGTGGAGGTTGCAGTGAGCTGCACTCCGGCCTGGGCGACTCCTGAGCAAGACTCTGTCTCAAAAAACAAAAATCATCTAATGAGGTGCTATTATGAGTGGAACAGAAACACACAAAAAAAGCCTGTAAGTTTGGCTCCTTCTCACTATCCATCTTCCTCGGTGGGCTCTAAGTTACCTCTAAGAATCCGCTTAGGGCAGGGAGGATTTCTCAAACAAAAAAGACCCAGAAATCACACACCACAAAATAAAAGATTGATACATGTGACTACGTTAAATCAGTTTCTGTATTTTTTGGCCAGGCACAGTGGCTCATGCCTGTAATCCCAGCACTTTGGGAGGCCCAGGCAGGCGGATCACCTGAGGTCGGAAGTTTGAGACCAGCCTGGCCAACATGGAGAAACCTCGTCCCTACTAAAAATATAAAATTAGCCAAGCGTGGTGGTACATGCCTGTAATCTCAGCTACTTGGTAGGCTGAGGCAGGAGAATCACTTGAACCTGGGAGGCAGAGGTTTTGGTGAGCCAAGATCACACCATTGAACTCCAGCCTGGGAAACAGAGTGAGACTCCACCTCAAAAAGAAAAAAAATCAGTTTCTTTGTTTTTAAAAAATGTACCCTAAGTAAAATTAAATAAATAAGCAGTCAACTGGGAGAAGATATTTGCAACTATTATAACAACAAATAAATTTGTTTATGAATCATATAATGAATTGCAAATGAACCAGAAAAGACAAGACTTCCAGTTAATAAAATGGACAAAAGATACAAATAAACAATTTCCAGTAGTGGGAAACTGACCAGTAAAGATATAAAAAGATGGTCAAGCTTACTAGTAGTTAGGAAAGTATAATTAAGTGAACAGTTTTGGACATATCAGACAAGTAAATGTTTTAAAAGCCTGACAACACCTGTGTGAGGATGTGGGAAAACTCTGACATGCTCCTGATGGGTGTGTGAACTGGTCAACATGTTGGTTCCCTTTTACAACATCCCACTTTCTGAAAGCCTTTCTGTAGGAGTATGTGAGGTATATAAAAATAATAGAAAGCTACTTAGCAGCACTTCATGTTCCTCATCCTCGGAATATACCCAATTTATTATCTCACAGTTCTGTAGGCCAGAAGTCCAGGAAGCCTGGCGGCTTTCTCTGCTGTGAGGTGCACAGGTCAAAATCAAGATGTAGGCTGCATTAGTCTGTTCTCATGCTGCTAATAAAGATATACCAGAAACTGGGTAATTTACAAAGAAAAAGAGGTTTAATGGACTCACAGTTCCATGTGCCTGGGGAGGCCTCACAATCATGGTAGAAGGTGAAAGGCATGTCTCACATGGCCACAGGCAAGAGAGAATGAGAGCCAAGCAAAAGGGGAAACCCCATATAAAACCATCAGATCTTGTGAGACTTACTCACTACCATGAGAATACTATAGGGGAAACCATCCCCATGATTTAATTGTCTCCCACCAAGTCCCTCCCAAAACACGTGGGAATTATGGGAGCTACAATTCAAGATGAGATTTAGGTGGGGACACAGCCAAACCGTATCTTGGGCCTCCCCAAGGTCTAGGGGGAATCCACTTTCAGGATCATTCAGGTTGCTGGTAGAGTTCAGTTGCATGGATGTGAGGCTTTGGTCCTGTTTTCTTGCTAGTTTTCTGGTCAGGGTTGTTCTTTACTGTCTGGGGCTCCCTGTATTCCTTGGCTCATTGCCCCTTCATTTCCAAAGCCAGCAGCAGTGGGCTGAGTCCCTCTCATGCTTCATGTCTTTCCTGCCTTTTCTGCCTGACTCTTCTGGCTCTGCTGCCTGCAAGGGCTTAGGTGATTACACTGGGCTCACTCAGATAATCCAGGATAATCTCCCCGTCTCAAGGACTGTGACTTTAATCACATCTGCAAAGCCTCCTTTTGACATGTAAAGTAACATGTTCATAGATTCCAGGAATAGGATGTAGACATCTTTTGGGTGCTGTTACTTTGTCTACCATGCCTCTTATTCAACTATTTTGGGAATAATAACAACAAAAATGATTAAAATAATAAGGCCAGCATTATAGGCAACAAAATGGAGGTCTAGTAAATCCTAGCTCCAAGATAAAAAATCAGGCAGCCCGACTCCAGATCCCACACTCTTAAACACGATGCCACTGCAAAAGTGCTTGGCCTACAAATTCTAGATTTGTGGAGATGACAGATTACTGTGTGGTTCTGATTCTCATGATCCCTTGTGAGTTTTCCTTCAGTGCTCTAAAATGGGAATGGTGTTATGGGGGCCTAGAGAGATGCGGCTTGAAAGTTCTTTACAGTTGAAGAGTAAATACGGTTCTTTTTATTCACATACTAGAGACACAGTCATGCCTCTTTTGTATATGGAGCTTATGATCTATACACATGAATCCTATGGTAGTGGCATAGATCTTATGATAGTGACAAAGTCGTGGGTCTTATGTATGTCACATATACATTTATTATGGGATGTAGGCAGAATCAAATATAAAAGTATCCATCATAGAAAATAATCATGGTTTATAAAGTAAAAGTAGTTTATTATAGCTCAAAAATCAGTTAATATTTATTGAGTCTGTAGGAATTACCAGGCACTTCACTAGGCACCTGGGGTATAAAGTGAATAAAACAGAGAAAAAAAAAAAAACCCACAAGGGCTTATATTCTAGAGGTTTCTGGGAGACTGACAATATACATTACAAATCAGTAATTATATAGTAAGTTAGAAAGTGAGAAATGCTTTGGAAAAAATAGAACAGGATAAGGAAGATCAGGAGTGGTGGAGGGAGAGCAGATTTCAGTTTTAAGTGGGGTTCCCAGATACGATTCAGTGAGAAGTTCACATTGGAGCAAAGACTTGTAGCAGGTAAGGATTGTCATGCAGACGTCTGCGGAATATTCCAGGCAAAGGCAATAATCCAGGCCAAAGTATATCCAGTACAAAGGCCTCAAAGTAGGAGCATGCCTGGTCTGCTTGAGGGAGAGCGAGAAGGTCAGGGTGGCTGCAGGGTAATGAAAAAGGGAAACACGGAAGAAGAAGAGTCAGAGAGTAATGAGAGTCAAAACATGTGGACTCTGGCTTTTACCCTGAGTGAGTCGCTGGAGTTCCATGATCTGATCCATGTTTTATGTAGACTGGTGTGGCTGTTGTGTTGAGAACAGGCTACAGGGGAAAGGGTGGAAGCAGGTTGGCAAGTAATCCTGGTGAGGTCTACACCGGGCAGTAATTACTGGAGAGGCTGAACTGGCTCTAATTTCAAGATATGGATATGCGGGTAGATTGGTTAGAATCTTGAGCAAAAGAGAAGTTTTGGGTTCCATTCACTGAGATGGCAAAGACTTAGGTAAAGGTATAACAGGTTTTGAAGGGATGAGAATGAGAGCAGGGGAAAAAATAAGAGTTTATTTGGATATATTGAGTTTTAAAATGTTTGTTAGACATCTAAGTAGAGGTGTTAGGTTCTCCACTGGTTATGAATCTGGGGTCCAGGAGAGAGATCTGGGCTGGAGATAGAATCCTTGGGGTTGTCAACATAGGATTAAAGTCATGAGATGAATGAGATCACCAGTGGAATAAAATGAAAACTGATACAGCCCCTGTGGCACTCCAGCTTTGCAAAGGAGAAGAGAAGGAACAGCAAAGGAGAGTGGGAAGAGAGCTGGGGAGGGAGGAGGAAAACCAAGAGGGAGTGCTATCCTACAAATCGATGTCAAAGTGAGAAGTGACTCTTGGGTTTAGTAATCTGGAGGCACAGGTGACATTTACTAGAGCATTTTTGCTGGGGAGGGGAAGTGGAGGAAATCTGGCTGTACAGGGCTGAAGATGTCATGGGAGGGGAGGAACTGTAGTCTCTGAGTGCAGTTCTTAGCATTGTGAAGGAGAGAAAAGAAATGGGGTGTGGCTTTGGAGGATGTGGAGCCTTTATTATTATTATCTAAGATAGGAGAAATAGCATCATGCTTGTTTGCTGATAAGAATGATCCAGGAAAGGAGAAAGTTCTGATGATGTAGGGGAGGGAGGCAGAATGCTGAAGTGTTGTCTTTGACTAGAGGGAATTGGGTCAAGTGCACACAAGAGGAATAATTGGCTTTAGATGGGAGCATGGTACCGAAGTGCTGTCTATCAGGGAGGCTGAGAGAAATGAACTTTAAGCAGCTCTTACATTTCCTGGTCAAAGAAAGGTACTTCTCTCCTCCTGCGGTCATTGCATCAGCAGCCGGAGCTTTCAGTGTCTGGGAGGCTGAATTCTTCAGTTGACCTCAACATTACTTTTGCTAGCACCAAGTTACCCTAAAGCTTTCTGTTTGTTTTCCTGGCAAGTAAGTTCAATCAGCAGGTCAGAATAGCGATGCTCACTGGACAAGGCAGCTTACTCCCTTACAAACCTAGGGCCAAATTATTCATACTGCAGAACAGGTAGGCACTTAAAGTCCCACCAGCAAAATCAGGGCTCTAGAAGCAGAGATGCAGGGAGGGAGAGGAGAGAATAATTCAGTTAATCAAATAGATTCAGAATTTTGCCACCTGTAAAGCCAGAGTGAAATTACTTTCATTTCCGTATGCACGTACATTTTGTGTTTTTCAGTTAAGCGTTGTTTTCAATTACAGAGAGCACCATAATCTGTCAATGCTTATGGTTTCTAAAGATCGTAACCCAGCCCAGTTTAAGTCAGTTTCCTTTGAGTAGAAGAAGTCCTGATCCATGACCAGAGATTATACCCTAGACTATACAAACGGATCTCTTGCAAGTTCCTGTCTCAAAGGGGATTGAGAAAGAGCATTTGAGCTCAGCGCTGACTCGTCAACCCTCAGTGAATAATCAAGGAAATGCACATCCTATAATACTGGGCCAGAGTCTCACCTTTTCACGTGACAAACGACAAGTGTTCAGTCTAAATAAAGCTCTTTACTTTATGAACTACAACCTGCACCAAAGCCTTATGCAACTCCAGGTCTGCCCCACACTTCTCCACACGCAAATGGCATTTAAGTCCATGGATGGGTGCCTTTTCTTGCTGTTCACACAGGAAATGTATCATTCCCTATTCGACTCTCTTAAGTTACTTCACTTGATCACATGTTCAAGCATTTGTGGTCTTTTTTCTAAAATTATATTGTCCAGAAAGGGGGTGGTGAACTTGCCTTTCCCTTATAGCAGACTTTGAGGAGATGGAAACCAGGTGTAGGGAAGAGGAGGGTAAATATCAGAATATTAACAGAAAGGGGAAGAACAGAGGGGACAGTCAGGTGGTCCAAGAGACTGGAATTAAATTCAGTTCAGGCTTGCCACATGCCACAGCAACAAAGATAACACAAGTCCTTGTTTGAGTAGCTTATGGCTTAGAGCAGACATTCTCAATCTTTTGAGTCATACCCAATAGATAATATTTCGTATGTTCAACCCACTCACATTACTAATAAGGATACTTCTGGACTGTGACACTCACTGATGAAATGCTCTGCAGATTATATACAGTTCTCAGCTCGAAAACTACAAGTCTTCCCCTTTCTCTACATTCCTCTGTTGCACATGTTGTCATGGAATCCCCTGGCTCCATTTGTCACCTTCCCCAATGAGTAGCAGTAATGGGGTGAGGGTGATAGTGACCCATCCCTGGATCTAGGATTAGGCTCTGATGAACTTAAGCAAACCAGTTATCCATTCTTTTAAAAGATTCAGGGGAAGGAATCTGACCTATGATTTCCTGGAGGAAAAACCAGGACTGTGGTTTGACTGCTGGGTAGGGAGGGCTAAGTGGGGAAGAGAAGCTCTTTCTCCTAGATGTGGTACAGTGTGAATGTGAAACCTAGAGCTGCTGCTGCCGTTTGCTACCATGTGTGAAGTCAGCGTGAGACAAAGCAGCAGAACAAAGAGAACTGCAGATCAAAGGAGCTAGGGCCAAACAAAACTATACCTAAAGTCCATATAACTCACACACACATGCACACAAACACACACACACCTTTATTTATTGGTATATTTTAGTTATAGGAGCTAATGCATTCTCTATTATTACCATTTAAAAAATAATTTATTTCAATAGTTTTTGGGGAAAAGGTGTTTTGGGTTACATAGATAAGTCCTTTAGTGGTCATTTCTGAGATTTTGGTGCACCTGTCACCTGAGCAGTGTACACTGTACCCAATGTGTAGTCTTTTATCCCTCAACCCCCTCCCACTCTTCTCTCACCAAGTCCCCAGTCCATTATATCATTCTTATGCTTCTACATCTTCATAGCTCTGCTCCCATTTATAGGTAAGAACATACGATATTTGGTTTTTCATTCCTGAGGTACTTTATTTAGAATAACGGTCTCCAACTTCATTCAGGTTGCTGCAAATGCCATTATTTCGTTCCTTTTTATGGCTAAGTAGTATTCCATGGTACATATATACTACATTTTCTTTATGCACTCATTGTTTGATGGGCATTTAGGCTGGTTCCATATTTTTGCATTTGCAAATTGTGCTACTATAAACATGCATGTGCAAGTATCTTTTTCATGTAATGACCTCTTTTCCTTTGGGTACGTGCCCAGTAGTAGGATTGCTGGATTGAATGGTGGTTCTACTTTTAGTTCTTTAAGAAATGTCCATACTATTTTCCACAGTGGTTATACTAGTTTACAATCCCACCAGAAGTGCAGAAGTGTTCCCTTTTCACCACATACAAACCAACATCTATTAGTTTTTGATTTTTTAAATGATGGCCATTCTTGCAGAAGTAAGGTGGTATCACATTGTGGTTCTAATTTTCATTTCACTGATAATTAGTGATGTTGAGCATTTTTTCATGTTTGTTGGCAATTTGTGTACCTTCTTTTGAGAATTGCCTATTCATATTCTTTGCCCACTTGTCAACGGGATTATGTTTTTTTTTTCTTGCTGACTTGTTCGAGTTCCCGGTAGATTCTGAATATTAGTTATTTGTCAGATGCACAGTATAGTCTCCTTGCTGTTTGAGTTTGAATTGGGTTTTGGGAACTTGCCACCAACAGAACTGATCCATATAAATTACTTTTTGACAGTGTGGCTAAGAACCTCTGGGTTATAAGAAGTTCAAATAAGTTACTGACAAATGAAGTAAATAATAATAGCAATAATATTAAAATCAGAAAATGAGTGATAGCATTTAGAAAGATGTCATTGGGTTAGGGTGGTGGTAATAGTTTTGGAACGCAGCCAAGGAGACAGAAAACAGCAAAAGAAAACCCCAGGTCAGGAAATACTTATATTTCTTAATTGGCTTTAAAATACATAGAGTTATTCAAGAGTGTTTCCAATCATAAAGCTGGAAGTACCAACTTTCTGTAATGGTGGAGGTACTGCTGTAATGGTGGAGGTACTGATAGAAGAATAGGCTCCTGCGGTATCACGTGGTAGGAAGGTTTGGACAAGAAATGCTAAAAGATTGCTGGAGTAACCAATGAAGCGCATGTCCAATGCTGCTGAGGTATTACAAAAATCTCAGAAGCCCAGAGTATTGAAGCAAATGGTGAATGCAATAAGTATTTGATCACTAATGGAAAAACAAGTGTTTCAGGCATACAGATAGCTAGTTTCTGTGAATGTAGTGTATTTAAACCAGCATGTTAAAGGAGCCTACAGAGAAGGCAGTCCCTAGGAATCTATTGTTTTTGTTGATTCAAATAAGACATAACATTTTTTGCTATGGCTCCAACTACAGTGTCCGTGTCTTTCTTTTTTTTTTTTTTTTTTTGAGACGGAGTTTCACTCTTGTTACCCAGGCTGGAGTGCAATGGCGCGATCTCGGCTCACCGCAACCTCCGCCTCCTGGGTTCAGGCAATTCTCCTGCCTCAGCCTCCTGAGTAGCTGGGATTACAGGCATGCGCCACCATGCCCAGCTAATTTTTGTATTTTTAGTAGAGACGGGGTTTCACCATGTTGACCAGGATGGTCTCGATCTCTTGACCTCGTGATCCACCCGCCTCAGCCTCCCAAAGTGCTGGGATTACAGGCGTGAGCCACCGCGCCCGGCCTCGTGTCTTTCTTTTAAGATTGTTTTCCCTCCTTCCTTCCCTGTTTACCCTCTTTCATTTTTTTTTCTTCCTTTATCTTGTATGTGCATGCTGGCATTTATATACAGATCTCCCTCATATTGAGATTATAAATGCTGGTGGCTTTAGATATAGGTTGTGCAAGTTCAGCCTGAGTGGTTCTAGACAGTTCCTTGAACTTGACTGCAATCAGGAAATGTTAAATATTTCCTGGAAATTGCCTGAGTCAGCGTAAGACTCAATGATAAAGCATATCCTGTAAGACCTAAATGCCACATGTAGGCAGAGAAAAGGCAAAGCGATTTTCCAGTTGTTTAAATGAGCACAGGATTCCCTTTAGGGGGTTCCTTTGTGTAGGAAAGCAAGTTAAAGCAGGATGGAGTAGGCAGGCAGCTTGCAGGATGTCTGGAAAATTAAGTGGGAAAGAAGACAGTGTGGTAGTACGAAGGCGTTTGAGCTCTGAAAGGACAGATCCTGGGAAAGACTTAAGCCTGGAAACAAACCAGAAACATCCTTCATTTTCATCTTTCCAAACACAGCTTCGTTAGTATGTAAGACAGGTGAAGGAAAAGAAAAGGATGAAGTACCTATGGAAAATTCAAAATGTGTCATTTCTGTCTCAAAAGTTCTGTATTTTATCTTTCAGTTCAGAGATTGGAAATGGACAGTGTCAACCATGTCAGTTATGTGGTTGGATAATATCTTAGAAACAAAATATGCTCCCCTTTGGTTTCAGACGCTCAAGTTTCTAGAGTTTGGCAGAACTAGTAATCTTCACACAAAGCTTGACCAAGTCTCACAGGGTTAGGGACCCTCACAGATTTGTCAGGAAACCAACCTACCTTTTTTCCCTGCTCCTCCTTCCTCCCTCCCTCTTGTCATTCATTCGAACAGTGGCCCGAAGAACACTGACAGGTGTCACACACTGAGGTGCATGTTGGGAATAGAGATGGGTAAACACTGTTTCTGCCTCAGGAGCTTATTCCCTAATAAAGAAGTCCAATATTAATAGAGAAATTAAAATATGGAAAGATGAGTGCTCTGAACAACCCAGAACTGTGGGAGCCTGAGTCCAGCTGCAGTTCTCTGGCAGGAGAGTGTCAGTCAATACTCTTCCAGTTAAGGTGGGGTGGAGGGAGCTCAACCAAATGCCTCCAGAGAGCCAGGCGCCAGAGTTTATCAGCTATCAGGAAGCTCTGACACCAAGAATAATATTTTAGATGGAAAGAAATACTTTCCTGCAGTGGTTTGAGGAGGTGGTGTTGCAAAATTTTCATTTTCTTTTATATACTGTAGGTTAGAGAGGAAATTATCTTTTCTTTTCTTCTGGGGGTAGGGAGTAAGTTGACAGATTTTCTATGAAAATTAAAAATATACATCCTTGGACTCTGCAATTCTATTTCTAGGAATCTTCCCTCAGATATAGTCTGAAGAATGTACAAGGATAAATGTATCAGCAAGTTGATTATAACATTGTTTGTAATAGTAAAAAAAAAAAAACAACTAAATAATAGAAATGTCTAATTATAGGGGAATGGCTAAATAAGTTATGGTATACTAGAATGCCATGCAACAGTTTAAAATAATAATATAGAGCTGTATATACTGAAAAGAAAGAGATTGTTAAAGAAAAAAAGAATGTTACAGAATATTTGATACAGTCTGATGTCAATTATGATTTTAAAAATGCTACACACATATGTATCCATCTATCTATCTATCTATCTATCTATCAATCAATCAATCACCTATCTATCTAAATATATGGAAAAAAAGCACTGAAGGATGTGTGCCAAGCTGATAAGAGCAGCTATTTCTAGGAAGAGGAATAATGCTGGGAGTGGCAATGGGATGGATAAGGGGGATATTAACGTGTTTATGTTGCTATTTTACTGGTATTTTTTTTCTGAACACTGAGTATAGATGCATGTATCATTCTTGCTAAAACATAAAGGTACATTTTCAATTCCTATGGCATCTGAAATGCTACCATGGGCATACACTGTATAAAAATGGTCTTTAATGCTTGTACACTGTTGGTGGGAGTGTAAATTAGGTCAACCATTATGGAAGACAGTGTGGCAATTCCTCAAAAACCTAAAGACAGAAATACCATTTGATCCAGCAATCCCATTACTGGTATATACTTGATATGGTTTGGCTGTGTCCCCACCCAAATCTCATCTTGAATTGTGGTTTCCATAATCCCCATATATGGTGGGAGGGACCCAGTGGAAGGTAATTGAATCATGGGAGCAGTTTACTCCATGCTATTCTAGTGGTAGTGAGCAAGTTCTCACGAAATCTGATGGTTTTATAAGGGGCTTCTCCCTTTGCTCCTCCCTAGCCCTGCGGAACCACGAGTCAATTAAACCTCTTTTCTTTATAAATTACACAGTCTCAGCCAGTTCTTTATAGTAGCATGAGAACAGACTAATACAATACCCAAAGGGATATAAATCATTCTATTGTAAAGATACATGCATGCATATGTTCACTGTGACATGATTCACAATAGCAAAGACATGGAATCCACTTAAATGCCCATCAATGGTATACTGGATAAAAAAAATGTGGTACATATACACCATAAAATACTATGCCACCACAAAAAAGAGTGCAATCATGTTCTTTGCAAGGACATGGATTAAGCTGGAAGCCATTATCCTTAGCAAACTAACACAGGATCAGAAAACCAAATGTTGCATGTTCTCACTTGTAAGTGGGAGCGGACTGAAAAGAACACATGGATACATAGAGGGGAACAACGCACACTCGGGCCTATTGGAGAGTGGAGGTTAGGAGGAGGCAGAGGATTGGGAAAAGTAACTAATGGGCACTAGGCTTAATACTTAGAGGATGAAATAGTCTGTACAACAACCTCCATGCCACAAGTTTACCTATGCAAGAAACCTTCACATGTACTCCTGAACTTAAAAGTTTAAAAAAATGGCCTTCAATATTCTGAAAATTCCCAAAAGGGAAAAGACTTCAAACTTGATTTTTTCTAAATCATACCTAAGGTTCTAGGGAATGAGTTAGCCACACAGTAATGCTTATGCAAATATGTGACACCTTCAACCTGAGCTTCTTGGCTCTGCCTATATGGTGTCACAGTGACAATTTGAAAAGCGAAAAGTTCAGTCAATTTAACTAGGTGCTTCAATTACCAAACTGGGTCTCTTTCTTCCCCATATGGCTCATCGACAACATCTGTCAAACCAGTTATGCTTGTTGTCATGCAGGCAATAAACCCAATTATTAGACTGCAATGTTCCCTTTTTCACCAGTAGCCATCTCTTCTTGTACAGACATAACCAAAAATGTGCACAGCACTCTCCTGTTATTAACTTAAATTGTTGGCTTCTCCTTGTTCAAATAATCTTTGAAGCCATTTCTTGGCAGGAATGTGGAGGGGGCCCAAGGACTTCTCAGCTCAAGAGATAAAATCAATCCAGTTTTCAGTGAGGCATACAGGGAGACTAGACTTTGGGATGTGACAGAGCTAGATCTGAGTCCTATCTGCCTCTCACAGGATCTGTGATAGTGAGCTAGTTCCTGGACCTCTCAGGGCCTTACTTACTTTCCTTATCTGCAAATGAGAAGAATATCCTCTAATTCAGTTGCTTGCTGTAAAACTTAAATGTGACTTGTGAAGCATCTTGCACAGTACCAGCCATGGAGTCCCTATATTGTTGTAAACATATTGAAGAAAAACATTTTTGGTATTTGTTTTAAAGGTAGAATCATCCTAAAATTATCATTTGGTCCAAAGCTTTCCTTTTCATTTGCCTTAACAAATTCAACAAAGGTCTCTCTTTTGGCTTGAGAAATGCCTTGGTCTTAAGTGAAAGGGTAGTTTGGTTTTCAGGTGAGCAGGATCGGCAGAGCTTGGAACAACCTAGTGGGATTCTGTTTCCTGCAGCATATCCGTGGCTTCAAAATACCTGGCAATACTAAAAGTAAATTTCTTGGCCTGGTGCAGTGGCTCATGCCTGTAATCACAGCACTTTGGGAGGCCAAGGCGGGCAGATCACAAGGTCAGATGTTTGAGAGCAGCCTGACCAACATGGTGTAACTCCATCTCTACTAAAAGTACAAAAAAATTAGCCAGGCATGGTGGCATGCACCTGTAATTCTAGCTACTCAGGAGGCTGAGGCACGAGAATCACTTGAACTTGGAAGGCGGGGGTTGCACTGAGCCGTGATTGCGCCACTGCACTCCAGCCTGGGCGCAAGTGAGACTCCATCTCAAAAAATAAAAAGAAATTTAAAAAAATTTGCTTTTTATTTTTCAGCTTTATTGAGATAAAACTAATAAAAATTATATGTATTTTAGGTATGTTACTTGATATTTGTATACATTGTGAAATAATCACTCATTCAAGCTAATTTATACATCTGTCCCACAAAGTTGCTATCTTCTTTCTGAAAGCAAATAAGTTGATAATTCTAGGTGAAATTGGATTTCAGACAGTTTACCAAGAAGATACGCAGGTAGGCATTAACTATTTGGTATGATTATTATTATTATTTTTTTGAGACTGGGTCTCACTCTGTCACCAAGGCTGGAATGCAATGATGCCATCTCAGCTCACTGCAACCTCTGCCTCCTAGGTTCAAGCAATTCTCCTGCCTCAGTCTCCCAAGCAGCTGCGATTGCAGGCATGCATCATCACCACACCCTGCTAGTTTTTATATTTTTAGGTGAGATGGGGTCTCCCCATGTTGGCCAGGCTGGTTTTGAACTCCTGACCTCAAGTCATCTGTCCGCCTTGGCCTCTCAAAGTGCTGGCATTACAGGTATCAGCCACTTGCCCAGCCTGGTCTGATTCTTAGGGGCAATTTTACTTCATAGCCCTCTGTATTAGTCTGTTCTCATGCTGCTGATAAAGACAAACCAAACACTGGGTAAATTATAAAGAAAAAGAATTTTTTACTGGACTCACAGTTCCACATGGCTGGGGAGGCCTCACAATCATGGCAGAAGGTGAAAGGCAATCTTACGTAGCAGCAGGGAAGACAGGAGGCTTGTGCAGGGAAACTCCCTATCATTAAACTGTCAGATTTCATAAGACTTATTCACTATCGTGAGAACAGCTCGGGAAAGACCCTTGGCCATGATTCAATTACCTCCCACCTGATCCCTCCCATGACACGTGGGAATTGGAGCTACAATTCAAGATGAGATTTGAGTGAGGACACAGTCAAACCATATCACCCTCTTATTCTCCTGTCATGGCAGTGAGAAGCAGACAGTTCTGCAGGCAGCAGCAAGCCCCGCCCACTTCTCGGTCCTCTCTAGAAAAACAGAATAACAAGGGCAGTTAGAAAAAGTATATTCAGCCCAGTGTGGTGGCTCATGCCTGTAATCCCAGCACTTTGGGAGGCTGAGGTGGATGGATCACTTGAAGTAAGGAGTTCAAGATCAGCCTGGCTAATATGGTGAAAACCCGTCTCTACTAAAAGTACAAAAACTAGCTGGGTGTGGTGGCGGGTGCCTGTAATCCCAGCTACTCAGGAGGCTGAGGCAGGAGAATTGCTTGAACTTGGGAGGTGGAGGCTGCAGCGAGAAACTGCATCCCTGTACTCCAGCCTGAGAGTGCAGCCAACGAGACTCCAACTAAAAAAAATAAATCAATAATAAAAGGATATTCAGCTACTTATATTCAGTCCACCATGAGGACTTACTTATGTCTGGAAGAAGATCAACCTGAGGTGTGGGGAACAGTGAACTGCATTAAAAGCCTACCTTAGAATACTGCCTTTATAATTTGGGGAGGTGGGTAATGAAATAACTGTTAATGTGGCTGTATTCCCAATGAATGGAGCTCCCCATAAATTACAACTCAGTCCCCTGGCTGGGCAACCATCAAGGTGAGCAGAATGCTTCCTGGAAGAGATCCCTTTCACAGAGCTGCTTGGCCAGACTGCCAAATGAGTACGTGAACGGAGGAAGGTTGCCCAGCCAGTATGCTGTGCAGCTGGATTGTAAACTATACCGTTGGACTTTAGAGTCCGAGCTCAGAACCTCTGGGGTAATGGAAAGTCATACAGATTCCATCACAATGTTCCAGCCAGGTGACCTTGGGCAGGTGCACAGCTTCTCTGCAGCCTCAGTTACCTCATCTATCAAAATGGGAACAATAAGAGGTGCTCCTTCAGAAGTGAGTTGTGGGGATTAAACACATCTTGAGTTTATCACACAACGCCTGGCACATAGCAGTACTCACACAGTGTTGTTTGTTATTATTATTTATGAAACCTGTATTCCTATCCCAGCATCAACAGGTAGGCATTATGGCCATTTCACAGCGAGGAAACTGAAGCTAAAGTCTGTTAAGAGGCTTACCCAGATGAGAAAGTGAGTACGTATAGAGTTAGGGCTCTCTGGCTTGATGCAATTAGATGAGTTCCTAAATACTAGTGACACAGTTTACCCATCCCCTGCATGGAGGAAGCTGGGTATTAGTGGATGGTGAGGGAAACAGAACTGGAAGCACGGGATGCTCCTTTTAATGTCACCCCAGGAATGAGCTCTTTAAGTGCCCTGTTCGGCTCCCCACCAGCACACTGAGCCTCTGTCCCAGGTTCCCTCACAGAAAGCCCTCTTACAGGGCAGGCCCGTGGCCCTCTTCTTCACCCCATTCCCAGTAGTAGTGGGCACTTGGAGAACCCGACTGTCTCCTTCCCACAGTGGGAGAGGGCAACTGAGGTACCAGGGCTCAACTGCGCAGGCAGCAGTGTTTGAACCTGTGGACCAGCGGAGGTGGGTGAGGGCCCTTGGACTCTGTTGACTGTGGCAGAAAACTAAATCCGGAGTTCCCCACATGACAGGAAGCTGCCTATGAATAAGTCTCTGCTCAGTGTGGACACTCAGGGCACGAAGGAAACAGAAACCTCTGTCAAACAGTCCAGCAAAAATAAATAAATAAATAAATAAATAAATAAATAAAATAAATAAAGAAAAGCTCAGGAAGGAAAGCCCCTGCAAGAGATTTTAAAACTTTTTGGTATATTTCATGCACCATGAGGACACACACTGCTCTCTGGAGTGGCCTGTAGAAGTCCACAGAGCTTTCTAGATTATATCTTCATTGTATAGCAGCTTCTGTCATTTATTTGACAACATTCACCAAGCATGTTATTGATGCTGAGCACTTGCTGGATGCTGGGTAGAGCAGGGAATGTGGCAGACCTTATCCTTTCCATCAGGGAGCTTACATTCTAGAAGGGAGAGTGGCAATAAATAAGTACTTAAAGTAACCTTCGTATGAATTATTTTAGGGATTAGTATAACGAAAGAAAAAGCAAAGAATGGAGGAACTGATCTAGTTTGGTGGTGGCGGGGGCTGGGGGGTACCAGTTACATACAGCCTTTTGGGATAAAGTGATCTTTAAGCTAAGGCTCGAAGTTTGCAGGGAAGTTGGCCACCCAAAGAGGAATAGAATGGAGGGAAGAACATTTTCATTCATTTACTCATGCATCATTTACTTATTGTTCAGCAATTATTTATTGCATACTTCCTGTTTTTAGACACTTTTATAGAAGGTTAAGAAAATCAGACAAAAATTGCTATGCTCAGAGTTAAATTCTCAGTTCTTTTGATTATCTATTGCTAGTATTTTAAACTTAGCTTTAGACAATAAAGACTGGCCAGGTGCAGTGGCTCATGCCTTTAATCCCAGCACTTTGGGAGACCCAGGTGGGTGGATTACGAGGTCAAGAGATTGAGACCATCCTGGCCAACATGGTGAAACCCGTCCCTACTAAAAATACAAAAATTAGCCAAGTGTGGCGGTGCATTCCTGTAGTCCCAGCTACTTGGGAGGCTGAGAGGAGAATTGCTTGAACCCGGGAGGTGGTGGTTGCAGTGAGCCGAGATCATGCCACTGCACTCCAGCCTGGCAACAGAGTGAGACTCCATCTCAAAACCAAAACCAAAATAAAGGCTAAATCATTCTCCTACCTTACTTTCAGCACTAGTCATCCTTTATGGATAGTGGGGGACCAGGGATTGCCCAAGCAGACAACAAGGAAAGGGAGACAACTCAGAGTCTGACTTTTTTTTTTTTGAGACAGAGTTTTGCTCTTGTTACCCAGGCTGGAGTGCAATGGCGAGATAACGGCTCACCACAACCTCTGCTTCCTGGGTTCAAGCAATTCTCCTGCCTCAGCCTCCTGAGTAGTTGGGACTACAGGTGTGCACCACCATGCCCAGCTAATTTTTTGTATTTTTAGTAGAGGTGGGGTTTCACCATGTTGACCAGGATGGTCTCGATCTCTTGACCTTGTGATCCACCTGCCTCAGCCTCCCAAAGTGCTGGGATTACAGGCTTGAGCCACCGTGCCCGGCCGAGAGTCTGACTTTTAAAGCTGCTCCTTTATTCTCAGGCCTTGATGAAGTTATAGGTACCACCCAACTTGAGAAAGAGTGAGATTTTTACTGCAGTTTAGCACTATTGCCCTTGTTGAAGCATGCAAATTTGAGAAGAATGAGGTTGTAGGGGCAGGTGGATGGAGGGGGTAGTTGAAAATAGTTTTTGTAAATGGAGAAAAAGAATGGAGTGGGAATGTCTGTTCCCTTCAGGGGAGCCAAGACACCTGGGGCACCTGAGACCAGTATGAACATACATAATAAACGTGGCTGAGTGCTTGGTGGACACAGAACTGTGTGAGCTCCAGAGAACCTTGTGGGATTTACACTGTGACAGTTTATTAAACGCTGGAGGCTGTAATAGCAGATAAAGAACTGGGGCTATACAACAACTGTGTCACTTCACCTGTTAGGTTAGGCAACATGTAGAGGTCATTGTTTCAAACAATCAAACCAAGTTCCAAAGTTTTCTCTGTTCATTAAAGAAAATGTACATGACGATTCAAAGGTGCAGTTTATGGCTTGTGGATTTAGGGTGATATTAAGAGACTTTTAATTTGGAGAATTGGTTCTTTTCAAAATAAGAAGGATTGGATATGATAATACAACCAGCTGGATATGGTGCAGGTGTGCTTGATTCATCTTCAAAGGGAGACAGCATAGTAGTGGCTAAGGCCTTGAACTTGAAGTCAAAATGGGCCACCCTGTATTTGCTGTGTATGTTGGCCAAGTTATGTCTCATTTTCATCATCTATGGGTTGAGAATCATAATGGTAACTCTTTCATTGTTCTGAGGATTAATTAACACAGGTAATATATGTGGTGTCTAGCACATGCTCACTAAGTACATGTTATTAGTATCCATTTCTAAAGTTCCTTGGTGACAACTTCAACTATCCTAGATATTTTAGTAAAGCTACTGTGTGTACGTGGAAATCTGTCTCTCTGGTTGATTTTCCTAATGTTGGTTAAAAATGTATCCAGAAGAAGAAACAAAAATAACAATCATCCACCAGTTTTGCAGCCAGATGAGTTCTTGAGAAGAAGAGGGCAAATGAATCTGTATATGGACCACAGACCCAGCCACTTTTACATTTTATTTGTTTATTTTTAAAAAGACAGCATTTCGTCTTGTTGTCCGGGCTGGAGTGCAGTGGTGCAATCACAGCAGACTGTAATCTTGAACTCCTGGGCTCAAGCAATCCTCCCACCTTGATCTCCTGAAGAATTGGGATTATAGGCATTAGCCAACATGTCTGGCTGACCAGCCACTTTAGACGTCCATGGGGATCTCCGATCTGCTCCCCTACATGCATAACCAACAATCTCACACTTGAGGACTGGTGCTTCTCTCTGCCTTTGCACATTGTAAACATGATGCATTTGCTCCATTTTCCTATGATCTTCTGCTCAACTCAGGCCTTTTATTGACAGACAAACAGTGCAACTTTTACACAGGCATCACAAGAGCAAGCCCAAGATCTTTCCTAACACAGATTCTAGGCACGTGGGGTTTGGTTTCTTGACCCAATATCTGTGTTTGCTCTGTTTACAAGTATCTGATGAGCAAAACCAACAGAGGTGCTCCAGACAGGCTGGCTGTGCTGATCCCCAGGAACAGAATAAAACAAACCCAGCCTCTATGTGACTATTGTCCTAGTGTGCTGATTGATCTATTTGCTGATTAAATTCTTAACCCATACCTATCTGATGCTTACGTCAGTTTTGCGTCTTTGAACCCTAATTTTGCAGTGCTTTAGTGCCCAATTTATTTTTTTTTTCGGTAAGCTGCATAAATGACTCATCAGCAGGAAATGTGGATAAATAGTCAACTTAACTGAAAATACAAGTAAACGTATCTTTCTTTTGTGGGGAGGATTTGCTTAAAGGGTGAAAAACCTTGGGAGGATGGACTATAGTTTCTAGGAGAGCATAATCTTCTTTTTTCGTGGGATTCTAGCCTCCTTTTCTGGGAAGGGATGGCATGAGCTTAGCTGCTAAGGACACATCTGTCCACATGACACTTACTAGTTTAGAAGTGGTAGGTAGCCTGTTCATCAGGAATTTAAGTGATTTTTAAAGAGTTATCTGAGGAGTGCATATGTGTATGTGTACATGCGTGTGTGTGTGTGTGCGTGTGTGTGTGTGTTTTCTAGAATCCCTATAAACCATCTTTCTGGTCACTCACATGGCCAGTGGCATGACCTCTTATAATTAAAAGTCTAATTCTATTGCTTACTAAACAGTCAATAATATTGAGCACTATTAAACATCTCATGAAAGAATGGCATTAGAATTTGCATCCAGATGGAATCATAACCATATGGGCATAATATTGCGGATATAAAGACATTTTCTTGATTACCATATCCACAGGCCCTTTGATTCTGGAATTCTATATGGGATTCCTAATTTCCATGTAAACAGTTTTGTTAGCATGGCAATGACAGGCAGCCATTACAAGAACCTGTCTTGTCTCTCTTAACTGAGATGAAAGAGAGGCACAACGGAGGTGGTGATGAAAGCGTTGCATAAAGAGTGACTTTCCATATTTCATGTCTGGACTAAATCCAAGTTTCAAAGTTCAGGAGGTCCCCTGAGGATGCTGGATACTTTACCTGATGACTCATGAGAGGTGTAAATATTTTTCTCTCTTTGCTCAAGCATGGTGACCAACTCCCTCTGCCCTCCCCTTCTTATCTCCTTGCAAGTGCCTTAGGTGGGTATTTCCCCATCCTTCCCGTCTTGTGATATGCCTGGGAACTTGCTGAGACACCACACTGGAAGGAAGGGTAAACCTCCCAGGCAGTTTCACTCCATTATGACTTTTTCTTTTTAGTATGGAAAATATGAACCTCTCATGAATTTTCTGATATGGAAATCCAGAAGCTGGGCAAGTAAAAGGTAAAATTCAAGGCAACATATTATCCAGTCAAAATGAAACTGAAAGAATATGGATAGGATTAGACATGGTTTTGTTTTAAAGTTGTTCTAAATACTAAAGTTACAAATATTTTAAATTTACATGTAAATATATAGAATTCTAATGATGGTTGCAATCACTTAATATTCACACATCAAAAATTAGCAAAAGACGGGGGAATCCAAGACCCTTCCTAAAAACCCCAAATCGTTTTATTAAGAGTAATGAAAATGTCTAAAGCACCAGCTACACTCTATTAAGTTTCAAAGAAAAGCCAAAATAGACTCTTGTCTCTCTGACTGGGAATTCTGACTCAGCATGACCATGAAGAGATATGGGGACGTTTTTAAGGAGAGCCACTTCAGCAGATCGTTCCAATTTTATTCTATTTAGTATTTATTACATGTATAGTTTTATTCTATTTAATTTTTCTCAATTTTTTTTAAACTCCCTAGTTTTAAGAAAATATTATTATACTATTTGTAATAATGATAGTAGTTAATACTTATTTAGTGTTGACTACCTTCTAGGCACAGTTCAAATTGCTATAGAGTTATTTCCTCTTTAATCCTCACAACACATTAATGTAATCCTCACAATACATTCATGTGATGAGTGTTACTATTATACGCATTTTACAGTTGTGAAAATGAGAGGTGCTATAACTTGCCCAAGGTCACACAACTGGTGTGGGGTAGCAGGATTTGATCAAAAGAAGTTGCCGCTGTAGCCAATGGATCAAACACATGCTGGGGACTGAGGTTCAGTCTCTATAGCCTCCCTGCACTCAGCGAGATGCTCACCAGTAGAGGGCAAGAGGCAACCTTATCTCACTGACTAAGCATGGCTGACCTCACTGCTCACTGTACCTTGATGTTTCTTCTCTGACTTCTTTCACAGTGGTAACTAATGAGGAGTTATGTGTTTATTGTCTGTTTCTTCTACCAAACTATAAGCTTCTTGAGGGCAGGAACTATGCCTATTTGAATCATTGATGAATCCCCTGCTCCTAGCAATGCCTCATACCTGACAGACACAAAATACAAATTTGCTGAGTAAATGAATGTTCTTCTATGAAAAGTTATAATATTTGGGTGGCATTCATCTACACCACTAGAAATATTACCCAGTGTAATGACCATGTGACTAGGTCAATTTCTACTCTGCTTTAACTCGATTATCTTAAGGAAACAGGATGCCTGAGGTCAAAAGTTCCCCCTTGTGACCCAATTGACTAAGACTTGTTGGCCCCAAGATGGCAGTTCATTAACTTCTGAAAAACGTGGAACTTCATTATAATCGAATTTCCATGCTAAATGACACTCCCATGAGCACCATGACAGTTGACAATCACCATGACAATGACCAGAAGAAACCATAAAATGACAAAGAGGAAGGCGGCAGCTCTGGTTCTGAGTTTTCCGCCCATTTTCAGAAAAGATGTGAATATTCCTCTCTTTGCTTTTAATCTCTGACACTGTCATTAGAGATGCCCTGTATCTGTGACTTCCTGGCCTTCACAAGCTGAGAAGGTGATTTGTGAGCTAAGTTCCCGCTTCTCAATTTCATGGCCATTGAATGAAGCTGGTACTGCTTGATGCTCTCTTTCTGTTCTGTGTATTGGCTTCCTGGCACTGAAGAGGGAAATACATTTTTTGGGGGTGGGGGTGGGTGGGGAGGACCAGCTTTATCAGCAACAGAAGTTAGGACAGTCATTCCTTTTCAGGACACCTCTTTATTCCCAAATATTAATAACTCTTTCTTAATGTCACAATAATCAAAATTTGGAATTAAGCTCCTTATGGATCATGCGTGAAAATGAATTTGCCCTTTGAAAGAACAGATGTCACAATATGTGAACATATTTTCATTTTATTAAACATGCTAGTACAGTACAGGGGTTAAGATCTCTGAGGCTGGAGCTAGGGGTCGTGGGCTGGAATTTTGACTCTGTCACTTACACGTGAGACAGTAGGCACGTTATGAACTCAACGCATGTCTCAGTTTCCTTGTCTATAAAATGGGGATAATAATAGAACCTAACTTATAAGGGTAGTTGTGAGAATTAAACATGTTAATACATGCAAAGTTTCTGAAATGGTCCCTAACAAAAAGTAACCATTATATAAATATTAACTACCCATTTTTCTAATGTGTTACTATGTTAGAGTATTACTTCTCCATTTTTATTTAGCTTATCATCATTGAACATTATTTCTACTGTTTAATATTTTCTTTAATTAGAATAATTAATTTTCTAAGTAGCTTTAAGAGCAAAATTGAAAGGAAAGTACAGGTATATTTCCCGTATACCTCTGGGTCCCACACATGCATGGCCTCCTCCATTATCAACACCCCCCACCAAAGAGGTACATTAGTTGCAATGGATGAACCTGCATTCACACATTATCACCCAGAGTCCAGAGTTTACATCAGAGTTCACTCTTGGCGTTGTACAGTCTATGGGTTTAAACAAATGTATAAAGGCATGTGTGCCCCATTATAGTTTCATACAGAGTAGTTTCAATGCTGTAAAGATCCTCTGTGCTCCTGAAGTATCAGAAGGAGGTACGGAGTGGAGCGAGGCAATCAATGGGGTGGGCTGAGGGAGCATGGTTACAGAGACCAGCCTTGGAGGATACCCTCAGGGCCCTGCGCCTCATGGTACATGCAAAGCCTCTCAAGGGCCACAAGCAGTGATGTTCCATACTCCATGTGAGGGACTTCAGCAGCCTTGGAAAGGTCCCGAGCCAGCAACCCCTCATCCACTGAATTGGATCAATGAAAAAGGTCCAAATTCCTGTTGATGCTAACATCTGATCACCATAGAGCTCTATGACAATTTTAAAATCTGGCAGCTAATCCAGTGGTCTCCACCACAGGGTGACACCCCTCAGAAAGTACATACAACAATTAGTTTCAGAGTGGAAGATAAATACTAGAATTTCTATTTTAAAAAATTATAAATACAACTAAATAACACATCTCATTATTTCCAAATTGAACATTTCCTTTGTATATTTTATAATGTGCAAAGTACGCTGGTATATGTATCTCATTTATAAACAAACAAATATGGGGTAGTGCTCAAATGCTTTTTACTGACTGAGCACCTTTTCCTTCCATGCTGGAAGTCTGCTATCTGTGTCAAAGGCTACTCTGATTCAACCCCTGAAATTACTATTCCAGGACTTTACTGTCATATAGGGCAGAGATTTAGGGAAGACTTAGGCCAAAGTTTACACCAATATTTATGAAAACAAATAACCACAGTCAAGTAAGTTAAAACTTAACATTTGCCTGTCTCTCATGCATAGCTGTTCAGTGCTTGGGACTGTGCCTGATATACAGAATGCGTTCAGCACATATTTGTTGAATAAATACATGGAAGAAGGAATAATCATTTGTTGAAAACTAAAATAAAATCAATTCTGTGACCTAAAACTTACCTACTGTTTAAATTGTTCGATGCATTCATAAATGAACATCTAAACCCTTGCTTGACTGGGTACAAACATTTCAGACACCTATCTTGTTGTTTTTTGGTGTTATTCTCTGATTCCTGCCTGAGACTCAGTATTTCCACCAGTATCTTTTCTTCTACTTTGGCAGTTTCTGGAATTTGGCTGGACCCCCTGCCTGGCAGAGCTCCTTTATTCCATCTCAGCCTCACTGACTCACCTTCCTCAAGCCGCTCATGTTAAACTCCTGGTTCTGATATCAGAAGCCTAAGTGAGATGTAAACTCACCTTTTCTCCAACTAGCCTGGGTATTGATTTAGCTTCCCTTCCTCAAAGACGGAGCTGACAAAGCATGACAAGATAAATGATGCAGGTTCCTACAACATTATTAGGAGCAGCTCAGCTGCTGCTGCTGTAGAACTCTCTAAATCAGAGGTTGCAAAATTCAGACGGCTATGGGGACTAGCAGTTAATGTCAGTGAAGAGTACACTTTGAGAGACACAGAGAACAGAGAGTTCCTATGGTGTCCAGAGGGAATGCCTATTCCTTAATTCTAGCTGATGCTCACATGTGAAATCATTTTATATAAAATATTTCAGTTTTTAAACACTGACAATTAATTCAACATTAAGAAGACCAAGTGTATTGGTTAAATAAAACATATCAGATGGCTGAAATCGGTCCTCAGGCCACCTTTGAGACCTCTGGTCCGGAGGGATACCATTGCTATTTTCTTCCATAATCACACACACTCCTTATTATTGATGTCTCATTTGTTTCATACCTTTTCTTCCTCTCTTCTAAATGGCCTTAAATTGTCCATATTTTTTTCTTCATTTCTCAATATAATAAGAAACCTTAAAGATATTTCTTACTAACAATTGTCATTTGGAAAGTCTAAAAAATAAAAAGCAAATCTTCCTTTCGTAATGGAATAACATAGTGACGTGGGACAGACTTTGGAGCGGAGGAGCAGTGAGTCTAGAAGGAAAATTGGAATAAGAGCCAGGTGGCCTCCTTGCACAAATTGCTCAACTCCGCACTTATTCTGTCTTCTTCTGGAATGCTCTTCCTGCCTTCCTGTTTAAAGGGCCTTTACCATACCAAACCCAGGCATAAGGCCTCTTGCATCCAGGTTTGGAGGAAGCTTAAGTTGTCCAGCACACTGAAGAGCAGTCCTTTGTGGTGGACATGGGTGGATTTTACATTGAGCATCCGTGCCCCTTGCTTAGGTTAGTGAGCCATGATTTTTCTTTGGGAAATGACCTTTCCTCCTGTGGATGCAGGACAGGTATCAATGAATGGGTCCTGCCCTCCCCCTGGTCTTGGAGCTGCACTTGGACTATCAAAAGAGGAAGGTTTCCCACATAGACAAGGGGCACCAAAAGAAAAGAACACATTTGTTGGGCAGGCAGAGCTAACTGGTAACCGCTATAACCAACACTGAGTGATGTGAATCTGGGGAAAAGGATGTTTGTAGAGAAGCCCTGACCTAGGTCCCTCATGCTGCAGATGAGGAAGCTGAAACTTGGAGGTATTGGGCAACCAGCCAAAGGCATGCAAGATGGGAGTTGCAGTCTGTCATCGGCTTTTGATGTAACTTACGAGACTTGGGCCATATTGGTTTGTCAGTTCCATGCTTCAGTTGCCTTATCTGCAAAATGATCACAATTGTTTCTGACCAATAAATGTTCTGAGAATGAATAAGGTCTTATCTTCAAAGTACACTGTGCCTTGAAAGTACAAAATGTAACTAGTGAACAGATACCCTTAAGGGTTCACATCCGGTAAAATCACACAACACAAAGCCTTGAACATATGTGAGGCTTCCCTTTTGCCTTGAATATGTCACATATCCTGGGATCATAACATATACCTAATTCAGCTTCCTGAGCTGGTCAGATTGCTCTAGAGAAGGTTCCAGTTGTTGATTTCTACCATAGAGAGGCGGCATAGTATGGTGACTGAGAGTGGGCTGACAGACCTGGGTTTTAACTCTGAGCTTGTCACTTTCTCGTGTGACCTTTGGCACATTACTTCAATTCTCTGCATATCAGTTTTCTCATCTGTAAAGGGACATGAATAGTTCCAGGTACCACAACATGGGTGAACCTGGAAGGAGCTTAGGAAATCAAATGCTTAGGACACAGGGAACTCAGTGGTACAAATGAAGCTCTAAGTCAATGCTAACCAAAGATGATGATGATAAAGCAATGATACTAGTAGTCATGGTGGCATTGTTCCTGCCTGGGATAAGTTCTTGGCTACATGCTGGTTTTTAGTGGGTAGGAGGAAGGGCAAAGGCGAGCATATCACAGAGAATCTGGCTCAAGTGGGTCATCTGCTTTTTCTTCATGCTGCTGCAGGCAAGTCCTCTGGGACCAATTGTTAGATGCAGTGGGGTTGCCCAGCCTTGTACTGCTCTTATAGGGAAAAATCACCTTTCTAGTAAAGCGAGTGGCAGCAGAGAATAGGCGAAGGCAGACAAGACAGGATCAAAGGTTGGCCTCATGCTGGTTCTTCTTTTCTATGAGTTTGCCTTAATACCAACACAGCATGGCAGTTCCTCAGGAAGAACTGCCCCTGCTCAGGAAGAACTGCTCCTGCTCTCTGTCATAGCATCCTGTACTATTCTCCTGGATCTCATCACAAAATAAATATTTATTTTTGTAATTCCTTCTTTTCTTTCTTTCTTTCTTTCTTTCTTTCTTTCTTTCTTTGTTTCATTGTCTGGCTCTTACTGCCAGGCTGGAGTGCAATGGCATGATCTCAACTCAGCACAACCTCTGCCTCTTGGGTTCAAGCCATTCTCCTGCCTCAGCCTTCCAAGTAGCTGGGATTACAGGCACGCACCATTACGCCAGGCTAATTTTGTATTTTTAGTAGACACAGGGTTTCTCCATGTTGGTCAGGCTGGTCTTGAACTCCTGACCTCAGACGATCCTCCCACCTAGGACTGTTACTTTTTAACCATATGTCTCCTCCATCAGACTCCCAGTTCCACAAGAGCAGAGACTATTTTTGTCTCATTTACCACTTAATGCTTGCTACCTACCATAATACTTGCATTTTGTAGGCTCTCAATAGATATTTGTAGAATAAATGAAAACATACATCTATCATGAGCTTTCTGTTTATTTACATATCAGGGAACCTGAAGAAGCAAGTTGGATCAGGTCTGTGATTAAACTGCCCCTGCTTATCAGAAGTTGTCACTGCTCTGGTAGTCCTAGCTGAACTCTTCTCTTCTCTTTCTAGAAGAAATTTCCAGATGAAGCAAAGATCAAGTACATAATGATTTTCTCATTTGGTGTAATGCAGCCTCATTCCACCTGAGTCAACAGTCACATGCAGGTTTCATCCATATCTACTAAGTAAGTCAGGGATTTGTTCAATCCATATCTACTAAGTCAGTCAGGGGTTTATTCAACAGGCTTTGGGAATTCAGTCAAGAGCTAGGCAGACAAGGCCCCTGACTTCAAGAGTTGACATTCTAATGGAGGAGACCAAAAATTAAGAAGAAGAAAAGATAATTTCAGCTGATGAAAAGGAGCTATGTTGAAACTAACACCTGGTAATGTGATACCTGTGATAGTGATGGAAGGGTAGAAGAAACAATATAGATTTGGGTGCTCAGGGAAGGCCTGAGAGATGTCTGTTGAAATGAAGCCTTAATGACAAAGGAAACGTGCTATATGAGGATCTGAGTGAAAAGCATTCCAGGGAGAGGAAGAAGGAAATTCTCTAAGGGATAAGTTTGGTATGTTTAAGGAACAGAAATAAGCACATTGGGTATTTGTGGAGTGGAATGAGGTAAGTGAGACAGGAAGGGAGAGGCTAGATTCTGTATGGCATCACTGGTTTCAGTAAGGCACTTCTTTTTCCTAAGTGTGGTGGAAGATGGAGGCGTTTGACAGTGGAGAATGGGTTGCCAGGAATCAAGAGTAAAAGCAGGCCTATTTTAGTAATCCAGGCAAGAGATGGAGGAGGCTTGGACCTGAAGGGAAGCCATGGATTTGGAGATATATGGTTTGACCTGCTGATGGACTGGATATGAGAAAAAAGGCGGGATCAACAACGATTCTTAGAGGTATATCTGTGAACCTGGGTGAATGATGGTACTGTTTACTCATTTGAGGAAGAACAGGAAAGAAACAGGCTTTGGGGGAAGAAACCCCCACAAAGCTCTGTTTTGTTTATGTCAAGTTTGAGATACTTATTGGACAATCATTTGAAGATATCAAGGTGGAGTTGGCTATAGAAGCTTAATACTCAATGGAGAGGTCTAGGGCTGGAGAGAAAGCTGTGGTATCATCAGCGTAATAATGGTGCTGAATTCCATGGCTCTGAATGAGATCATTGATGGAAAGTGTGTAGATCAAAAGTGGAAGGAAGGAAGGAGGACACCGGGAATATTTAATCATGTAGCCTGTGCTGATTTATTTTATTTTAGGATCTGAATCATGCTGATTGTTTCTTCAATTCCTCACCATACTTTGCATGTGTACTTCTGAAGAGTCATATGTTTTTATCAGTTAGGCATTTGGTATAAAAATTGTTACTGTAAGCTATCTGTAATCACATTCTAGAAATCAGTTGGCAGGTAACAGATGCACATATGACCACAGGAAATGCCAAAAACCACTTCCCATGGTTGTTCCCCTTGCATGTACACATCTATTTTTAACACTCATGATTGCAAGGCAGAGCTCTTGTCACTTGAGGGAACTGTGTTTCCCAGTAGAGACCCAAGGCCACCAAACACAGAGAGTGGCATCCTGTGGGCTAGCATTTACTGCCGCTGGTTTGTCAACAGAACTCAGATCTCATGGACATTTGGTTGCTTGAGGGGTATGTGTTGCGGGGAGGAAATGGGAAGATAAGTGGTTGTCGAAAAGCAATTCTATAGTTCTGAGGATTTCCTAACATCTCAAAATTTCTCAGAAAGCTTTGCTAATTTAGGACTTTGTGTCTAATTATCGGAAGTATTTACTCATCTCTTTCCTAAGAGCTTGTGCTCAGCTGGCTCTCTCCTAAGTGGAGTTGATTATTTTCTAACATGTGATTGGTTTTGACTCAATAATGTGAGAGAGGAAACCTGAAGATTCAAACCCTGACAGCTCTCTGCTGATGCACAGAAGCTGTATTTAGATGGCTCCCAAATACTCAGTTGAAAAACTATTGCTTAACAAGTGGCTTGTACTAGCTACAAATAAATGGCTTATTCAAGGGGTCAACATCAGCTATTTTAGCTTAGTGTCATTGCTTAAAAGGAGGACTGTTTGCAGCCAGAGGCCCTTGGCTTGAATCTAGCTTTAAAACTTACTTGTTGAACAGAAAATCAAACACTGCATGTTCTCACTCATAGGCGGGTGTTGAACAATGAGAACACATGGACACAGGGAGGGGAGCATCACACTCTGGGGTCTGTTGCAGGGCGGGGGCAAGGGAGGGACAGAAGGTGGGGGTGGGGAATATGGGGAGGGATAACATGGGGAGAAATGCCAGATGTAGGTGACGGGGGGATGGAGGCAGGAAACCACACTGTTATGTGTGTACCTATGCAACAATCCTGCACGATCTGCACACGTACCCCAGAACCTAAAGTATATTAAAAAAAAAAGTACTTGTTCTATTACCATGGAAAAGTCACTGAACACTTTTTATCTTTAGTTTCATCATCTTTAAAATGGGTATTGTTGTTATGGCCACCCCAGAGTCCTATAAGAAGTGAAATGTTGCTGTCTAAACCACCAAGTGCCAAATAAACTCTTAAGATGGGAGAAATCCTTACCACTTTCCCATTTTGTTTAGAAGAACTTTTGAAAGAGAGGGAAGCTTTAGAGAAAAGAGCCTCATCTCCAGGGTTCTCCTGAGTTCCTAAATTCTCAACCACAGGGGGATTGGGTTTTACTGGTCATGTCTCACCCTACCAGGCAGGATGTGGGTTAATATAAATCTATATCATGGTGACTCAAAATGGCTCATTAAGAACTCATTGGTCTTGGTTATATCACATGAGGAAGCATTGAACATCTTTTGGCCTGTGTCATGCAAAACCATATTCCCTTTCATACATCAGTGTACTGTGCTTTATCTGACTCACTATCTCCCACCCTTTCTAGCTCCACTTACAGGAGGTTTTAATGCTCCTTTCTTCAAAGTTAGACTCATGAAAGGAGTCAATTCAACAATATTTATTGAACTTAAAATGCATAAATCATGGGTGCTAGCAATTACCATTTAGGAATTTTTACTGCCAATAGACTCACAAAAGCACTTAAAGATACATGGGTAAGACAATGCAGCATAATACTAAAGAACTGAAAACAATCTAAGTCCCAGGAGATTAAATAAATTGTAGTACTTCCATACAGTGGAATACTATGCAACATTCATAATAAGGTAGATACATATTTTCTGACATGGGAACATATCTTAGATATATTACGGTATAAAAACCAAACTGCAGAACATTCATAAAATTCCATTTATGTAAAATAAAATATCAATAAATCTGCCTGTATCTGTATAAACATTTTGATAAGAGATATATAAAGAAATATTAAGGATAGTTACTTTGGGACTGAGGCTAGAGGAAGATTTTTACTTTCTTTTCATGTACTTGTGCCATGATCATGGGTTACTTTTTACATATATAAATCAAAATTAGTTAAAACTAGGTTAGCTTCACGGAAGGTTTAGAAGTCACTAATGCCCCTTTCTGAGATTTCTTAGGATTTCTTTGTTGCAAGTGAAAACGAACAAAACAAATCATCAACCAAACCAGATTAAACTACCCATAGAGGAATTCCATTCATAAGAGAACAGGGGTATCCAATGGAACTCCCAGGCAGAAAGCACTGCCTGGCCTCAGAAGTATCTGGAAGTAGGAAAGCCATTATGAACTCAGGGCACACCCTCCATCTCTTGTCTCTGTTTCTCTCCGTATTTCTGTCCCATTCTTACTGTCTGTAGACTCACTTTTTTCTGCTCCTCAGTTCTCATGGCAGACCTGGCACCCCATGGCTCTCGAATCCCCATGTTACCAGTCTAGTCAAGTGGAGAGATGAAATAGCTTGATTTCAAATTCTTGATCCTAATTTCAAATTCTCAGAGAAGAGTCTCTGATTAGCTCAGCTTTTGTCCACTGTCCAGCCCTGTCCAATCAATGGTGGCCAGTGAGAAGGGATCTTGTCATAATTATTGACTACTGAGGGCCCATTCAGGCTGAGGACAAGGAAAGTTAATGTGGAAGACACCCAAAAGGGTCTCAAAATCAAGGCTATTGAATGGCTTTGGCCATCTCCAGGGATGCTGGATTGCTAGGTTACAGATGATGCTATTTTTAATTGCCAAGTCAATAATTTACTCACTTCTTCATGTTACTGATTTATTTTGCTATAAAAGCTCACATTACAGAACCTGTAGTAAAGATATATTGGATATAAAAAAGAACATTGATATGGTTTGGCTGTGTCCCCAGCCAAATCTCGAATTGTAACTCCCCAGTTCCACATGTTGTGGGAGGAACCCAGTGGGAGGTGATTGAATTATGGGGGTGGATCTTTCCTGTGTTGTTTTCATGGTAGTGAATGGATATCACAAGATCTGATAGTTTTAAAAATAGGAGTTTACCTGCACAAGCTCTCTTGTTTTGCCTGCTGCCATCCATGTAAGATGTGACTTGCTCCTTCTTGCTTCCTGCCATGACTGTGAGGCTTTCCCAGCCATGTGGAAGTGTAAGGCCATTAAACCTCTTCCTTTTGTAAATTTCTCAGTCTTGGGTATTTTTCAGCAATGTGAAAACAGACTAATACAAACATTTTGAGGGCTATAAAGTACTTACTTTAGATATATTTAGTAGTTTGATAATGTTAGTGGCTAAACAATTTACACAGTTTGGACTGCCACATGGTGACTGAGACAACTCAACTATCACATGTTGGGTAGTATTGAAATAAAAAAGATAATCCACCATGATCAAGTGGGTTTCATACCAGAGATGCAGGGATGGTTTAACATATTCAAATGAATAAATGTGATAAATGACATAAACAGAATTAAAAACAAAAATCACACAATCATCTCAATTGATACAGAAAAAACATTTGACAAAATATGGCATCCCTTTATGAAAACTCTCAAAAAAATTTGGCATACAAGGGACATACCTCAAGGTAATAAAAGCCATCCATGACAAACCCACAGCCAACATAATACTGAATAGGAAAAAGTTGAAAGCATTCCCTCTCAGAACTGAAACAAGACAAGAATGCCCACTCTTACCACTCCTCTTTAACATAGTACTGGAAATCCTAGCCAGAGCAATTAGACAAGAGAAAGAAATAAAGGGCATCCAAACTGGTAAAGAGGAAGTCATACTGTCAGTTTGCTGGCTACATGATTGTTTACCTTGAAAACCATAAAGACTCCCCCAGAGAGCTCCTAGAATGGATAAAAGAATTCAGCAAAATTTCTGGATACAAGATTAATGTACACAAATAGCAGCTCTTCTATAAACCAACAGTGACCAAGTGGAGAATCAAGTCAAGAACTCAACCCCTTTCACGATAGCTGCAAAAATAACTTAGGAATATACCTAACAAAGGAAGAGAAAGACCTCTACAAGGAAAACTAGAAAACACTGTTGAAAGAAATCATAGATGGCACAAACAAATGGAAACACACCCATGCTCATGGATGGATAGAATCAATATTATGAAAATGACCATACTGCCAAAAGCAACCTACAAATTCAATGCAATCCCCATCAAAATACTACCATCATTCTTCACATAGTCAGAAAAAAAAAAAACTCTAAAATTCATATGGAACCAAAAAAGAACCCACATAGCCAGAGCAAGACTAAGCAGAAAGAACAAATCTGGAGGCATCACACTATGTAATTTCAAACTATACTATAAGGCCATAGTCACCAAAACAGCATGGTACTGGTATAAAAATAGGCACATAGACCAAAGGAACAGAATAGAGAACCCAGAAAGAAACCCAGATACTTACAGACAACTGATCTTTGACAAGCAAACACAAACATAAAGTGGAGGAAACTACATCCTTTCCAACAAATGGTGCTGGGATAACTGGCTAGCCACATGTATGAGAATGAAACTGAATCCTCATCTCTCACCTTATATAAAAATCAACTTAAGATAGATTAAGGACTCAAATCTAAGACCTGAAACTATAAAAATTATAGAAGATAACATTGGAAAAACCCTTCTAGACACTGGTTTAGGCAAGGATATCATGACCAACCCAAAAGCAAATGTGATAAAAACAAAGATAAATAGCTGAGACTTAATTAAACTAAAGAACTTTTGCATGGCAAAAGGAACAGTTAGCAGAGTAAACAGACAACACACAGAGTGAGAAAAAACCTTCACAATCTATACATCTAACAAAGGACTAATATCCAGAATCTACAATACACTCAAGTAAATTGGTAAGAAAAAAACAAACAATTCCATCAAAAAGTGGGCTAAGAACATGAATAGAAAATTCTCAAAAGAGAATATACAAATGGCCAACAAACATATGAAAAAATGCTCAATATCACTAATTATCAGGGAAATTCAAATCAAAACTACAATGTGATACCACCTTATTCCTGCAAGAATGGCCATAGTAAAAAAATCAAAAAATAGTAGATGTTGGCATGGATGCAGTGATGAGGGAACACATTTATACAGTTGGTGGGGATGTAAATTAGTAAAGGCACTATGGAAAACAGTGTGGAGATTCCTTAAATAACAAAAAGTAGAACTGGGTTTTTGTAGGTTTTAGCTGACTTCTTTACTCCAAACAGTTTTATCAGTAAGACTTTTATGACCAAGATCCGAGATGGCCAAATAGGAACACCTCGGGAGTGCAGTTTGCAGAAAGAACAGTACAGAGGATGAGCGCTCACTGTGTTTTTACTGCCAATATACCAGGAGATTCCTGGGCCAAAAAGCACCATCAGTTTTCAGCGTGGCAGTTTCAGCTGGTGCCATGTCGGCACACAGAAACTCACACAAGTCTGGGTGGCCACTTTGGCTGGCACCTGGAACACCTGGGAGACAGAGCCGACCATTCAACTGAAAGGGAGTGGGCTGAGACAGGGAGCCAGGCGATCTGGCTTGGCAGGTACCACCCCACAAAACAAGCAATCTGAAATTCTCTGGACTGAGAGTTTCGCAGTAAGCGCAGCTGGACCCAGAACCGTCCAGCTCAGTTGAGGGAAGGGTATCCCCCACAAACGAGGCAGTCTGCCACTACCTAGGCAGTTCACACAGCAGCTGGGCAGAGCCTGCGGCAGCTCAGCAACACCTCTGCTGGCAGACTGTGACTAGACTACTCCATGCCGGGCAGGGCATCTATGAAAAAGGCAGCAGCATGACAGGAACTTATAAATAAAGACCACCTTCCTAGGACAGAGCACCTGGGAAAAGAGGCGGTTATGAGTTCAGCTGCAGTGGACTTAAAGTTCTGCCCAGCAGCTCTGCACAGAGCAGGAGAGCTCCCAGCACAGCACTTGAGTTATAAGGAACAGACTGTATCCTCAAGCAACTCCCCACCCCTGTATACCCAAAGAGACACCTTATAAAAGAGAGCTCAGGCTGACATTTGGCAGGTACCCTTCTGGGATGAGGATAGCAGAGGAAGAAACCAGCAGCAACCCTGACTGTTCTGCAGCACCTGTGGGCAATCCCAAGTGAGTGGGGTCTGGAGTGGACCTCCAGCATTCCTGCAGCAGAGGAGCCTGACTATTATAAGGAAAATTAAGAAGCAGAAAGAAATAGCTTTAACATCAACAAAAAGGACGCCAATGCAGAGATCCCAACCAAAAGTCACCAACTACAAAGACCACAGGTAGATAAAACCACTAAGATGGGAAGAAACCAGCACAAAAAGGATGAAAACACCAAAAACCAGAACGGCCTCTTCTCCTCCAAAGGATCACAACTCCTCACCAGCTAGGGATCAAAGGTGGATGGAGAATGAATCTGATGAATTGACAGAAACAGGCTTCAGAAGGTGGGTAATAATAAACTTCCCAGAGCTAAAAGAACATGTGCTAACCCAATGCAATGAAACTAAGAACCTAGAAAAAAGGTTAGATGAGATGCTAACTAGAATAAACAGCTTGGAGAACAATATAAATGACCTGATGGAGCTGGAAAACACAGCACAAGAACTTCGCAAAGCATACACAAGTTTCAATAGCTGAATCAACCAAGCAGAAGAAAGGAGATCAGAGATTGAAGATCAACTCAATGAAATAAAATGAGAAGGCAAGAATAGAGAAAAAAGAGTGAAAAGAAATGAACAATGCCTCCAAGAAATATGGGATTGTGTGAAAAGACCTAATCTATGTTTGACAGGTGTACCTGAATGTGATGGAGAGAACGAATACAAGCTGGAAAACACTCTTCAGGATATTATCCAGGAGAACTTCCCCAACCTAGCAAGGCAGGCCAACATTCAAGTCCAGGAAATACAGATGCCACAAAGATATTCCTCAAGAAGAGCAACCCCAAGGCACATAATCGCCAGACTCACCAGGGTTGAAATGAAGGGAAAAATGCTAAGGGCAGCCAGAGAGAAAGGTCAGGTTACCCACAAAGGGAAGGCCATCAGACTCACAGCAGGTCTCTCTGCAGAAACCCTACAAGCAAGAAGAGAGTGTGGGCCAATATTCAACACCCTTAAATAAAAGAACTTTCAAACTAGAATTTCATATCCAGCTAAACTAAGCTTCATAAGTGAAGGAGAAAGAAAATCCTTTATGGACAAGCAATTGCTGAGAGATTTCATCACCACCAGGCCTGCCTTACAAGAGCTCCTGAAAGAAGCACTAAACAAGGAAAGGAATAACCAGTACCAGCCACTCCAAAAACATTCCAAATGGTAAAGACCATTGATACAATGAAGAAAATGTGTCAACTAATGGGCAAGACATCCAGGTAGCATCAAAATGGCAGGATCAAATTCACACATAACAATATTAACCTTAAATGTAAATGGACTAAATGCCCCAATCAAAAGACACAGACTGGCAAATTGAATATAAAGTCAAAACCCATCAGTGTGCCGTATTCAGGAAACCCATCTCACATGCAAGGACACACCTAGGCTAAAAATAAAGGGATGGAAGAAGATTTATCAAGCAAATAGAGAGCCAAAAAATAAATAAATAAATAAATAAAATAAAAGCAGGAGTGGCAATCCTAGTCTCTGATAAAATGGACATTAAACCAACACAGATCAAAAGAGACAAAGAAGGGCATTACATAATGGTAAAAGATCAATGCATTAAGAAGAACTAACGATCCTAAATATATATGCACCCAATACAGGAGCACTCAGATACGTAAAGCAAGTTCTTAATGACCTACAAAGAGACTTAGACTCCCACACTAAATAGTGGGAGACTTTAACACTCCACTGTCAATATTAGACAGATCAACAAGACAGAAAATTAACAAGGATATCCAGGACTTGAACTCAGACCTGGACCAAGGAGACCTAATAGACATCAACAGAGCTCTCCATCCCAAATTTACAGAATATACATTCTTCTTAGCACTGCATTGCACCTATTATAAAAGTGACCACATAGTTGGAAGCAAATCACTCGTCAGCAAATGCAAAAGAACGGAAATCATAACAAACAGTCTCTTAGACCACAGTGCAATCAAATTAGAACTCAGAATTCAGAAACTGAGAACTGCACAACTTCATGGAAACTGAACAACTGGCTCCTGAATGCTGACTGGATAAACAATGAAATGAAGGCAGAAATAAAGATGTTCTTTGAAACCAATGAGAACAAAGACACAACATACCAGAATCTCTGGGACACATTTAAAGCAATGTCTAAAGGGAAATTTATAGCAATAAATGCCCACCAGAGAAGCGAGGAAAGATCTAAAATTGACACCCTATAGTCAAAATTGAAAGAGCTAGAGGAGCAAGATAAAAAAAAAAAAACAAACAAACTCAAAAGCTAGCAGAAGACAAGAAATAACTAAGATCAGAGTAGAACTGAAGGAGATAGAGACATAAAAAATGCTTCAAAAAAATCAATAAATCCAGACCTGGTTCTTTGAAAAGATCAACAAAATAGACCGCTAGCCAGATTAATAAAAAAGAAAAGGGAGAAGAATCAAATAGATGCAATAAAAAACGATAAAGGGGATATCACCGCTGACTCCACAGAAACACAAACCACAATTAGAGATTACTACAAACAACTCTATGCACATAAACCAGTAACCCTGGAAGAAATGGATAAGTTCCTGGACACTGACACCTTCCCAAGCCTAAACCAGGAAGAAGTTGTAACCTTGAACAGACCAATAACAAGGGCTGAAGTTGAGGCAGCAATTAATTAGCCTACCAACCAAAAAAAGTCCAGGTTCAGACCAGTTCACAGCTGAATTCTATCAGACATACAAAAAGGAGCTGGTACCATTCCTTCCGAAACTATTTCAAACAATGCAAAAATAGGGAATCTTTCCCAAATCATTTTATGAGACCAACATCATCTGGATACCAAAACCTGGCAAAGACTCAACAAAAAAAGAAAACTTCAGGCCAATATCCGTGATGAACATAGATGCAAAAATCTTCAATAAAATACTGGCAAACCGATTGCAATGGCACATCAAAAAGCTTATCCATCACAATCAAGTAGGCTTCATTCCAGGGATGCAAGGCTGGTTCAACATACGCAAGTCTGTAGTTGTAATCCATCACATAAACAGAATCAAAGACAAAAACCACATAATTATCTCAATAGATGCAGAAAAGGCCTTTGACAAAATTCAACAGCCTTTATGCTAAAAACTCTCAAAAAACTAGGTATTGACGGAATGTATCTCAAAATAATAAAAGTTATTTATGACAAATCCACAGCCAATATCATACTGAATGGGCAAAAACTGTAAGCATTCCCTTTGAAATCTTGCACTAGACAAGGATGCCCTCTGTCACCACTTCTATTCAATATAGTATTGGCAGTTCTAGCCAGAGCAATTATGCAAGAAAAAAAACATAAAGGGTACACAATTCGGAAAAGAGGAAGTCAAATTGTCTCTATTTGCAGACAACATGATTGTATATTTAGAAGACCCTATCATCTCAGCCCAAAATCTCCTTAAACTGATAAGCAACTTCAGCAAAGTCTCAGGATACAAAATCATTGTGCAGAAATCACAAGCATTTCTATACACCAATAACAGACTAAAAGAGAGCCAAATCATGAGCGAACTCCCACTCACTGTTGCTACAAAAAGAATAAAACACTTAGGAATACAACTAACAAAGGATGTTAAGGACCTCTTCAAGGAGAACTACAAACCACTGCTCAAGGAAATAAGAGAGACCACAAACAAATGGAGAAACATTCCATGATTCCATGCTCATGGTTAGGAAGAATCAGTATCGTGAAAATGGCCATACTGCCCAAAGTAATTTATAGATTCGATGCTATCGCCATCAAGCTACCAATGACTTTCTTCACAGAACTGGAAAAAGCCACCTTAAACTTCATATGGAACCAAAAGAGAGCCCAGATAGCCAAGATAATCCTAAGCAAAAAGAACAAAGATGGAGGCATCACACTACCTGATTTCAAACTATACTACAAATCTACAGTAATCAAAACAGCATGGTACTCATACCAAAACAGGGATATAGACCAATGGAACAGAACAGAGGCCTTGGAGGCAATGTCACATGTCTACAACCATCTGATCTTTGACAAACCTGATAAAAACAAGCAATGAGGAAAGCATTCCCTGTTTAATAAATGGTGTTGGGAAAACTGGCTAGCAGTGTGCAGAAAGCAGGAACTGGACCCCTTCCTCACACCTTACACTAAAATTAACTCCAGATGGATTAAAAACTTAAACATAAGACCTAACACCATAAAAACCCTAGAAGAAAACATAGGCAAAACCATTCAGGCCATAGGCATAGGCAAGGACTTCATGACTAAAACACCAAAAGCATTGGCAACAAAAGACATAATAGACAAATGGGACCTAATTAAACTCTAGAGCTTCTGTACAGGAAAAGAAACAATGATTAGAGTGAACCAGTAACTGACAGAATGGGAAAAAATTTTTGCAATCTACCCATCTGACAAAGGGCTAATATCCGGTATCTACAAAGAACTAAAACCGATTTACAAGAAAAAAACAAACCCATCCAAAAGTGGGTGAAGGATATGAACAGACACTTCAAAAGAAGACATATATGAGGTCAACAAACATATGAAAAAATGCTCATAATCACTGATTATTAGAGAAATGCAAATCAAAACCACATTGAGATACCACCTCATGCCAGTTAGAATGGTTATCATTAAAAAATCTGGAGACAACAGATGCTGGAGAGGATGTGGAGAAACAGGAACACTTTACACTGTTGTTCGGAGTGTAAACTAGTGCAACCATTGTGGAAGACAGTGTGGCGCTTCCTCAAGGACCTAGCAATAGAAATTCCATTTGACCCAGCAATTCCATTACTGTGTATATACTCAAAGGATTATAAAGCATTCTATTATAAAGACACATGCACACGTATGTTCATAGCAGCACTGTTTACAATAGCAAAGACCTGGAACCAACCCAAATGCCCATCAACCATAGATTGGACAAGGAAAATGTGGCACATATACACCATGGAATACTATGCTGCCATAAAAAATGATGAGTTCGTGTCCATTGCAGGGACATGGATGAACCTGGAGACCATCATTCTCAGCAAACTGACACAAGAACAGAAAATCAAACACCGCATGTTCTCACTCATAGGCAGGTGTTGAACAATGAGAACACATGGACACAGGGAGGGGAGTATCACACACTGGTGTCTGCTGGTAGGTGGCTAAGGGTGGGACAGCAGGGGTGTCATGGGGAGGTTGCGGAAGGTTAACATGGGGAGAAATGCCAGAGGTAGGTGACGGGGGGATGGAGGCAGCAGATCACATTGCCATGTGTGTACCTATGCAACAATCCTGCATGATCTGCACATGTACCCCGGAACCTAAAGTACAATTAAAAAAAAATAAAAAATAAATTAAAAAAAAAGAGAGAGAAGAGCACACACACACACACACACACACACACACACACACACACACACACAC
>NW_022436941.1:2216510-2240017 GCF_009761245.1 Sapajus apella
CACACACACACACACACACACACACACACACACACACACACACACACACAAAGTGGAACTACCATTTGATCCGGCAATCTCACCACTGGGTATCTATTCAGAGGAAAAGAAGTCATTATACAAAATAGATACTTGCACTTACGTGTTTATAGCAGCACAATTTGCAATTGCAAAATTGTGAAACCAGCCCAAATGCCTATCAATCAACAAATGGATAAAGAAACTGTGGTATATATACATATGACGGAATACTACTCAGCCATAAAAAGGAATGAATTAATGGCATTTGCAGCAACCTGGATGAGATTGAAAATTATTATTCTAAATGAAATAACTGAGGAATGAAAAACCAAACATCATATGTTCTCACTGATATGTGGGAGCTAAGCTATGAGGATGCAAATGCATAAGAATTATACAATGGATTTTGGGGACTAGGGGGAAGGTGGGAAGGGTACGAGGGATAAAAGACTACAAATAGGGTACAATGTATGATGCTTGGGTGACGGGTGCACCAAAATCTCACAAATCTCTGCTAACGAACTTACTCATGTAACCAAATACCACCTGTACCCCAACAACCTATGGAAAAATAAAAATAAATAAAAAAGAAATGATAAGAAAGGAGCTCTTTATGTCACTGGATTGAAGATTCTCATCTTCAATAAATTCATGTACCAGGAACTGACTAAATGATTATTGCCCAAATATATTTTTAAGATACATGATAAGAAAAATGAAAGAATATAAGTATCCTACATAGAAGTTGTATATCTGTATCTTTTCTTTCTTCCAACATGCTTTTATTTATAAAGTACCTACCATATATAGCTCAATCACTCTGCTAGGCATGAGAATTAAAGAATGGTGGTAGCACTGTGTGCTCTGAAGAGCTTTACAGTCTAGTGAAGGAGACATTCATGTAAATAAAAAATAACAATATAATGTGTTAATAGAGACAAATACATGCAAGATAATAGGGCTCAGAGGACAGGTGGAAGAAATGAGCATCATGCAGGGTAGAGAATACCTCTACCTTTGTGAAAGGATGAGGAGGAAATGGTAAATGCAGTGTCAGAAAAAGTGAACATGCTGAATGCCTTACAAACACCAACGTGAAGGAATAGTTACCAAAGGTGGTTTTCTACACACTGGTTTCTGAGCTTTAAGATGGTCTCTTATTTCTATACAAATAAAAAAATAGCTAGCTCATTTGATTCCTTGTTCGACTCAGTTTCACGAGGGCAGGGCCCATGGTCTTCTAGTTTAGACCATATTCCCGATATCTGCACCATGTCTAGTGCATCATAGGTACTCAACAGGTATTTTTTTTAAAACAAATCTATTCATGAAATGGAATCAAATACACACAAAAAAGTTTACAGACCATAAGTGTGCCACATGATAAATTTTCATGAACTGAATACTACCACCAAGATGAAAAAATTACGGAATTACTGGGTCATGAGTAAATTCCAAATGCATACATTTGACATTAAATAGGAACTGTTAGTTTTCCGAAGTTGTTTACCAATTTACGTTCTTCTCAGTAGTAGATAAGAGTTTCAGTTGCTCCTCATGCTAGCCAGCAGCTTGGAATTATAGATATTTTAAATCACAGCCATTTTGCTAGAGATGTAGTTGGATTTCAGCAGGGATTTCATTGCGCCTTTCATTCGAATTTCTCTGATGAATAATAATCTTACAACATAATTCATCTGTTTTTTGTAATTTGAACATCCTCTTTTGTGAAGTGCTCTTTAAATATTTGCCCATTCTTCCCTTTAACTGGGTTATTGATCTTTATTTTGTATGATTTGAGGGGGTTCCACATGTATTTTGAATATAAATCCTTTGTCAGATACAGGTGTTGCAAACATATCCTCCCTTTCTGTGGCTTTTTTAACACTCTCTTAATGGAGGCTTTTGATAAACAGAAGTTCTTATTTTAATGTGATCCCTTAACATTTTCTTTAATGGCATTTTAACGTTTCTTGTGTCTTGTTTAAAAATCTTTGTCTACTTCAAGATCATGAAGATATTCTCTTTATTTTTTATTTTTTATCTATATTTATCTATATTTTCTTATAGGCACTTTATTATTTCGCCTTTCAACTTAGATCTAAGACATAACTGGAATTGATTTTTGTGTATATGGGGTCCAATTCAATATTTTTTCAAATGAATTTCCAGTTGTCCCAGCACCATGTATTGAAAAGGCTGTGCTTTGTCTTAATTCAAGTGATTGTGTATGAATGGGCTTGTTCCTGTATTCTCTATCTTGTTCTACTGTTTAATTTGTCTAGTCTAGTGCCAATAACACCGTGTTTTAATTACTGTAGCTTTACAGTAAATCTTGCTATCCAGCTTCATTCTTCAATTCCCATGGCATTCATGGTGTTTGCATTTCCACTGAAATTTTATAATCTTGTCAATTTCCATGAGAAAAACCTTACGGGATTTTGACTGAGATTGCCTTCCTCAAGGTAAGCTATTGAATCAATTGAGTAATTGGGAGAAAATTGTTATCTCTATATATTGAATCTTCCAATTGCTGAACATGCAATATGTTTCCATTTATTAAACATCATTTTTACTTTCGTCAAAAAATGTAGACTTTTTTGTCTGTGTGTGTGTAGAAATTTTGACCATCCTTTATTAGATTTATTCTTAGGTATGTGGTATTTTATTTTCTGCTATTATAAATGTTCTTGCTTTTAATTTTCTCTTCTATTTGTTTAGTGTTGGTTTAATAAATATTTAATTGAATAAATCAAACAACTAATCAATTGAACTGAGAAACAGTAAAACCAGTTATTTGGCATCATTTACACAAAAATAATGTGGCTAAAATTCTTAGAGCAGAATATAGAAAACTAAGTATGTAAGATGGGTATTACTCAGAATGAGAACACAGGTAGAGAATTGAGAGCAGAGGACAGGCCTCCTCCTTTCCTTCCACTTCTAATCACTAGTCCAGGGATTTTCATTAGTCAAACCATCTGGCCTACAGATAGATTTATTTGATGGTCATGATTTTTTTTTTTAATAAATTGAGTCAACGTGGAACAATTGAGAGATTTCAAATAAAATATAGCTGTTGAGATTTTCTTTAAAAAATTGAAACTCTGACACACTGGGCTACAATTTCCTTTTTTTAAATTGCATTTTAGGTTTTGGGGTACATTTGAAGAACATGCAAGATAGTTGCACAATAGGCTGAAGCTGAGTGGAGCAGGAGCAGGCTGGGTCTCTAGTATCATCACTGCTTTTGTGACATATTGTCTCTTGGGCTGGGCTCATTTAATTCCCAGCCTGGCTTTATCTGAAAAATCCCTAACAGAGTTATTGAAAGAAAAAGGTTTCCACTTTCTCACCTCCTGTTTTTTCCTGACCCCTCTCCAGTGGATCTGTCTTTTCGAAGTCTTTGCTGACTGAAGTCTTGCCAAATATTTGGCAATTCTTTGTCTTCATTGTATTCAGTTGCCAAGGTTGACCATGTGCCCCTTCTTGAAACGTGAATCTTGAAAACTTCCATGATGTCACAGTCCTTTGTTTCCTTTCTATCTTACTAATTACTCCTTGGTTGCTCTTCCTCGTTCTTATTACTCTGGAGCTTCCAAATGTTGTGCTCCAGAGCTTTGGCCTCAGCCTTTTCTACCTTCTCTATCTGCCTTCTCTCTGGATAGCCTTGTCCAGTTTCATTGCTTTAAATACCAACTGCTGATGATTGCTAAATCTGTATCTCTCTGTTTTGACTTTGCTCCTGAACTCTATCTAGATCTAAAAATCCAGTTGCTTACTGGGAATCTTCATCTGAATGTCCAACAGGCATTGCAAACTTAACCTGTTCAAAACAGGACTTTTGATACTCCTCCTCAAGCAGCCTTTCCCAGCCTTTTTCATCTCAGTGAATGGAATCACCATCCACCTGTGCTCAGGTCAAAAACCTGGACATAGACCAGGTGTGGTGGCTAACGCTTATAATCCCAGCACTTTGGGGGGCCAAGGTTGCGGATCACTTGAGGTCGGAAGTTTGAGACCAGCCTGACCAGCGTGGCAAACCCCGTCTCTACTAAAAACACAAAAATTAGCTGCGTGTAGTGGCACGTGCCTGTAGTCCCAGCTACTTAGGAGGCTGAGGCAGGAGAATTGCTTGAACCCAGGAGGAGAGGTTGCAGTGAGCCGAGATTGCACCGCTGTACCCCAGCCTGGGTGACAGAGTGAGACTCTATATATAAAAAAAAAAAAAACCCAAGAAGCAAAAACCCTGGATATCTTTGATTTCTATTTTCCTATCAAACTTCTACCCAATTTATTCACCAGTCTTGTGGCTGTCTCTCCAAAATACATCCCAAATAGTTCTCAGCATCTCCACTGTGTCAGTGCTTGTCTTAACCACCAGCATCTCTTGCCTTCCAGATGGTCCCCACCTGCTTCCTCTCTTGCTTCCCCATGGCGCATTATCCACGAAGCTGCCAAAATATTTTTAAAATGCATATTCTGTTTTTTTAAAAAAACTTCCAATAGCTGCCTGTTACATTTATGTCTTAGTCTGTTTTGGCTACTTTAATAACTTAGGCTTGATAATTTATAAAAACAGAAATTTATTGCTTACAGTTCTGGAGGCTGGGAAGTCCAAAATCAAGGTGCTGACAAGATTTGGTGTCTGATGAGGGCTTGATCTTTGCTTTATAGATGGCACCTTTTGGCTGCATCTTCACATGGTGGAGAGGGAGAAAAAGCTCCCTTGGGCCTCTTTTACAAAGGCACTAATCCCATTGACAAAGGCTCTACCCTCATGACCTAGTCACCTCCTGGAGATCCCACCTGTTAATGTTATTACATTGGGGATTATGCTATTACATAAGGGATTATGAATCTGGGGAGGCACCAGCATTCAGACCATAGCTGCATCCAAATGCCTTATCCTGAAATAAAGAGCCTATGTGGTTGGGCTGCTGCCTACCTCTACACTTTTTGTACCTCTCCCTACTTTAGCCACCATGCACCATCTATATAAGCCTTCTTTCAATTCCTGAAAAATCACAAGCTTTTTTCTTCCTCAGGACTTTTGCATGGGTACTCTCTGCCTGGAGTCTCTTTGTCCAGATGCTTGCACACCTGTCTCTTGCTTAATATCCAGGCCTCAGCTTAAATGTTACATTCTGCAAGAGGCCTTTTCTGACCACCCTATTGAAAGTGGCCACCAGCCATTGACTATTACAGCTTTCTTCTTCTTCCTCCTCCTCCTCCTCTTTCTTCTTTTTCTTCCTCCTTCCCTGCCTTCTCTTACTCCTACTCCTCCCCCTTTCTCTTCCTCCCTCCTCCTTCCTTCTCCTCCTCCCGTACTCCTCCTTCTCCTCCTCCTCCCCTCCTCCTCCCTCCTCTTCCTTCCTCCTCCTCCTCCTCCTTCTTCTTCTTGTGTGAGACATAGTCTCTTTCTGTTGCCCAGGCTGGAGTGCAATGCTGTAATCTTGGCTCATAGCAACCTCTGCCTCTCAGGTTCAAGCGATTCTCCTGCCTCAGCCTCCTGAGTAGCTGGGATTACAGGCATGTACCACCAAGCCTGGCTAATTTTTTGTATTTTTTTTTTTTTTTGGGATGGAGTTTCGCTCTTGTTACCCAGGCTGGAGTGCAATGGCGCGATCTCGGCTCACCGCAACCTCCGCCTCCTGGGTTCAGGCAATTCTCCTGCCTCAGCCTCCTGAGTAGCTGGGATTACAGGCACGCACCACCATGCCCAGCTAATTTTTTGTATTTTTAGTAGATGGGGTTTCTCCGTATTGGTCAGGCTGGTCTTGAACTCCTGACCTGGGTGATCTGCCTGCCTCGGCCTCCCAAAGTGCCAGGATTATAGGCATGAGCTGCCACACCTGGCCTTCTTCTTTTCTTTCTCTTTTTAAAAAGGGTCCTTCCACCTCCACTGTGGCGTTGATCACATTGGGGTCACTACTTGAGACATTGATCACTACTTGTGGAGGTCTGTCCTGCAGACTTTGACTTGGAGGCAGATGAATAAATACACTCACACACTAGAGCACAGTGATCAAGTGGGCCAGGGAGGTCGTCAGCCACGCTCAGAGGGCGATTGCAGCTAACTGACTTTTTACTTGCTGTTCTCGCTCGCATTTATTCAGTACAGATTTAATTAATAACAGAGGTTCTAAGTCAGCACCCTCTTGATAATTAACATGTTTAAAAGAGTGGTTTTACGAATAATAAAAGCTTTTGGTTTTGGGCCCCAGAACAAACACTATCAACGGGTAATACTTTTTCGACTTCTTTATGAGAGGTCTATCTGGCACAAAGTTTACATGAGTAAACGGAGTAGAGCCAAAGGAATGTAGGATAAACAGACTTAATGGGGGAAGCTTCTATTATCTTTAATCTTCACTTTATGGCTTAATGATGTAAGGTAAGAACTGGCTGCCTTCAGCCTGTCTCATTATTAAAAACCTTCCAGCCTTCCAAAAGGTTTGAGACTATGATTTTACTACTTTCTCTAATATTTCCCTTAATATTTTGCCAACCACCCTGAGTGAATCTCAGCACTCCACCTTAGTAGATAGGGCTACAGGCATGTGCCACCACACCCCGCTAATTATGTGTGTGTGTGTGTGTGTGTGTGTGTGTGTGTGTGTGTGTGTGTGTGTGTGGTGGGGTTTTGCCATATTGCCCAGGCTGGTCTTGAAATCCTGGGCTCAAGCAATCCACCTACCTTGGCCTCCCAAACTGCTGCAATTATAGGTATGAGCTATTGCATTTGGCCAAGCCTTCTGTTTAGCAACTTTTATATCAGTTATCATTTGGCTTTCCCTTTTTATTTAGTTATTACTCTATTTTTTGCCTCTTCCCCCAGAATTTACCTATAGAAGGGCAGAGTCTTCATCATGCTGACCCCTCCATCTCTACTGTCTATGAAAAATGCCTAACACAGGGTAGGGACTTGATGATTGTTGGCTGAATGAATGAGTGCAAATATTGGGGAATGAAGATTCCTGATGGATTCTTGTTGTCCAGTATTGTCAAACTTTCCCCACATCTTGAACTATCTCTGCTGACAAATGAGCTCTTTAAATAGGATTGAGGATCTATGGCTTTAATGCACAAATCAATTAATTTAAAACATTTACTGGGAAACAAATATATGTAGAAAGGGAAGCATTTTTGTTATTGTGTTTCATATATATGGTCATGTTGGTTTAAAATATTGACAAAATACAGTATTACAATGCAAACAAGATGGCCTGAATTAGATGTGACTCAGTCACACTCCTAATGAGGGTTGGGATATCTGTAGAGATCTTTTTATTTCAATCAGGTGTCCTCTTCTAACTTATCTGAGAAAATATTTACAATATTTTTATCACATTATCTAATTTCAGTAATAATAATTACACTGAAAATCAGATTCAACTTACATTCTTCACCACTAGAAAAGTCTGGAGAAATATCTTTTGATGAGACACCATCTCATGCCAGTCAGAATGGCATTATTAAAACATCAAGAAACAGCAGATGCTGGCAAGGTTGCAGAGAAATAGGAATGCTTTTAGATTGTTGGTATGAATGTAAATTAGTTCAACCATGTGGAAGACAGTGTGGCAACTCCTGTCTAGGAAAGGGAACACCATTTGACCTAGCAATCCCATTACTGGGTACATACCCAAAGGAACAGAAATCATTTCATAATAAAGATATATGGACATGTATGTTCATTGCAGCATTTTTCACAGTAGCAAAGACAGTGACTCAACCCAAATGCCCTTCAATGATAGACTGGATAAAGAACATGTGGTATATATACACCATGGAATACTATGCAGCCATAAAAAGGAATGAGATCAGATACTTTGCAGGGATGTGGGTGAAGCTGGAAGCCATTATCATCAGTAAACTAACACAGGAACAGAAAACCAAACACTGCATATTCTCACTCATAAGTGGGAGCTGAACAATAAGAACACATGGACACAGGGAGGGGAACAATACACCCTGGGCCCAATGGCGAGGGCATGGTGGGGAGAGCATTAGGAAAAATAGCTAATGCATGCTGAGCTTAATACCTTGGTGATACGTTGATAGATGCAGCAAACCACCATGGCACACATTTACCTATGTAACAAATCTGCACATCCTGCATATATACCCTGAGACTTAAAATACAGAAATATCTTTTGATTATATTTGTAGGTTTTAATTAATTAATTAATTAATTTATTGAGACAGAGTCTTGCTTTGTCACCCAGGCTGGAGTGCAGTAGTGCAGTCTTGGCTCACCGCAACTTTCACCTCCTGGGTTCAAGCAATTCTCCTGCCTCAGCCTCCAGAGTAGTTGGGATTACAGGCATGCACCAGCATGCCTAGCTAATTTTTGTATTTTTTGTAGAGTCAGGGTTTCACCATGTTGGCCTGGCTAGTCTCAAACCCTGACCTTAGGTGATCTACCCACCTCAGCCTCCCAGAGTTCTGGGATTATAGATGTGAGCCACTGTGCCTGGCCATATTTGTAGTTTTGACTACTGCTTATCATGCAGTTTGCTGTGTTTCCCAGTATTTTACGCATTTATGAATCAATGCTCATAAAGGACTGAATTTTACCTTTGTCAAGTGTTCCAGTGGGAAGACTTCCTGAAGATAAATACCTATATTAAGGACATATGTCACCAGAAAGGTATTATCCCTGTATGCATGAACTTAAATACAGGGCAAACTTTACAGCCTTCATTTTAAGCACAATGCTCTATGTCTTGTTGATTTATTTGTTTAAAAATGTAGAAGTCAGAAATTATCTCCATTCTGCTCGTCTTTCTCTACCTGTAGCTTCTTATCCAGAGGAGATTTTTCTTTCTGTTTAAACAATTTCTGGATATTTGAGTACTTTCTTGTTGACTACATTTAGATGAGTTGTTTCATCTCAGCCAAAATCTTCTTTCTGTTCCTGTATGGAGCTTTCTACACACACTTCATATAAACTACTCCTGCAGCTTTTCAGGTTGCTGAAAGACTGAGACAAGTTATCCTTATTTTAGGGGAAAAAATCAACATAAAGGAAAATTTGCAAGGACCATAGCAAGGTTGAATGGCTACTTGTTCGGTGTACTTTTCTTTGAGCTATTTTATGAAGATGATTAATGACAGCATGTGCCCAATCACATGAGTATCAGAGTCCACTGTCTGAGAGTAAGAGGTAGAGGGATATTAGTCAGCTCTATATGAAATGTGATATCCAGGGTGAGAACTATTCTCTATCCTTTTCACTCTCATCCTCGCATTGGTGCTTTTGATCCTAGGCTCTGAATAATTCCTGCTCTCCAATATTGTCAGGCTTCCTCCGACTCCTGGATTCTTGCCCTCCGCTGACAAATGAGCTCAAATCGCCCCCTTTAAATGGCATTGAAAATATATGGCATTAATTCAATAACTAATTTAAGCAATATTTATAGAGGAGCAAAGCAATTCTAGCCCTTGAGATACAAGAGTGGACAAGAGTCAAAATTGCTGTTCTCAGTGAAGTTATATTCTAAGGTGACGGGGGCTAAGGGTGGAAAAGACAATAAACAAATACGTAAATGAATGAGAAGCATGAATGTTGCACAGCATCAAGCACTATGTGGACAATGAAGAGGGTGATGGGACTGACAGTGATTGATGAGCATGGGAAAGACCACTCTAGATTAAGCTGGTACTTGTGTGAAAGTCTGGCGGTGTCCACAAAGTCTGTTCCCTTCCCTCGTCTTCCATCTTCTATAGCATCTCTATCCATTCAGGACCAAACTTCTAGGAAGTCTGGTTGGATGTACTGGAAACTGAATCCCTGCCCCCCACTCATTCCTTTACCTTACAGTGTGGCATCACTAAGACGACTCCAAGCTTTCCTCATAACTCTTATGTAAGCCTGGCTTTTTGGCTCATACCCTATAGTGTAAGTGCTATTCTCATTTAATTCTCTCACCAGTCTAATAAGGCAGGTACTAATAATATTCTTGCTTTTCATTTTACTTATGTGGTCCAGAGACATTATTACATAATTTGCCAAGCTGTAAGTGGAGGAAAGTGCATCCTTTACCCCTGGGCCATCTGCCTTTCCAACCTCATGATTTTCCGGGAAGTGTAGCCCTAGAACACCCCAAACTTCCGGAGCTTGCTAATAATTGCTCTATCAAGTCTTTTCTGAAACTCCCCACCCAACCCTTCCCCCTAGAGAACTGGCACCCTTGTGCTTCCACTGTTGGCTGCACACACTCTTTCACACCTGTACCCTTCTATTAACCTCATCTGATCAAGTTGAGTCTCTGCCTGCAGGGCTGCAGGCGCCTCCAAGATGGAGTCCACTTTGCGGCAAACTTAGCATACTTAACACCCTGAGAAGCTCATTTTTTAATACCTCCCTACTCAATAGGCTGGCATTGTTTTCAATAATAATCACGAAATGAAGTGAATAATAGTGGCCAGAAAGAAATGCAAATTTTTTTAGAAAGTAGAAATTTTCTATTCTTGTGTTTCATGTATATAGTCATGCCAGAATAAAAAAAATATTTTAAAAGATAGTATTATAGTACACAAAAATTAAGATGGATTAATGTGTTTTAATTATGTCACTGCATTTTTTGAACAAAAGGAAAAAATTCATACCTACCACTTGGTCTACCACAGAAATGAATGACAGTATTATATTTCTGTTTCTTTGACTTATATGCATTTGCCAATTACTTTATCAAAATTATTCTTTTCATATATTCATGTTCAATAGATGGATAACCAGATTTCTCAGTCTATCTTCACCTAGGGTTGATTAGAGAACATGTTTTAAAAATTAATTCTGGGCCGGGCGCGGTGGCTCAAGCCTGTAATCCCAGCACTTTGGGAGGCCGAGGCGGGTGGATCACGAGGTCAAGAGATCGAGACCATCCTGGTCAACAAGGTGAAACCCCGTCTCTACTAAAACTGTAAAAAATTAGCTGGGCATGGTGGCGCGTGCCTGTAATCCCAGCGACTCAGGAGGCTGAGGCAGGAGAATTGCCTGAACCCGGGAGGCGGAGGTTGCGGTGAGCCGAGATCGCGCCATTGCACTCCAGCCTGGGTAACAAGAGCGAAGCTCCGTCCCCAAAAAAAAAAAAAAAAAATTAAAAAAAAAAATTAATTCTGAACACTTTCACACAAAGTAACAGATATAAAGGAAAAGTCTGAAATGTAAGTTTGGCAGAAATTCATAAAAATCTCACGGCACAATAAATTCCACAAATTGCAGTAAGGTCTGTGTGTTTATTTGGGATCAATTCTAGCAGCCTTCACATGGGTCTGCAGTCAAAAAATTTTAAATACAAAAAAACACAAAAAACTGTTTAAAGAGAATGGCAGAGTTAAAATAACTCAAGTTGTATTTTCATCTTTGCAATCCCTATGTTACCATTTTTAATTTTAGATATTCTGCTTAAATGCAGGAATACTTGATACCAAAGGTTTGGCGACACACTGTACCCAAAGCACATTGAAACAAATTGCTACAAATTTATGCTCAAAACAAACACATGTAGTAATTATGTAACTGGAGATTCTCTGAATGTTTTCCATGTATAATACAGTATTTATTAAAATATAAGAAATAAAAACCTGCTAATATTACTCTTACATGTATATTATTAAAACTCAGCAATCAACTGATTAGAACATAGACTAATAAGAGATGTTTTGAGAGACGAGTATTTTATCACTGACATTTAGAATTACCAGTGCCTGGCAATAAAATGCATTGAATTTTGAGTTGGTTTTGTTGTTATTTAAAAATATTCTACAGAGAATGCTCCCAGCGGTTCATCTGTGGTGCGCAATGGAGCCATGTTTTACTGATCTTTCTGTTTCCAGGAGCTGGCACTGTGCTCTGCAGCACTTGGACTGGCCAAATACCTGCCTGGATGCCCTTTAATCCCCTTGGCTCCCTGGGCAGGGCCCTCCCTGACTCTCCTCCTACCTCTCTGCCTGAAACTTGTCCCCAAGGATTTCCAAAGATTGATATTTCCAGGTATTACAATTAGAAGAGTTTGTAACATATAAAAAAATTTCAACATCAACGATCAGTAGAGAAATGCAAACCAAAACCACAATGAGATACCATCTCACACCAGTCAAAATGGCTACTAGTAAAAAGTCAAAAAATTACAGTTGCTGATGAGGTTATGGAGATAAAGGAATGCCTTTTCATTGTTGGTGGGATTATAAATTAGTTCCACCGTTGTGGAAGACAGCGTGGCAATTCCTCAAAGACCTGCAGACAGAAATACCATTCGACCCAGCAATCCCATTACTGGGCATATACCTAATGGCATATCATTGTTCTGTTACAAAGACACATGCATACATATGTTTATTACAGCACTATTCACAATAGCAAAGACATGAAAGCAACTTAGGTGCCCATCAATGCTAGACTAGATGAAGAAACTGTGATACATGTACACCATGGAATACTATGCAGCCAAAAAAAGAAAAAAAAAAAACAAGATCATGTCTTTTGCAGGACATGGATGGCGCTGGAGGCCATTATCCCTAGCACACTAACACATGACCAGAAAACCAAATACTGCATGTTCTCACTTATAAGTGGGAGTTAAATGATGAGAACACATGAACACAAAGGAGGGGAAAACAGACACTGGGGCTTACTTGAGGGTGGAGGGTAGGAGAAGGGAGAGGAGCAGAAAAAGTAACTATTGGATACTAGGCTTAGTACCTGGTTGATGAAACTATCTGTATAATAACCCCGCACGATACAAATTTACCTACATAACAAACCTACATATGTATCCCTGAACCTAAAACTTAAAAAAAATTAAGAAAACATTTATTTAGGTGACCATCAATGATAGACTGGAAAATGTGGTACCTATATACCATGGAACACTATGCAGTCATAAAAAAGAACAGGATCATGTCCTTGGCAGGGACATGGATGGAGCTAGAGGCCATTATCCTTACCAAACTAATGCAGGAACAGAAAACCAAATACCGCATGTTCTTAAGTGAGAGCTGAATGATGAGAACACATGGACATATGGGGGGAACAACACAAACTGGGACCTGTTGGAGGGAGGGGGTAAGGAGAGCACCAGGAAGAATAGCCAGTGGATGCTTGGCTTAACGCCCGGGTGACGGGATGATCTGTGCAGCAAGCCACCATGGCACATGTTTACCTATGAAACAAACCTGCACATCCTGCACATGTACCCTTGAACTTAAAAGTTGGGGAAAAAAAACCAAAACCCCCAAAAAGCCCCCCAAAACAAAAAAGTAAGAATCATTATTTTCTCTCAGATGATGTGGTTAGGATTACAGTCCAGCAGTACTTTCTGGAAGCACTGTGATTTATGGCTGAAACATTCTTGGATGTATAGGGTGCTGCAGCAAACTTAAAATGTATTTTCCAGTGTAACCAAGTGTACTGCGTGTGCACTATTCTGGAACTAGGGATAGTGAATGACTGGTGGATGTATTGCTACTCCACCTCCCATGGCTTATCAATCCTCGCACCTCTTCCGCGGTGATTGGAGGTTGCTTTCCTCAGAAATATTCTCAACACAGCATTCCTAGTGGTAATGGCCAACTGAGCAGAATTAGTAGAAGAAAACCATTTGCTACCCCTAGGCTTACCACTCCACCCCGAGGCCTTCCAGGTGCAGAATCTAAATGCTGGTATTCAAAGTGTGGCCCAACTTTACCATATAATTAGAATCTAAGCCATTCTGGGGCTAGAGAATTTCACTGACTTTAAGCACAGGACTATCTGTGCCAAATTCCAGAAGAGCTCAAGAAATACTGTTCAGGGGATTCGTCTCCAGAGATTTCCTTTCTCTGTACTCTTCTCTTACTCTGGCATCTAAATCCACCCACGCACAGATGATCAAATCTTTGTTCTTAGCCCTGGTCATTTTCTCTTTTTCCTTCTTTTGAGACATAGTCTCTCTCTGTTGCCCAGGCTGGAGTGCAGTGGTGTGATCTCAGCTCACTGCAACTTCTACCTCCCAGGTTCAAGTGATTATCCTGCCTCAGTCTCCTGAGTAGCTGGGATTACAGGCCTGCATCACCATGCCTGGCCAAGTTTTGTATTATTTAGTAGAGACAGGGTTTTTGCTATGCTGGCCAGGCTGGTCTCAAACTTCTGGCCTCAAGTGACCTACCTGCCTCGGCCTCCCAATCCCTGTGCTGGGATTACAGGATGAGCCACTGCACCTGGTTGCCCTGATCATTTTCTGACATGGTCTTAACCACGTTGCTATGGCATGATGGCATTTCAATGCTTGGGTATTGAAGTAAACTTCCAAGGCACTGGAGTAAACTTAAAATACTCATTTATTCTCCAATGTAACCAAATATACTGCATGCACACTATTCTGGAACCAGGGATAGCAAATGAATGGTGGATATACTGCTACTCTGCCTCTCATGGGTTATCAATCCTACTGTTCCTCTCAAAAACACAGAGCCAAGAACAGTGGGATGAAGTGCCAGGTATATGCAAGGGATTGGGAGCGAAAACATCAATACGACCAGACCCTTACCATTGAAGACCAGCAGGGAGAGACCCAGTGCAAACAGATGAGTGCCGTGAAGAGGGACAGATGATTGGCAAGAAGTGTGTGCAGGAACCAGGAGGAGCACACAGTTGGATTTTATTGGGGTTCGGGTGGGTAACACAGGTGATTGACATCAGAAGAGATTCAATAAAAGGGCTATTTTTCTATTTCTGCTGGCGGGCTGGTTGCTCACTCTCCCAAGGCTTCAGCTTCTCCATCTATAAAATGCTAGGGGGCTGAGGGCTGGATGGCTTAATGGTAGAGAAGGCAGACTTCTCCATTTACTAGTTTTACTCAGCGTCTCTGAGCCTGTTTCCTCATCTGTAAAATGGAGATAATAATGATACCTAGCTCTACCTCATAGTGCTGTTGTGAAGATTGGACAAATTAATCCATGTAAAGTGTTTACGGAGTGTCTAGGTCACAAAAGGTGCTCAAGTGGCAGGTGACTTCATCTTTTAAGTCCTTTTGAGGCTCGAAATCCAAGAGGCTTTAGTTTGTGCCGTCTTCTAACAGCTTCATTGAGAAATAAAGACTAGCTCGGGAACAAGCCACCTTCTCACGCTGGCTGCAGATCGTGTCTCTGACCAGCTTTTGCTTTGCGCACAGACACCTTTCATTCCTTTTCCCTCTGGTGTGGCTGTTAAATGTTTACAGAGCGCGGAGCAGGAGCGGCATGTCGAAGGGCGAATTCAACTTGTGTGGTTACTTGAGGGGCTGTGTGGCTGTGTAGGAACGCTGAGCAGTGTGAGAAAGAGATGAGAAGATGGGGCATTAGATTTGCTCCATATGGCATGTGTCATAGTAGAAATAAGTCTCTAATTGGAAGGAATTTTTAAAAAGCCAGATCTCATGATGAGAGAGAGAGTGAGTGAGAAAATTAGTTATGGGAGGTATAGAGAAAAAAGTAGGATTAAAAAATAGTTCCCATTGAGACTAAACAATAGAAATGTGTTTCTGGTTAGCACCCAAGGAAAACAAACAGCCAAAGCAGAAAGCCGAAAGATACTCAATGAAGATTTTGTGAAGGAAGCTTGATTTTTAAGTGACTAGGATTGATATGACCATCATGTCTGTTTTACTTTGGATTGAGTAGTTACTTTTTATTGGGAGGTGAATAGAAAGATGAATTCAAGCCAGGTGTGGTGGCGGGTGCCTGTAATCCCAGCTGCTCTGGAGGTTGAGGCAGGAGAACTGCTTGAACCTGGGAGGCGGAGGTTGCAGTGAGCTGAGATTGTGCCATTGCCCTCAAGCCTGGGCGACAGAGCGAGGCTCTGCCTAAAAAAATAAAATGTGCCAGCAACGTGTTGCCTGCAGTGGGGAGCAGTGACAGACAGAGAAAGTATATTTAATGAAAGAAAACCAGAGAAAGAACACATAAGGGAAATGCCAGTTTGCCTCAGGTGGAGGAGTGAACGAATCTTCCTGGTCTTTGATTACTTCCTTTAGGAGATCATTGTGGAAAGTAGGCTAAGACTTCAAATTACTTTAAGTGGGCAGATCATAGAAAGCGAATTTTTCTGCTCTTAAATCAACCACCTACATTTGGAGTCAGCCCTGCAGTTTCATTATTATCTTTTAGTGAACAGTGGTGTGTGCAAATGACGGAGCAAGTCATTTGTACAATGTGAGTACAGTCATGTTTGGGTTTTTGCTTTCCTGTCTTTCCTCTTAAATGTGTTCGCTTGAAGGTAAAATGGGAAGACACTTCAATAATCACTTCCATGAGAAAATTTTTATTTCATCATCAGATCTTATATTTTTCACCTTTGAGTCTGTCCTTGTATCCACCAGCTGAAAAATGGAATTGTACCTGTGTAAAAATTGAGAGCAATTTAATATGCACAAAAAGGAAAGGATAAAAGGTTAGGTTTCTGTATTAGTGTGAAGGAACCTAAACAGGCTGATGCATATGAATTTATGTCGATATATATAATGGTTTTTAAATTTGGCTTTTGTGCTCTCTATGTCAATAGATGCTAACACATACTCGGTGTAAATGGTGGTGGCAGACATTCTATAGGCCTTAAGGTTTTGACTCATCCCATCCTCACAGAAATCTCAGGAAGTAAGTTCTATTATCATCCCTATTTTATAGATGAGGTAACTGAGGCAGAGCAAGACTAAGTGATCAATATTCATTACACAGCTAGTAGGTTGAGACCAGGCTTAAATTCAGACACTTTGCCTTCAGATTTTCTAATCATTACGCTAAATTTCTTATGTCTTTTCATTTTGTCCCAAAAGATACATCTATACAACTCTGAAATACCCCTCAGAGTAATGCTCCCCAGTATTTTGTTTGGCATCAGAAACCCTAAGCCCTGACTCAAAGCCCTGTCTGCCTCACAGCAGTTCTGAACCAAGACCCCTGAGGGTGTCCCATGAGGCTGCTGTTCGAGCTAAAGGCAAAGGCCTGTCTATGCTTCTGCTAAAGCCATTTCTCAAAGGGCTAACAAGAGTTTTTTTTTTTTTTTTTTTTTTTACAGTCTTTCACTGTAATTTCAAAGGTGATTCATGTTCACAATAAAATTTAAACATAACAAATGATATAAAATTCTCATCCAAAAATACTTATTGAGCATCTACTAGGTGCCAAGCACTGGGGATGCAGTACAGTAATACAGACAAACATCCCTGCTGTTTTGGAACTCATGTTCCAATAGAGGAAGAGAGGCAACAATCCTAATACATATGTTAATTAACTATATAGCACTTAGCAGGTGATGAGTGCAAGGAAAAATTGGCAAGGAGTAAAGGGGAAATAGGGTGTTAGAGTACCGTGATTTTAAATAAGGTTAATGGGGAAAGCTCCTCCAGAAAGGGTGACATTTGTGCAACTGCTTGAAGACTGTGAAGGAGTGAGCAGAGAGGGAAAGAGTTCCAGGCAGAGGGAACGATCTAGTGTAGAGGTCTTGTGGCAGGAGGCACCTGGTACGTTTGAAGAACAGCTGGGAGACCAGCGTGGCTGTGTAGAGTGAGTGGTGAGGGAGCGACAGGAGATAAAGTCAAAGGAAAAAAAAGTAACAGGGACCAGGGATGAAAGGACACTCTGGGCCACTGTTACAATTTTGGCTTTTACTCTGGGTATAATGGGGTGCCACTGGAAGGTTGTGTGCACGAGTGCCATGATCTGAGTTAGTTTTACATGTGACTGAAATACTACTTGCAACTTTCTTTTTCTTTTTTTGAGACGGAGTCTCACTCTATTGCCCAGGTTAGATTGCAGAGGCGCAATCTTGGCTCACTGCAACCTCTACCACTTGGGTTCAAGCAATTCTTTGGCCTCAGCCTCTTGAGTAGCTGGTTTTACAGATGCCTGCCACTGCACCTGGCTAATTTTTGTATTTTTAATAGAGACAGGGTTTCACCATCTTGGCCAGGCTGGTCTTGAACTCCTGACCTTGTGACCTGCCCACCTCGGCCTCCCGAAGTGCTGGGATTACAGGTGTGAACCACCGTGCTCGGCCTGCAACTTTCTTTTTTAACTTACAATACATCCTAGGAGTCTTCTATCACTACATCTAAACCTACTGCATTCTTTTTACCAACTGTATGGTCATCCATGGTGCAGATGTAGCATCCTTTTAAAAATCCTTTTTTAATTGATTGATATTTCGTTTGCTTTCAAAGATTTTGTGGCAACAATATTGTACTTGGAAACCCTTTGTACATACAGATTGACAACTCTTTGTGAGTATATCCACATAAATTTCCAGAGGTGAAATTGCTGAATCAAAACCATGATAGTTTTTACTTAAATACCTTCCAAATACCCTCCAAAGAGTTAACCTCTGCAAAATGTCTACCAAATCCCTCTCTCCCCAGCAGTGTACGTGGAGTGTCTGTTTCTGCAGACTCTTATGAGCACTGTAGACTGAAATTTTATATTTTATTTTCTTTGCCAAATTGATAGGTTTTTATTTTTCATTTCTTTAGTACTGAGTTATATTGAATGTCTCTTTCTGTGTTCATTAGTCATTCATATTTTTACCATATTATTTTCCCCTTTTAATTTTGAGTCTATTTCTGGTTGATTTGTAAGCTACTTGAGTATTAAGGAAATGACACATTTTTTTCTGTCATATTTATAACAAACATGGCCCTCAGTATCTCAAATCCTCAAGTGTGAAATAACTTTGTCTATGGTTGTATGTGTGTGTATGCATGCTGTAGAGATTCGTTTCTAAACCAGAGCATATTTTTATGTACTCTAACTTATGAATGTTTTTCTTTATGACTTTTGGTTTTACACCTATTGTCTCTCCCCCCATATAGTAAATGAAAAACAGTTTTTATCTTTCCTTTGGTTACTTTGATGGCTTCTATGCTTGATCCACGTGGAGTCTGTCTTGGTGTAAGGAGTGAGGAAGGATAATCCTAAGACTTCTTTTTGGTGATTTTAATAATACAGCAGTGGGAAATAAAAGCTAATGCTATATAAGTTAAAGGGTTCTTTGTTTTTTCTTTGTGCATTTGTTTTTACTTAAGATTTCAAAAATAGAGAATGACATAGGATTCCACAAGTTGGTTTCCTATTTCCCACCTACCTTTACATAGAATCCTGAAGAAATCTACCCTGATTAGCTCCTCTTGCATCTAAATCTTCTCTCAATGAGAGAAAAGAGCTATGAAGGATCTTTTAAGCAAACAGCTAAAGGGAAGTCCTTAACTTTCTCTGTGTTTGTTTTTTCAGGAATGAATGTATTTTGGGCACTGAACAGAGAGGAACTTTGATACCTCCTTCATCTTTAGGAACTTACTATCTTAGAGAGACAGCACTAACATAGGTTGCAAATTCTGGGTCTGAAAATTTTAGAAGCAGCTATGCTTTAAATTTTATTTGCTTGAAATAGTTCCTCAAAAAGTCTACTCTTTCAACTAGACTTGTATTTAACTTAAAGCTAGTCTTCACTTAAAAGTACCTTTTTTATCTTGTTGTCCAGGCACAGATGAAAATACAGCTTCACTCATTCTGCAAGTAATCAACCATTATCCACAAGCCGATGCTCTCGTGGACTGTGCACACCTCAGCTCCTCTACCTAGAGAGCGCACCTGCTGAAAGACTTCCAGTCCAGCCCATGTAGGCATTTCATAAACATTTGCTGAATGTGACCATTTTAAAAAGAAGTCCTTTAAAAAGATTCTTTTTTTTTAAAAAGAGGGCAGAACAAAGTGTTAACTTCCATCTCTGTGTGTCAAAGGAACTTTTAAGAAATTCTATTAGCTAAATCAACAGTGGTGACTTCCTGTCAGGGCAGGAGGTAAGAGGCATTTCCCAGCATTGACCACATATTTGGTTTGGTCAGATTGTTTCTGCAGTGTCACAGTGAAAATAATGAGGGAAAATAATGCATCACCTTTCTACCTCAACCAGAGCAATATTCCAGCTCTTGGGTGTTAGAAAAATGCCCTGTCAGTGACAAGTTAATCAGTTTAGGATAGTTCAAAAGTATCCTTGGAGAGCTTAGTTTCTTTAAGTGTTTTAAAGTGCTTTAGAAACAAATTTCAGTTGGTGGAAAGTTGTTTCCTTTTTTTCTTCAATCCTAAGCCATTAACTGTGAAACTCAAGGCCCCCTCCCAAAACAAAAGACAAAAAACAAAAAAAAAACACGAAAATTTGAAATCACAATTTGTTTTAAGATCGTGATTTCAGATTTTAGTGGTTTTTTTAAGGTCCAGATTTCTATGATTGTCTATGTTAGGTCACTTCTTTTCATGCCTCTTCTCCTAAAAAAAAACCATGCACGTGAAGCTCTCTGGCTGTACTCTCTTGAATGGTCCTGCCAAGCCTGTGACCACATGGTATGTGATCTCATTTCTTATTCATGTTTTGTGATCCTTGCTCACTATGGAAGTCAAACTTCCTGGTCCAATACATTCTGGCTCATTTCTTATCTTCTTATGAAAGAAATAGAGCACACATATAATTGCTTTCTCAAGTCTCCTGGGCATTTCAAGTCTTTTCAAAGAACAGCTATCATAGTGTGAGTTCTACGCAGGAAATGCCTAGTGGATGTGCCTAGTGTCTTTGGTCATCATTTCTTTCTCAATGTATCGTGGGAAGAGGCATGTTTATTTCCACATTTTCTGCTTATTTCTTACTCAACCTGCACTGAAATCAATGTGGTCTCCCCCAGTCCAGCTTTGACCTTCCTATGCATTTAGGAGGGAAAATACCTAACGAATCCAAAGTATTAGTTATAGGCAAGTATTAATTGTGTGTGCCTGCTTTATTTGGGGAGATTTTGAGATTTGTGAGGATTTTTCACATAATATATCTATTTTTAACGTCTTAAGTGAATCTGTTACACGAAATGTTTAACCAAATCATCTTTCCTTGTTTAGAACCGTCTAGTAGCTTCCCTCTGTATTCAGAACTTAATTAAAACTTTGTGCCAATAACTCCCAAGTCCTTGCACGATCTGGTTTATTTTTCTAACAACTTTGAGGAAACACTGACATAGAATAACCTGTACATGTTTCAAGTATACGATATGATCAGTTTTGACATGTATTTATACCCATGGAATCATTGCCACAATCAAGACAATGAGTTAAAAAAATCCATTTCTCCCTTAAATTTTGTTATGTTGCTTTTTTTTTTTTTTTTGAGATGGAGTTTCGCCCTTGTTACCCAGACTGGAGTGCAATGGCGCGATCTCAGCTCACCACAACCTCCGCCTCCTGGATTCAAGCAATTCTTCTGCCTCAGCCTCCTGAGTAGCTGGGACTACAGGTGTGCGCTGCCATGCCCAGCTAATTTTTGTATTTTTAGTAGAGACGGGGTTTCACCAGGATGAACAAGATGGTCTCAATCTCTTGACCTTGTGATCCACCCACCTCGGCCTCCCAAAGTGCTGGGATTATAGGCGTGAGCCACCGCACCTGGCTGTTATGTTGCTTTTTAATCCATGTCTTACTTCACCTCCACCCCCAAGCACCCAGTGATTTGCTTTCTGTCACTATATATTAAATTGAATTTTCCAGAATTTTATGTAAGTACATGTACTCTTTTTTGCCTGCCTTCTTTGACTCAGTGTGGTTTTGAAATTCATCCATGTTGTTGCATCCATTGATAGTTTATTTCTTTTTACTTTTTATTAACTTATCATTAATATGGATACAATGTAACTATATCACACTTTGTTTATCCATCTACCTATCAATGGACATTTGAATTACTTTCAGTTTTTGGCTATTACAAACAAAGCTTACTTTTTTTTTTTTTTTCTATTTTTTTTTTTTTTATAGAAAACTAGGACGATCCAAGATGGCCGTTTAGGAACAGCTCAGGATTGCAGCTCGCAGTGAAAGCGCAGAGGGTGAGTGGACCCCGCGTTTTTATTGCCCACAGACTAGGAAATTCCCAGGCGGAGGTGCTCCACGGTCGCCAGCGCGGCTGTGCCGGCCAGCGCCGCTGCTTTGCCCCGCGCAGCTGCTTTGTCGGCGCCCCGGAGCCTCCATACAAAATACACTGGTCTGGGGGCCCTTTTGGCTGGCGATTGGAGCCACGGGAAGTCGCCCATACGCCGGTTCAAAAAGGGGACTGAGCAGAGAACCAGGACAGTAGATTCCAGGGCAAAAAAAAAAAAAAAGAAAAAGAAAAGCGCCACAAACCTCAGTGCCGCTGTTTAAGCCAGCGCAGTGAGTGGCCGCAGGGGAAAACAAACAGACCCCGGCGCCTCTTCAACAGGCGACTGGAACACCAACTTAGAAAAGGTTCTGAGGCAGGGAGCCAGGCGATCAGGCTCGGCTGGTCCCACCCCCACAAAAGAACAGCAACCAGAAACTCTGGACTGAGACTTTCACAGCAAGCGCAGCTGAACCCAGGACGGTCCAGCTCTGTGGGGGAGGGGCGTCCGCCATTACCCAGGCAGCCTGCGGTTGCCAAGGCAACCTGCCATTGCAGAGGCAGCCCTCCGTTGCCAAGGCAACCCGCCATTGCAGAGGCAGCCCGCCGTTGCCAAGACAACCCGCCACAGCAGAGACTCCGCCACAACAGAGGCGGGCCACCATCACCAAAGCAGTTCTAACTACACCCATATAAACAGGACTGCAGGGAAGTTCACTCGGCAGCGTGGCAGAGCACACAGCAGCTCAGCAAAGCTGCTCTAGGCCGACAGTGACTAGGCTGCCTCCTTGCTGGGCTGGGCAGGTCTGAAGGAAAAAAAAAAAAAAAGGCGGTAGCATAATGGAAACTCATAAATAAAGCCCTAAATCCCTGGGACAGAGCACCTGGGAACAAAAAGCAGTTTATGAGTTCTGCTGCAGCAGACCTAAAAGTACCTGCCCAGCAGCTCTGAATGAACAACAACAGAGCTCACAGCTCACCATTTGAGCTCCTATAAAGAAGAGACCATCTCCACAAGCAGCTCCCTGACCCCTATATATCCAAAAAGACACCTCATAAAAGAGAGATCAGATTGACACTAGGCGGGTATCCTTCTGGGACAAAGATAGTAGAAGAAGAAAACTGGTAACAACCCTTGCTGTTCAGCAGCTGCTGCAGGTGAACTCCAGGCAAGCAGGGCCTGGAGTGAACCTCAGCAGACCTACAGCAGAGAGGCCAGACTGTCAGAAGGAAAACCAAGAAACAGAAAAAACCTCATCATCAACAAACAGAACATCAATCTGAAAGATCTGAGACCCAATCTGAAAGCCAGCAACTACAAAATCGACAGGTGGATAAATCCTTAAAGATGGGAAGAAACCAGCGCAAAAAGGATGAAAACACCCGAAACCAGAACACCTCTCCTCCTAAAAGGGATCATAACTCCTCACCAGCAAGGGAACAAGGTTGGATGGAGAACGAGTGTGATGAAATGACAGAATCAGACTTCAGAAGGTGGGTAGCAAGAAACTTCTGTGAACTTAAAGAACATGTTCTAACCAAATGCAAAGAAACTAAGAACCTTGAAAAAAGATTTGAC
>NW_022436941.1:2245017-2258539 GCF_009761245.1 Sapajus apella
CACTCTCACCACTGCTATTCAATATAGTATTAGAAGTTCTAGCCAGAGCAATCAGGCAAGAAAAAGAAATAAAGGGCATTCAAATAGGAAAGGAGGAAGTCAAATTGTCTCTATTTGCAGACGACATGATTGTATATCTAGAAGACCCCATCGTCTCAGCCCCAAACCTCCTGAAACTGATAAGCAAGTTCAGCAAAGTCTCAGGATACAAAATCAATGTGCAAAAATCACATGCATTCCTATACACCAGTAACAGACTTAAAGAGAGCCAAATCAAGAACAAACTTCCATTCACAATTGCCACAAAGAGAATAAAATACCTAGGAATACAACTAACAAGGAATGTAAAGGACCTCTTCAAGGAGAACTACAAGCCACTGCTCAACGAAATAAGAGAGGACACAAACAGATGGAGAAACATTCCATGTTCATGGTTAGGAAGAATCAATATCGTGAAAATGGCCATACTGCCCAAAGTAATTTACAGATTCAATGCTATCCCCATCAAGCTACCAATGACCTTCTTCGCAGAACTGGAAAAAACCACCTTAAACTTCATATGGAACCAAAAGAGAGCCCGCATAGCCAAGTCAATTCTAAGCAAAAAGAACAAAGTGGGGGCCATCACACTACCAGACTTCAAACTATACTACAAGGCTACAGTAATCAAAACAGCATGGTACTGGTACCAAAACAGAGATATAGACCAATGGAACAGAACAGAGGTCTTGGAGGCAACACAACATATCTACAACCATCTGATCTTTGACAAACCAGACAAAAACAAGCAATGGGGAAAGGATTCCCTGTTCAGTAATGGTGTTGGGAAAGCTGGCTAGCCACGTGCAGAAAGCAGAAACTGGACCCCTTCCTGACACCTTACACTAAAATTAACTCCAGATGGATTAAAGACTTACACATAAGACCTAACACCATAAAAACCCTAGAAGAAAATCTAGGCAAAACCATTCAGGACGTAGGTGTAGGCAAGGACTTCATGACCAAAACACCAAAAGCATTGACAACAAAAGCCAAAATAGACAAATGGGACCTAATCAAACTCCACAGCTTCTGCACAGCAAAAGAAACAATCATTAGAGTGAATCGGCAACGAACAGATTGGGAAAAAATTTTTGCAGTTTACCCATCTGACAAAGGGCTGATACCCAGAATTTACAAAGAACTAAAACAGATTTACAAGAAAAAAACTAACAAGCCCATTCAAAAGTGGGCAAAGGATATGAACAGACACTTCTCAAAAGAAGACATACGTGAGGCCAACAAACATATGAAAAAATGCTCATCATCACTGGTCATCAGAGAAATGCAAATCAAAACTACATTGAGATACCATCTCACGCCAGTTAGAATGGCGATCATTAAAAAATCTGGAGACAACAGATGCTGGAGAGGATGTGGAGAAATAGGAACACTTTTGCAGTGTTGGTGGGAGTGTCAATTAGTTCAACCATTGTGGAAGACAGTGTGGCGATTCCTCAAGGACATAGAAATAGAAATTCCATTTGACCCAGCAATCCCATTACTGGGTATATATCCAAAGGATTACAAATCGTTCTACTATAAGGACACGTGCACACGAATGTTCATTGCAGCACTGTTTGCAATAGCAAAGACCTGGAACCAACCCAAATGCCCATCGATGATAGACTGGATAGGGAAAATGTGGCACATATACACCATGGAATATTATGCAGCCATCAAAAACGATGAGTTTGGGTCCTTTGTAGGGACATGGATGAACCTGGAAACCATCATTCTCAGCAAACTGACAGAAGAGCAGAAGATCAAACACTGCATGTTCTCACTCATAGGCGGGTGTTGAACAATGAGAACACATGGACACAGGGAGGGGAGCACTACACACTGGGGTCAGTTGGGGGGAAATAGGGGAGGGACGGTTGGGGGTGGGAAGCTGGGGAGAGATAGCAAGGGGAGAAATGCCAGATGTAGTTTATGGGGAGGAAGGCAGCAAATCACACTGCCACGTGTGTTCCTATGCAACAATTTTGCATGTTCTTCACATGTACCCCAAAACCTAAAATGCAATAAAACAAATAAATGGGGGGAAAAAAAACAAAGAAAGAAAGAAAATAAATAAATAAATAAATAAAAAGAAAACTAATAAAAAAGCTAAAAACTCTCAATAAACTAGATATTGACAGAATGTATCATAAAATGATAAAAGCTATATATGACAAACCTACAGTCAATATCATACTGAACAGGCAAAAGCTGGAAGCATTTCCTTTGAAATCAGGCACTAGACGAGGATGCCCTATCACCACTCCTATTCAACATAGTATTGGAAGTTCTAGCCAGAGCAATCAGCTAAGAACAAGAAATAAAGGGTATTCAACCAGGAAGGGAGGAAGTCAGACTGTCTCTATTTGAAGATGACATGATTCTATATCTAGAAGACCCCATCATCTCACCCCAAAATCTTCTCAAACTGATAAGCAACTTCAGCAAAGTCTCAGGATAAAAAATCAATGTGCAGAAATCACAAATATTCTTATATACCAATAACAGACAAACAGAGAGCCAAATCAAGAGCGAACTCCCATTCACAATTGCTACAAAGAGAATAAAATACCTGGGAATACAACTAACAAAGGATGTAAAGGACCTCTTCAAGGTGAGCTACAAACCACTGCTCAATTAAATGAAAGAGGACACAAAGAGATGGAGAAACATTCCATGCTCATGGTTAGGAAGAATCAATATCATGAAAATGGACATACTGCCCAAAGTAATTTATAGTTTCCACGCTATCCCCATCAAGCTACCAATGACCTTCTTCACAGAACTGGAAGAAAACACTTTAAGCTTCGTATGGAATCACAAAAGACCCTGCATAGCCAAGACACTGCTGGACTTCAAACTATACTACAAGGCTACAGTAATCAAAACAGCATGGTACTGGGACCAAAACAGAGACATAGACCAATGGAACAGAACAGAGACCCCAGAAGAAACACCACATATCTACAACCATCTGATCTTTGACAAACCCGGCAAAAACAAGCAATGGGGAAAGGACTCCATGTTTAATAAATGGTGTTGGGAAAACTGGCTAGCAATGTGCAGAAAGCAGAAACTGGACCCCTACCTGTCACCTTACACTAAAATTAACTCCAGATAGATCAAAGATTTAAACATAAAACCTAACCCCATAAAAACACTAGAAGAAAACCTAGGTAAAACCATCCAGGACATAGGCATAGGCAAGAACTTCATGACAAAAACACCAAAAGCAATGGCAATAAAAGCCAAGATAGACAAATGGGATCTACTTAAACTCCAGAGCTTCTATACAGCCAAAGAAACCATCCTTAGAGTGAATTGGCAACCAACAGAATGGTAAAAAATTTTTGCAGTCTACCCATCTAATATCCAGAATCTACGAAGAACTAAAACAGATATACCAGAAATAAACAAACAACCCCATTTAAAAGTGGGTGAAGGATATGAATCCACACTTTTCAAAAGAAGATATATATGAGGCCAACACACATATGAAAAAATGTTAATCATCACTGGTCATTAGAGAAATGCAAATCAAAACCACATTGAGATATCATCTCATGCCAATTAGAATGGTGATCATTAAAAAATCTGGAGACAACAGATGCTGGAGAGGATGTAGAGAAATAGGAACACTTTTACACTGTTGGTGGGAGTATTAATTAGTTCAACCATTGTGGAAGACAGTGTGGCGATTTCTCAAGGATCTAGAAATAGAAATTCCATTTGACCCAGCAATCCTATTACTGAGTATATACCCAAAGAACTATAAATCGTTCTACTATAAAGACACACGCACACGTATGTTCATTGCAGCACTGTGTACAATAGCAAAGACCTGGAACCAACCCAAATGCCCATCAATAATAGACTGGACAAAGAAAATGTGGCACATATACACCATGGAATACTATGCAGCCATCAAAAACAATGAGCTCGTGTCCTTTGTAGGAACTTGGATGTATCTGGAAACCATCATTTTCAGCAACCTGACACAAGAACAGAAAGCAAACACCGCATGTTCTCACTCATAGGTGGGTGTTGAACAATGAGAACACATGGACCCAGGGAGGGAAGCATCACACACTGGGGGCAGTTGTGGGGGGTAGGGAAAAGACAGCGAGGGGTGGGGAGGGAGGGGAGGGTGGGGAGGGATAACATGGGGAGAAATGCCAGATATAGTATACTTTAGTAAAATAAATTTTAAAATTATATTAAAAAAAGTAAATAGCTGCTGAAAATGGAAAATGAGTATTATTGCCATGAATAGAAGCTAACCATAGAAATGAGCACAAAACCAATAAGAGAATTGTATTACTTAAAATCATTGCAAGTACCAACAATGGCATATAAATATTCCTGAATGCTTTGGGAAATCCTGTTCCTGCAGGAGTCCAGTGGGCTTCTCTTGTAGTCCCAGCCCCAGCCCCAGCTGAAAGCTGTGGAAGCAGGTCAGAGCAGGACGTGATAAAGATGACAGGTATATGGACCCACTGATCAAGAAAAGAGCCAGTTACAAAGTTGGACTTGCACTCTCCCCAGTCACAAATGGATCATGGCATAACAATGAGAAGTTATATTCTGTGGTGCATAGTTAAAAATAGTTAACCTAGCAGAGGGTAAGACAGAATGTGGTGCTGTGATGTTGACAGATGCTATTTGGTCATTTACTTGTTAAGTAAAAAAATAATCAGCCACCCTCACCTGTGTGCTAAGCAGTAGGGGTACAAGGGTGAGCAATATGGACATGGTGCCTGTTGCTTATGAGCTTATTTAGGGACAGAAGAGACTGATAATGAAACAAGCCTTAAAGTGGGATAAGTACTGTAATAGACAGCCACCCTCAGACACAGGTCCATACCCTCAGACACAAGTCCAAGCCTCCAGAACTGGGCTGAAATCTCAAAGCAGAGTATTTGCTGTGCCTAGGTGGGTGTTTTAGGGGAAAACTCTCTTAAACTGTGTTTTCCCTTTACTCTCTCACCATCACAATAATCATCAACACAGAAGACTTCTGTGTCCAAAAGTAGAGGAGTTTTCCCCACACAGCAAGCAGTGGACACCAGTTCTAACACTATCTATCTGGAGGTAGTACCAGATCCCAGAGTTTGGGGGCTCAGTCCCCAAGAATGTCCCCCCATAACCTCAGACACAAGTCCAAGCTTCCAGAACTTCTGACCAACCGGCTTCAAGTTGGGGTTCAGGTGGTATCCTCTTTGGGTTCAGTTAATTTGCTGGAGTGGCTCACAGAACTAGGGGAAGCACTTACATTTAGCAGTTTATTATAAAGGATTTCATAAAGGATACAGATAAGAGATGCATAGGGTAAGGCACCGGAGAAGAGGTACTGAGATTCCATGCCCTCCCTGGGTGAGCACCTAGGAATTTTCATGTGTTCAGCTGCCCAGAAACTCTCAAAACACTGTCCTTAAGGGTTTTTGTGGAGATTTCATTACATAGACTTAATTGACAACTGTGTAGAGACGTCACTGGACAAAAAGTACATGATTTAAACCCAGCAAGGCCTGTCTGTTCAGACTTTTCTTGGCCTCTGTGTAGCATGCCTTCCTCTAGGGTGTGAGGCAGGACTCTCTCTGGAATGAGAATCTTTTGACCCACTTTCAAATTAGAGTCCTGCCTTGGGTAAGTGAAAGGACAGAAGAAGGTCAGAAAGAGAGACTCTGTTTCCTTAGGACTAAAGTGCCCCAACATTATAACAAGGACTATTAGAGGTATGAGCCAGAAACGATGGATGAAAACATATATATGTAGTAACACCACAAGGGGTCACAATACTTAAATGGTTACTCAAAGGGTAATTAGAGTCAGATAGAGGAAGTGGAAGACGTGGGGAATAGGACACAGGCACAGGTTCTGGGAAGAGACACAGATAATTGGAGAAGTCTGGAAGTTGGGTTGTGATCTCATCTCAGCACAGATAAGGCAAGGACAAGAGTTCCAGATGATCAGTGTAGTAAAGAATCCGCCCCAGTCTTTTCCTCTTACGCTCTTTATCACATCGCTGAGTAATTTCTCCCTGCCCAGGTGGTAACCAGGTGATGTAAATGCTTGTAGACTGGTGGTCTACAGTGACTCTGGGAAGAAACTGTATTTGATTTATGGCATGTAAATATTAAATGGTTTATTTTATGCAGTTAATAATCAAGTTATTGTTTTAAAATGAACCTGGTCCTTGCAAAACCATCCAGCTAGTGACTTATTGAAGCCAGTGGAGGTGGTGATGAAATAAATGAAGGAAAAGCTCAGAAGTTCAGACCTAGAAAGCTGGAGAGATCAAAGCTATGATGGCGAGGAGCAGTTAATATCAGAAGAGACAGGGGGATTATAACAGACTCTTAATGCATCTACCCAACCTTCATTCTTTCCTTCTTCCTTGTTAACAAAGCCCCAGTTGTATATAAGTATCCATATTCCTTCTCAAACCCAGGGACTTTGGAGGGGAATGACTGCATCCCTGGCTTGGAGATGGAGCTGACGGATCCACAAAACCAGCAACCTACTTCTACTTGTCAATGACTGGTCTAGCATGAGCATGTGTCACACTTCTGGCCACAGAGATAACAGGGAAGTTTGCTGGGAGAGCTTCTAGCAAAGGTTTTCCTTATCTTAAAAGGGATCATAAAAGAGGACCCAAACAGATGGAGAAACATTCCATGCTCATGGTTAGGAAGAATCAATATCATGAAAATGGACACACTGCCCAAAGTAATTTATACATTCAACACTATCCCCATCAAGCTACCAATGACCTTCTTCACAGAATTGGAAAACGCCACCTTAAACTTCCTATAGAACCAAAAGAGAGCCCACATGGCCAAGTCAATTCTAAGCAGAAAAAACAAAGCTGGGGGAATCACACTACCTGATTTGAAACTATACTACAAGGCTACAGTCATCAAAACAGCATGGCACTAGTACCTAAACAGAGATATAGACCAATGGAACAGAACAGAGGCCTCAGAGGCAATGCCACACATCTACAACCATCTGATCTTTGACAAACCTGACAAAAACAAGCAATGGGGAAAGGATACCCTGTTTAATAAATGGTGTTGGGAAAACTGGCTAGCCAAGTGCAGAAAGCAGAAACTGGACTCCTTCCTGACACCTTACACTAAAATTAACTCCAGGTGGATTAACGACTTAAACATAAGACCTAACACCATAAAATCCCTAGAGGAAAACGTAGGCAAAACCATTCAGGACATAGGCGTAGGCAAGGACTTCATGACTAAAACACCAAAAGCATTGGCAACAAAAGCCAAAATAGACAAATGGGACCTAATTAAACTCCAGAGCTTCTGCACAGCAAAAGAAACAATCATTAGAGTGAACCAGCAACCAACAGAATGGGAAAAATTTTTTGCAATCTAACCATCTGACAAAGGGCTAATATCCAGAATCTACAAAGAACTAAAACACATTTACAAGAAAAAAACAAACAAAGTGGTTGAAAGATACAAACAGTCACTTTTCAAAAGAAGACATATATAAGGCCAAAAAACATATGAAAAAATGCTCATTATCACTGGTCATTAGAGAAATGCAAATCAAAACTACATTGAGATACCATCTCACGCCAGTTAGAATGGCAATCATTAAAAAATCTGGAGACAACAGATGCTGGAGAGGATGTGGAAAAATAGGAACACTTTTACACTGTTGGTGGGAGTGTCAATTAGTTCGACTATTGTGGAAGACAATGTGATGATTCCTCAAGGACCTAGCCATAGAAATTCCATTTGACCCAGCGATCCCATTGCTGGGTATATACCCAAAGGATTATAAATTGATCTATTATAAGAACACATGCATATGAATGTTCACTGCAGCACTGTTTACAATAGCAAAGAACCAACCCAAATGCCCATCAATGATAGACTGGACAGGGAAAACGTGACACATATACACCACAGAATACTATGCAGCTGTAAAAAACGATGAGTTTGTGTCCTTTGCAGGGACTTGGATGAACCTGGAAACCATCATTCTCAGTAAACTGATAAAAGAACAGAAAATCAAACACCGCATGTTCTCACTCATAGATGGATGTTGAACAATGAGAACACATGGACACAGGGAGGGGAACATCACATACTGAGGTCTGTGGGAGGAGGGGAGCTAGGGGAGGATCAGAGGGGGTGGGGAGTTGGGGAAGGATAACATAGGGAGAGATGCCAGATATAGGTGATGGGGAGGAAGGCAGCAAACCACATTACCATGTGTGTACCTATGCAACAATCCTGCATGTTCTTCATATGTACCCCAAAACCTAAAATGCAATAAAATATATATTAAACAAAAGAATAAAAAAGGGGTCCCACTGAAGACTTGTTTTCTTTCTCTGGAGGGTGTTGTTGTCATTGGCTATGACTCCTGAACTGCTGCAACCACCTTGTGACTATGGGTAGGGAAGACAGCCAAGGAATAACTGAGGGATGGCAGGACACAGATGACGGGAGCTGGATCTGTAACAACCTAATTGTTCACAGGCTTATCAAAGTGGAGAGGGCATCTGCCAATTGTAAAATTATTACTATTATATTCAGAGTTCAGTCCTCTGGACCTAAATACCCCGAAATCCCAAATAAGCATGATTTGTTAACACTGACAAATATAAAGTTTTACTTTTAAGGTTATAAAATTAATTGTAGCAGGATTCAGTAGAAATCTGATTTCCTCACTGTTTAAAAAAATCAGAGAAATAACTGACAGGATACCCCAAAATATGTTATTAAGGTTATTCGTAAAAACATAGTGCCCAGCTTAGTAGAATCCCACAGTACTCAGTGTTGCTTCCATGTCTGGGATGTGGCATGGTAACACTCTTTCAAAGGAATATTGATGATAGGAGGTTATTCTGGGAAGAGGAACAGCATGGCTAAGGTTTACAAGCCCTCATATGCAGGCCCTCACTAGAGACAAGCAGGCTGTTTAAGTTGGAGGAGAGGAGTTAGGGAGGGCACGTTCGCTGTCTTTAAATCCCAACGAGGAGCCAGCTTAATCTGGGTGGGTTCAGAGGGCCAAACCAGAACCAAAGGAGGAAATGTCAGAGATGCTGAGATCAGTCCAATGTAAGAAAACACTTTGACCTAATAATAATTATACCTGCACAACAGAAATGACTAGACCTTGAAATAGTGAGCTGTCATTAAAAGTGTTCCAACAGACGATGAATAACCTGTGTTCATAGAGAACTCATCAAACACTTACTGAACATCTACTAAATGCCAGATGATTAGTGGGAAATACAAAGATTCATGTGATGTAATCCCTGACCATAGGGTGTTTGAAGTCTCCAGTGGGTAGACAACAGGTAAACCTCCCTTTATTCTGTGTGGTAAGTGATACTGTAGAGTTTGTGCAAACTTTTATGGAGACATTAATTCTGCTTTGGATAATCAGAAAGTACTGTGAGGGAGTTATATTTACTGAGACTTGAATAATGATTTGGAGTTTGTATTGCAGGGAAATAAAATACCGATGCAGGGGAAATTCAGTGAATCGTAAAATCTGAGAAAGAAGAAAAAAAGAAAGGAAGAGGAAGAAAGGAAGAAAGAGAAAGAAAGGAAGGAGAGAAAAAGAAAGAAAGGAGAGAGAAAAAATGAAAGAAGAAAGAAGTAGTGCCTTATCTGGATGGCTGGTGGCTATGACTCAGGGCTCGCTAGATGAAGTGGAGAGAGTAAATAAAGCCAGAGAGCTTTAAAACAGACAGAGGAATGAACTGGATGCAGAAGAAAAAAGGCAAAGAGCATACAAAGGGCGGTCCTTCCCCTGGTTGGCTTTTGGGTGGAGAGTTAGCCACCTTTGATGCAGTTGGTCACGCACTTCCAGTGGCCTGAGAAATCCCCCAATGGGAAGGGGGAGCTTATGAACTAGTTTGATGGTAGGAATATACTGTGAAGCTTGGGTTCCCCCAGATTTGCTTAGAAGGGAGGCTGGGCATGGTGGCTCACACCTGTAATCCCAGCACTGCCAAGGTGGGCAGATCACCTGAGGTCAGGAGTTCGAGACCAGCCTGACCAACATGGATAAACCCCATCTCTATTAAAAAGACAAAATTTTCCAGGTGTGGTAGCACATGCCTATAATTCCAGCTACTCGGGAGGCTGAGGCAGAAGAATCACTTGAACCTGGGAGGCAGAGGTTGCAGTGAGCCGAGATCGTGCCATTGCACTCCAGTCTGGGCAACAGGAATGAAACTCCACGTCGAAAGAAAAGAAAGAAACATAACTGGGAAAGATGGATGAGTTTTGGAAAAGAGGTCAGTTTTGTTTTGTTTTTCCCAAAGGGTGTGGTAGACTGAAGTAGTCAGAGGGACAAGAAGCAGGAGGGTGAATAATCATCCCTAAGGCTCTGTAACATATGAGAAGAGAGGAAGCAGGCCACTTATACCTACAACTCCTTTCCTTAGCGCCAATCCAGAATCAGCAAAAAAGGAGTTATCTGATGAAGACACATAGCACTTGATAGTAAGGAGTGGCAGTGTGATTAACTGGTAAAGCAGTCCGAGACATAAGGCCTAAGCTTTTGCCTCTGGGCTCTGTGATGTTAGATGAGTTACCTAACCTCTCTGAGCTTCATTAGTCTGCAGAAGTTACAAAATGAGATACAAGTACTCATCACTCAGAGAAGCCGTGGTGATGACACAGGATAATGTTTTATAGCTCTATCAGTGCGCCAGCGCAGTTCTAGCCATGTAGCAGGGACTAATGGATTATAGCCGTTGTTATTATTTTATTCTTAAGAATAATACAGGTTAAAAAAGGAATGATTACTTAGGGCTTATTGGAGTTTGGGGTTGACAATTGATTCAACAAATTGAGCACATACCCTGTCCAAGGCACTGATTTTGTGGGAAAACAGCACAGAAAGTAATTTCTTCCTTCAGAGAATGACATGCTAGAGGAAAGATATAGACAATAAGCAAATAAACAAACATAAAGATTAGAGGTATAAAGAAATTTTAAAAAGAACACATGGGTCACACTGTTCTTGTGCTGTGAGTAAGAACATTGGCTCAACCTGCAATATTTGGGGAAGGATGCCAATTCCTAAAGGCTGACATGAGGTCTACATTGAATGCCAGGCTGACTCAGTGACTGTATATCCATACAGTCACACATTTATGTCTTCACGAAGTCAGGTTTCAGACAAACTGATTCATTCATTTCCGAGGACCCCGATACTTCTTTTGGTCTTGGACAAGTTGAATTACTCATTCACTAAGTATTTTGGCAGAACCTTCAACTGATGTGTATTTTTAGTACTGTGTTCATGTGTAAAAAAAATACATTTGGAGGGGCCGAATGAATAATGGGAGAGGAAAATAAAATAGCAAACTGTGTTTCTCAAATGTCAGCTCGGTAGTAATGGAGTAGAAAGGATTGGGTGATTCATAGAGTATGTGAGGCTAAAAGCAAACACACGCAAAATACCAAATTGTTCAAAGTCTCACAAGGGAGGGCAGCAATTGTGAAAGAGCTCGAACTGACAAAAAGAGGGAGAGGGGCTAGTGCAGGGAGAGACTGGCAGACATTGACATAAAATAGTAAGCTTTAAGAAGAATGCTCTATTTGAATGTGATGACCAAAAGTGTATTTTTGTAAGAGTTTAGAAGAATGTTTTTCCAGAGCCCAGACATAGCCTCTGAGTAAATGGGGAAATCGTAGCTTATATCTTTGAATTTATAATTTGACCCTGACAATGTGCGCTTTGATCAGCAAAATGTAAAGAGAAATTTTCAATAACAGAAGTGGGTGATAATCATGATTGTAAAATACTTAGCAGTTCCAGATAAATGTCTTAAAAGAAGAGAGTGAGCCTTTAATAACAACTCCATATTGTGAAGTCAAGGCTGTGAATGGCAGATACTTTACACACAAACTATTTTAATACGATTTATGCCATCACCTTGAAACCCATTCTAGCAAATATCCCCAAGATTCAGTTTAGATTCTTCTCTGTTATCCATAGCTGAGCCCCTGATTCAAGCGAGCTTATCATTTATTTTTTCTCTGTAGTCTCTTAAGCCTCAAACCTACCACTTATTTTTAGTTTGTGATGTTTCTTTTCTCTGAATGTCATTTTGCCAGTCTCCCTCCTGGCTTCCCTCTGCTCTTCGATGTTTAGCTCAGATGACTCTCTTTCAGTGAACTTCTTTTTAAGCAGCCACTCATAACTTGATTTGGTTTCCTGCAGCATTTCATACACATCTTTATAATTCCTTTGTTAATCATTGCCATGTCTATTGTTTATTGTTTGTCCTTTAGGTATCAGGCATTGTATTAAGCATATTACATACATTCTTTACTTTAATATTTGCTATTGCTTTATGGGCTAGGTATCATTATTATTCCCATTCATGATTGAGGCTAACTTGCTTCATTTTATCCACCTAAAAGGAGATAGCATCTGACTCCTTACTCTAGAGCACGTGATCTCAAGTACATGCCACGTGGCTTCCCATGCTACCACACTGTTTGCTTTTGCTGGTGTTGCAGTTTATTTATGTTCACATCTATCTCCCTCTTCACCTAAAACACATGTACAGGTCATGCCTAGGTTGGAGGGATGGATGAACTACAGGGCTGGTAAGGAGTCTATTTATTGGTTCTGTTCATGAGGCAGGAGACAAACTTGTTAATGTAGTCAAGGTTGATTACTGGGAGGTCACTTGAAGGAAAATGCTGTAGACCAGCAGTCTTCAAGCTTTTTGGCACAATGGACCAGTTTGGTGGAAGATAATTTTTCCATGGACCAAGGAGCAGGAGTTGGTTTTGTGATGATTCAAGCACCTCACATATATTGTGTACTTTATTTCTATTATTCCTCCATTTTAATACATAATGAAATAATTACACACCTCACCATAATGTAGAATCAGTGGGAGACCTGAACTTCTTTTCCTGCAACTAGTTGGTCCCATCTGGAGGTGATGGGAGAGAGTAACAAAGCTTCAGGCATTAGGTTCTGATAAGGAGCATGCAACCAAGATTCCCCCCATGTGTAGCTCACAATAGGAATGTTTCCTCCTATGAGAATCTAATGCCGCCTCTGATCTGACAGGAGGAGAGCTGAGGTGGTAATGCGAGTGATGGGGAGCGGCTGTAAATACAGATGAAGCTTCTCTTGAGCACCTGCTGCTCACCTCCTGCTGTGCAGCCTGGTTCCTAACAAGCCATGGCCCAGTACCAGTCTGGGGCTCAGGGATTCGGGACCCCTGCCATAGACAAAATTGGTAACAAGAGTCAAAAATCATAAAGGAAGAAAACAATTCAGGACAATGGAAGTTACACAGGAATCAAAAGTTAAGAAAGATCTTGTTCAGACTTGACACACACAGAAGAAAGGACATTCGTTTTCACTTGGTGTATACCACGGATAGCCAAATGTTATAAACTTCTTGAATGTACTGATCATATAAGCCTCAAAATAAGTTTCTAGACTCTCCTGG
>NW_022436941.1:2258639-2292220 GCF_009761245.1 Sapajus apella
CCTGCCTCAGCCTCCTGAGTAGCTGGGATTACAGGCACGCGCCACCAGGCCCAGCTGATTTTTTGTAGTTTTACTACAGACGGGGTTTCACCGTGTTGACCAGGATGGTCTCGATCTCTTGACCTCGTGATCCACCCGCCTCGGCCTCCCAAAGTGCTGGGATTACAGGCGTGAGCCACCGCGCCCGGCCAAATTGAGCATATCTTATCCATCTTTGTGGTCCAATGTCTAGAATAATAGCTAGTGAGCTATAAAAGGTGAGCCAGTGGATAAATAAAATTGAAACAAGCAAGAATGTTTTCTATAGCATTTGTAAAATGATTGGCTATATTTAAAAAATACCCACGAAATTCATGTTTTCTACAAACAAAACACAATACTGTAAAAAAAATTTTACTTTAAGTTCTGGGATACATGTGCAGAACGTGCAGGTTTGTTACATAGGTATATGTGTGCCACTGTGGTTTGTTACACCTGTCAAACCATCATCTAGGTTTTAAGGCCTGCATGCATTAGGTATTTGTCCTAATGCTCTCCCTCCCTTTGTCCTCCACCCACTGACAGGCCCTAGTGAACACACAGTACTTTTCTAGGGAGTCAAAGATTCCTTCAACAACAGGGACATTTAGACAATTGCAGAATATTTCAGAGATAATGGATCATAACTATGTTTTTCCTCTCCCTTCATTCTTCTGGAAAGGTAGAAATATGTATCCTTTTACAGACTCCCTTAATAACTTACCACCAAGGCCCTGACATTTAGAAGGTAATATTTATTGTAAAATTGTACAAAATGAACATAGTTTTCATCCCTTAAATAAGTTTTCTGACTACTAAAAACAGTATCTGACAGTTGAGAAAAAAACTGACCATTTATTTATGTATTCCTTCATTTATGCAATGAAAATATAGTTAAAGCCTTTTATATGCAAGTCTTTAAGCTAGCTACCAGTAATATAGCTATGAACCAAAATAGACATGGTCTTTGCTCTCTTGCTGTTTATTATCAAATGAGGGTCATCAAGTAATTAACTAAAATTATACCTGTGCAAAGGGTTTCAAAGAGATCTATATGGTGCTATGAGACCAAATAATAGGGGAAAGAGAAGCATGGTGTAAACAGAACATGGAGATGAGGGGGTAGGTAGAACCTGCTGGGTATAACATCATGTTAAGGATTCTGGTATTCACCCCAAGAACCACAAGGGTTCTAGGCATTGAGTTAATGAAATGAGATGGATGATTTCAAAAGACTACTTTGTTTCTAGGGTAGAGAATAGGATGCAGGGAATAAGAGAGAAAGTAAGACACTAATTCGATGATTTAGATGTTGGTCTGAGTGAGAGTAGAGAGTAATGTGGACCAGGTTTAAGGTTTTGGGAAACTGAAAATGAACTAGTTTCACTATTCTTTTATTTTTTGATTGACTGATTGATTGAGATGGAGCCTTGCTCTGTCACCCAGGCTGGAATGCAGTGGTGAGATCTCTGCTCACTGCAACCCCTGCCTCCTGGGTTCAAGTGATTCTCCTGCCTTGACTCCCCAAGTAGCTGGGATTATAGGTGCCTGCCACCATGCCCAGCTAATTTTTATATTTTTAGTAGAGACAGGGCTTCACCATGTTGGCCAGGCTGGTCTCGAACTCCTGACCTCAGTTGATCTGCCCACCTCAGCCTCCCAAAGTGCTGGAATTATGGGGAAGGACCACTGTGCCCAGCCTCACTGTTCTGATTTCAAATAGAAGTCCATGGGTTGAGCAAAACCTACTGTACTGCTCATTAGAAGGTGGAGGGAAACTGTAGCTGTGCCACTTGGAAAGAAAAGTCACCTGTGGGCTTTCAGTTTAGTTATTTATACTTATGTATTTGACCTAATGAAGATGCTTCAGCTTGAGGAAATAAACGGATATGGGAGATAATTGGGGACCAAATGGCATAATCATGAAGGTACACAGTATAGAACTTGATTTTTTCTACTTTCAGCTTTAGTTTATTCCAAATTCCTTATTAAAAATAATAAACTTAAAAGGTTTTTTTGGAGACATTTAATAGGTTAAATTCATCTGCTAAAATTTTTTTATACTTAAACTTTGCACAAGGCACAAGATTAAAACATGACAACTAGAAGCAGGGCCTTATTTGATCTTTACATTCCCTGAGACTAGCTCCAGTGCCTTATTTAAAAAAAACCAAATGCATAAGAAGAAAGAAAAACTCATTTACTAAAGAGAGACATCAGATTAGTAGAAATGAAAGATAAAAGGATCTGATAACTTAATGCCACATGGGAATGGAAAAGCGTAAGGTAGGTTTTGCGTCTTCTTCAATTTCCAATTTGACTGTCTGATTTGTAATTTACATTTGTTTGTCATTGTCTTTATGCCAAGATTAGTTTATTTCCATCCACATGTGCAAAGGTAATAAATTAAATAGTTATTTGTGCTGTGGTTATCTACGGCATTCCCAGAGGTCTTTAGTGCAACCGTGAAAATAAACACTGGACTGTTTCTAAAAATTCTTGCACACTGAGAATTGAATGGTGGGTCCCAGAGAAACTTGATACACCCAGACTGGTCTTTTCTCCCCTCTCAGTTGTGACTTCATAGGCAGCACTGCTCTGGGGAAGCGCTGGGAGAATAGGCTATCGGCAGATACTTTCTGAGTCTAGAGAGCTGAGTGTGCAGGGAAATGAGGGATTGTAAAGTTGCCTATAAAGAGGAAGAGATGACACTGATTCGTGTGCACTCAGCCAGGATCAATATTATGAGCCTAGTAGCTTTGGGGAGTTATTCACAGGGCGGTGGATGTTTTCTTCTGCTTTGTAGCTACTGGAAAAGCAAAAGAACTGGCTTAAGGTCACAGAAAAAGTGAATCAAGGTCCAGGCTAGTCCTCAACCCATGAATGCCAAACCACTCTCCTCTCTTTATTGGTAAAGCTCTGAATTATCTTCCTCTTGCAGTCATGATCTTCTCCGTATTCATTCTCACAGTTGGAGGCACTATTATTCATCCTGTTGGCCCAGCCAGAACTCTTGGGCTTAACCTCAAAAACTTTCAGACTCTGGCAGGTGTCACAGATACATGAAGTGGCCAAGAATAAGGCAAATGGGTGTGGAGGGCCTATGAACAACTGAAGGCTTTCAAATGTAAATGAAAAAAAAATATACTACGCTCATCCAAGCTGCTACCTTGGTCTTAGAGTCATCCTCAACTTCTCTCTTTTTATTTCAAGCACACATCTTACAAATTCCTCTGCCCATCTGAGCCTACCTTTGACATAACTATTGAATCTTGCTCTTTTTCTCCTGCCTATTGCCACTGCTTTAATTCAGCCTCTCATCTTCTTTCCCTCTACCTGACCTCTCTAACTTTGGTTTAGCCATTATACTTTTCCTGCATCTATCCATTGCATAGCTGACATAGTTATACAAAGCCTGAGCGTGATTATGTTATTCCCTCATTTATGAACTTTGGTAGTTCCCAACTGCCCATGGGCTGAGAGGGGGCCTCAGCATGGCTAAACCAACCTGACTTTCCAGCCTCATCTGCCACTACCCTTCTCCTCTTGTCTTGTGCTCTAGAACATCAGGCTACTTGCTGGTCTCTCAATGTATCCAAAAAGGCATTGCTCACTCAGTATGGGGGATTAGCTCCTGTAAATGGAAATGCTACCTGAACTAACCATGGGCGGGGCATGTCAGCATGATCTCCCCAGAGAGCCATTCCTAGCATCAGGCATTAGCCTGGCTCTTTGAATTTTGTCAGATCCTCTGAAATCACAAGATCCCTCTGGTGATAGTTTTTTCCAGGCCACGGGTCACACAATTGTTAGTCAGTCACCCCAAGCTCCAGCCATGCTTATGACAGGCTCTCTAACATTTAAGGAGTGCTCTTTATTGTTTGTGTCCTTAACCACTTTTTTGAAGTGACTCTGTGGGAAGCCTTGCTTTTTAAGATCGAACATGGTCCTGTTCCTCTTTCCTTAAACAGCTTCAGCCCTAATACTGGAAGTTTCCTCCCAAACACTGTAAGTGACCTGTTCCCTAAAACACAGTATAAACAGCAGAAAGAAAGGTCACAGGAGACAAAACCCACAAATTGTATTAGAAGAGTGTGGTAGGGTCCTCACTGGTTGAGAATTTGCATGACCGCTCACTAGCCATGAGTATGTAGCATAGTTGATTAAATGTATAATATCTACTTATTGTCTGTATCTATCCAAATATCCATTCACATAAGTGTGTGTACATACACGTGTAAAAGAAGATACTCTACAGAGAGTGTGGCAAAGGCCTGCAGAGATGAGGAGGCACGTGTGTTTGTACATGCTGTTCCTCGGCCTTGGATCGACGACTCCTTTTTTTTTACTTGGTGAATTGCTACCTATGCTTTAGGCTCTGTTTAAATGTTACCTAAACACTTACTCTTCACAGTGTGCTCCACAGACTTGCAGTACCAGCATCTCTGTGGAGCCTGCTATCAATGTGGAATTTTAGGCCCCCCCCACATGGATGGAATCAGCATCAGCATTTTACCAAAATCTCAAGGTGCTCTGAATACACATGAATGCTTGAGAAGCACTGACCTAGTCTATAAAGCCTTCCCTCACCCCTCCAGCAAAACAAAAAAGCTTTGCTCCTAACTTGGTGTTACTTTCATCTTTATCACATTGTATCATGTGAACCTTTAACAAGAGTAGGCCCTTGACAATGTTTGCTGAAATGCAGTAGGACGTATCAATCCAGACATCTGCTATTTATTATGATGTTTGCCATAATACACTCTAGATTAGTTGACTCAACCTTCTCCTCTCCTTCAGAGCTTTCAAAAGTTTAAACCTGATTTTCTAGGCTTCTTAACAGGCAGACATGGCCATGTGATTGTTCTGCCAATGAGCTGTAAGCAGAAATGTGCTAGTACTTTCTCCTTTTTCTCCTTTTACCTGAAATATGCGATGTTGGCTGTTGCCATCAGAAGCCAAAAGCACAAGGCAAGGATAGAAGACCAAAAAGAGAAATATATGGATCCTCGAAGGCATCTTTCTGATCCCAGACTGCTTCTCTATAGGCTTATTATGTGAGATAAACACTTCTTTATGTGTTCATGCTACTGTCAGTTTGTTGTCAATAGAGCTGAGTACATTTCTGACCAATACAGTGGCAAATCCCATTTGACTTTTTTCTCTTTATTAGTCCTTGTTGGGGGCCCTTCAGGTGAAATACAGCAAGGCATTAGAACAATGACTTTTTAGTTGTTCTTTTGATTCCTATTCTGTTTCACTAAGTAATTGATTTAGAATAACATTTACTCTCAGCATTTCCACAATGGGAAATAGGGCCATGCGACATATAAAATTTAAATAACTTATTGCTTCAAGAAACCGAGTTGTAAGTTTTGGTGAAGGCATAAATGTTGGACTAGCAAAGAAACTGGTCAAGGCATCTGGTCAATATCAGAACGGAGACCTCTCCTCTTGCCCTTCTGACATCTTGGTTGCTCCCCAAATTGGAGGGGGCAGCCACAAGGGGGAGCTTTTTTTTTTTTTTTTTTTAATATGGCACTTTGGTTTGTTTTACAGGAACTCTGTGGAAATGTCTCTCTCTAAATTATGTGTAAATCCAGCCACTGTCTGACTTCCATAGCCATGGGGCTGCGTTGGGTCATTAAAGTTTCTCAACAGTTCCCAAACTTCAGTTACACACAGGCTACATAGTGTTTCACTGGGAAACACTATGTGGATCAAGTGGGAAAATTAGGTGCTGACAGCCATTGTAAATGGAGTGGAATTCTGTCGTATTAGCCTGTGTGACATCTTGCTCCTCTTACTCCTCTGTAAACTCGATGTGGTATTCTGCCTTCACTGCATTGCTGTATCTTTGTCAAAATCTGGCAGCTGTTTCAAGGCCCATCATGAAAATACTGTCAAAAATAACGTTAGAATCCAAATTATGCAAGCTGAGCAGTCCTGGAAACCGTATACGTCGATTTTCTTGGTGCCATCTGACCTCTGACCCACAACCTGGTGTCTCCTGGTATATCAGGTTGTCCTTCATTACTTTGTATTTGGGCCTCATCTTTACCTAGCCACATTCTCAGACTGTTTTAGATGGGTTCTATATTTAACAAATCCAGAGAAAAAACGGGGCATAACAGACACGCAAAGACACAGTAAACATGCCTGCGGACAATCCCCTGAAGCACATTCTTCTGAACACCCTCAACGAAATAAACCTTTGTCCTCTGAGGTTGAATCTGAGTTTGAAAAACTCATTTAGAGATGGATCAAATCTCAAGCTGTGTGACTTGGCTTTTTATAAAAGGCCATCCAACAAGAAAAACACATGAACAAACAGGTTGCACTCTGGTCGCAGTCTCTGAAGACAATTTCGAAAGGAAAGGACTCATCTGCTGAAAGCAATGAAGTACTGCTGAGCAGGTTTTTACCAGAATCACTCAGAAAGCCATGCTGAGTTAGGAAGCTATGTTAGGTCCCTTAAATAATCAGCCTCCTTTCCTAGTCCATTAGTTCTCCAATGTTATCCTGCATCAGATTCACTGTGAGACCTGTTGACGCTCAGATTGCCAAGCTCATCCTCAGAGTTTCTGATGCAGTGGGTCTTGGGCAGGGCTGGAAAATCTACATTTCTAACAATGTCCTGGGTGATGATGACTGACGTTGTTGGTTCTGGACCACACTTGGCATTGTGCTCAGTCAAACTTTATATTTTCATCCCATCAAGTCGGCTAACTGCTTGTTTGTCACTTCTGAGATTTTAAAAAAGCAGTATGACACAGTCACATAGTGCCCTGTACCCTGATTCTCAATGATCTTGATGTTTCATATTTTATGGATACGTGGTTTATAATGTGCACTGGACGGTGGATCACCAGGCACATTGAGTTACAGATGAGGGTGGAAGGAAAGTGTTACTGTCAGAGACTGGTGGGGAGATGGGGTGGGCAGGGCAGGATGTAGAGGTGTAATTCCTACAAACGATGATCACAATTACTGCATATGGTGGACAAGCAATCACCCATTCTGAACCTGGTTGGTGAGCTCATGAATGGATTTCATTTGGTTTCAGCATTTAATATTTCAGTCTTTGTAACTTTTGGAAGTAGCCACCCTTCCCCTAGCCACAAGCTTGTCATGTTTTCCAGGTTGTGTGGCCAGGTGTTCTAGCTAGATATTTTCCCCTGCTTTCATTTTTGTCTCCTCCACACTTGGATACACACAACAGGTGAGCTCCTGGCCTGAGGCACAAATTGGTGTAATTTCAAAATTTATGCTCAAGACTTCTGGTTGATTTTCCAATTTCTTCTGTAGTCTACTTTAGCTGGAAAGGAAATATCCAAGTAACTCCAGAGCATCAGCTAGCTGCATTATGAATTCCTATAGTTTTTAGCTACATATTAGGATTCTTAGATGTTTCTTTAGTAAACTCTTAATTATGCAGAGTTTCAATGTTCTGTATTTGCTTTAAAAAATCATGGCAGTGCTCAGAGGACAATCAGTGACCTTAAGGAGGGCAGCTGCCTCTCCCCACAGAGCACTGCTACCCGGCCTCCACTCCAGCCCAGGCAGGTGCTCCTTGCCATGTGGAGTTCTGGCAGGCCATTCCGCTCACATTCATCAGGTGCTGTGCTAGGCACTCTTCTAGAGAAGCAAAGGACTCAAACCTATCTATCCTCTTCTCTCAGAGAGTTATGCAGTGTCCAGAAGAACATCAAGTGGAAAACTTCTAATTATTTTCCCGTTCTCGTTTCTTCTCAAATTCATGCTTTGAGTTACCAGAACACTGGTAACTCATGTACACAAAACCACCCGCCTGCATTAAGAGGACATCTATGACCAGAAAACAATTCATGTTTGACAGAGATTTATAAAGACAGAATGGGGGGAAAAAGACCCTGGTTTGAGAAGTTCTTTCCTTCTATCCTTGCAGGTCAGGGAATTTCAGAAGCAGGACTCCTGCAGAGGAAGGAGCTGGGGACACAGTGGGTGTGCTTGGTGCTCTGAAGAGAGCTAAACAATTCTACAGTTTCTAAATTCAATATTCCATAATTGTCTTTGGGTTGAGTCACGTGGGAGGCACGTTCCCCCTCTCCCCAGGGATGAGCAGCTGAATGGTTAACGGGTTTCATTTCCTGCACTTGGTGGCTAATGGGCACTCTTTCAGTCTGGTCACATCTCTCCTTCTAAATGGCACTTGACGGGGCCCGTCTGCCTGCTGCAAGACCCAAAGGGCTGCCGGAAATGGCCTGAATTCATAAGGCTTGCGAGCCCACATCGCCAGGCCCTGTGTTCATTGTTCTGAGTCTCTCCTCTTTTTCTTAATTCTCCTTTCCTTCCCTGGCCAAAATAAACCTAAACCAAATCCGTGGGATTGGGGAGTTTCCTTACCATCTGCCGGTAGCCAGGGATTGGAGTATTAGGGGACTAGACAAAAAAATATTGAGTGTGGCATTTTAATGGAGTTGTAACTCAGCTTCACGACACAACTTGGGAACGATAAAGGCATTCGGAAATGAGAATACTTGAGCTTAAGCATCATGATCTGCCTTGATTTTTTCCCCCTTTACAAGCATAGAAAACAAAGCCAGCCATTTTTCACCTATGACATGACAGGGTGGGAGGGTGTGTCTTCAAAAAGTTTCCTTTCACTTTGGTTTTGACATTGATTGGGTGGGCCTGGCTTCAGAAAATTCCAGATGGATGATGTTGGATGAATTTCCTGTGGTTAAAGACGTGGTTTTTTTTTTTTTTTTTTTTTTTTTAAAGAAGATCTTTCGGCGATCACACTCTTACGTTGAGGGCTAACCCTGTGACCCCAGATGAAAATGTTTCACTTCACAGAGGTTCTGTGTGTCCACGTTTCTGATGGGGTCCTTTTCTGATGAGGGCTTGATTGACATATTCACACTTATTGGTGCTTCCCAGCAAGTTGTGATTGCTGATGTTTGGGGCATCAATCTCAGTGCACACTTGAGTGTACAAGATGATCTCATTTCTTTACTATGCTTTATTTTGATTAAAGTCAGACCTTCCGTGCCCACCCTACAAGCCAGCATGGCAGGAAGGCTAAGCTCAGTCATTGTTGGGGCTCTCTTTTCCTTGGGTAACCCAGAAGGCTAAAATCATGCCCAATCCCCAGTTCATCATGGTTATTGCTAATATCCTCATTATCCAGGTCTCTGGTTCTCTCAAGGTCCTGTAGTCTCTCTACTTTTAGTAGAGTGAGTACTGACTCACTGACTCCAATTGGGTCAAATACTCTCTACTGTTGTGCTCCACTTATGTCATGGGAAAAAGGCTGGAAAACCTTTGCCCAGGGTTCTGCCTCCTCAGTTGTGCAAGGCTGCCTTCCCATTCTAATTCCTTCGGGGTGGAGCTTATCAATGGCACTGAATTTGGCTCTTCCATGGCCGAATGACTTTTCTCATTTCCAGGCTCAAAGACACATCTCCTTTCTCGTGCCTTATTTTCAAAGGCATTTCTCTGTCTGCCCCATCTTCTTGTCTCAGCATACCTAAGATCGTATCCTCAGAGAGCTTTAACTTTTACAAATCAAAAGGAGCACTTGTCTTCTGCTTCTGACTTTTCTGCCCTGTAAGTTTCTTTTAGGCAAGTCAAAACTCAATGCCCATCAAATTGCTTGGTGTCAACAGGGGGGATAATTTGGAAAATGAGCAGAGGGCAAAACTGAACTAAGCTAAAGTAAGTTCAAGGTAATGCTGGAAAGAGGTGGAATTTCACCCGGAGAAGTAGACATTGTATAGAACGCTGGTTATACCCACATGATGGTATTACAGATGGAATAGTTTATCCTGAGAGTAGGGGTGGATGACAAGACAGAGAATCCCCACACTGGGCAGTGTGGTGTTGTGAGCATCAAATGCCCAGCAGGAGGCAAACTTTCTCCAGGTCCCTTGTGCGCACAATGAGAAGAACCAGGAATGAGAAAGATTAGAATAGCAATGAGAACAAGTTGAATGGGAATTTGAGTGGGCAGAGCGTGGCTGGCTTAATTGTGAGAAGGTGCTGCTATTTCTGTTTGAGAGGAAAGAGATATTATAAAGGGCATTTGGGGTAATTGCTAAATAGAAAGTTCAGGAAGGTTCTAGTAAAATTGAGCAATAAAATTGTCCTCATTAGTTCACATATAATAGCTCACATTTTATAAAATACATACTCCCCGCCAGGCACCATTCTAAGTGTAGATAACACCATCCTTAGTTTATAAACGAGGAATCCAAAGCTCTAGACATATCACAGACCTAGAAAGGGAGGGGAGCTAAAATGGGGCTTGAGCAAGTGTGGCAAGAAGGCTAAGCTCAGTAATTGTTGGGGCTCTCTCCTCCTTGGATAACACAGAAGGCTGAAATGATGTCCAATCACCAATTCATCATGGTGACTGCTAATATCCTCATTTTCCAGGCCTCTGGTTCTCTCAAGTTCCTGTAGTCTCTCTACTTTTATGCTCTACTTATGGCACGGGAACAAGGCTGGAAACCTTGAGTGAGTACTGACTCACTGACCCCAACTGGGTCAAACACTCCTCCATGAACTGCCTCTGGGATTACATGAATTGGAGGTTCTGGTTGATAGACCTGTCTCTTTTACACTCATCCCTGCGTGGTTCACAGGAGTCCACATTCCCTGAGACATGGGACAAGGAGTTGTAGTTTTCTAGAAGAAAATCAGGGTACTCTTGGCCGGGTGTGGTGGCTCACACCAGTAATCCCAGCACTTTGGGAGGCTGAGGTGGAAGGATTGCCTGAGGTCAGGAGTTTAAGACCAGTCTGGCCAACATGGTGAAACCCTGTCTCTACTAAAAATACAAAAAAATTGGCTGAGTATGTTGACGTGCACCTGTAATCTTAGCTACTCAGGAGGCTGAGGAAGGGGAATTGCTTGAGCCAGGGAGGTGGAGGTTGCAGTGAGCCTAGATCATGCCACTGTATTCCAGCCTGGGTGACAGAGCAAGATTCCATCTCAAAAAAAAATAATAAATAAATAACAAGAAAAGAAAATCAGGGTACTCTAATCAGAAGAAAGGCATTGAAACAACAGGTATCCCTCAGCAGACAGAGAAGAAGAGCTGTTCGGGAGTTAACCTCTGTACCCCTGGCCCCAAAGATGCCCTTTAAGCATCTCCCTGGAACTCCGTTGAAACAAGGAGCACATTTGAATGCACTTGTCTTGCATCAATAAGGAGGAACCAGTAGTAAGCATAAACATTTCTTGAGCAACAAAACAGATGTTACCAAGTCCAAGCACTGAACCTTGTTCACTTAACTAATACGGGAGTTCCTTAGATCTCACCCAGAAACTATTTTTGGTTTTGTTTCAAACAATTTTAATGAGCTTGGCTATCTGGTTACCCCATCCCAAGCCAACCGAAGTGAAAAAGGGCATCCTCTGGCCGCTGGGATATAATGTCGCTGTTTGTTGTTCTACGCTCTTACTTCTAGTTAGCAGGGACAGAAAGATTACAACATAATCTTGGCAGTGTAGCTCTGGGATCTTCAAGTATCCGTCAGCAAGTCAAGCACAAATGATTTCCCAGTAACAGAGCCAGTGTTCCCAGGATAAGTTTCCTTCCACTTTAAACCATAAAGATTTGCGAGAGCTATAAGTATAATCACTTACGGCTGCACAGTATGGATATTTTATTTGGCATCACTAAACTGGATCAGGGGAGTGCCTGCCAACTTGTGTGTTGTAGATGGGTCAGGTAGACAGTGCAGTGTGTAACTCCCTCTGTCTCACTGGCTCTCAGTCTCACTCATCTCTGTCCTTCAGCAAAAGTCGTGGTATTGCCCAACGTTAATTTCCTCCTCCTTGGTTAACACCAACAAGTGTGGGCTGCCTCTCTCTGGGCATTTCCTACCCACAGAGGCACTCTCTTTCCGCCAATATTATGCTGAGTGCCAAAGTGGATACACATGGACAAAACTGTTCTTGAAAGAGTAGTGACTTTCCAATAGAAGAAAGGGCCAAAAATAGTCTCACATTTTCTTGGGGAGACGGGTTCCCCACGGATCTGCTGACACTTGGCAGCAGTGAGTGTCAAGGTTAAAAGCTGGAGTTTGGGCTGGATTGATTTAGATGCTAATCCCGATTTAGTTGTTTACAACCCTGGAGCAATTTATTTTTCCTTGACTATAGAATGGGGCTATTATTAGTGCCTATACCCCCAGGGTGGCTGCAAGGCTCGAGGGAGACTATGTGGACAAAGTGCTCAGCAGTGGGTTGGGTGTCCAGACAGTTAAGCACTTGGCAAATGTTAGCCTCTACAGTTATTATTATAATGGCTATGGTTATTAGCAACACATTGTAGCTACGTAGTTAATTTAAGAGTGTTAATAATGTTCTCATTTTGAACAGTGTCAAAGTATTCTGCCAGTAGTTTTGTTTTCTTCTCTGATGTGTAAATCCAAACAATTCAAAGACCGTCTTTAGAGTTTGACAATCCTGGACTTAAACCTTGATTATATTGCTTATTGACAGTGTAACTTAGGAGGAGCTGCTTTCTGAGTCTTAGTTTCCTCCAAGTAAAATCTCAGTTAATTCGTCTTTAATGTGAATAACACAGTATCCATGTCAGAGGCTAGTTTTGATGAGTAGGTACATAGTAAACACTAGGAAAATGTTACTGATGACTATTCTTAAACATATCTGAACTCTCATCAGATAATTTTCTTTGGTTGAATCTTGAGGCAAAAAACACATTAGCAGCAATCCCTTATATGCTTCTAGTTTAATGAGAGACCTGGTATGTTCCAATATTTTGTGATTGCAAGTTGTCATTCCTAATTTCAAATTTTGAAAACTGTTAATGTTAACAATTTTGATTTGGGAAACAGGATGAGCTTTTAAGAATAAGTGTATAATTTTTGTCGTTGGATCTTAACCTACTGAAACAATTCAAGGTACCTGCCCTTTGGAATCAGGTAAACTGGGTTTGAACCACAGCTGTGTTTCTTCAGTGGTTATGATCCTGACTCAATAGAGAAACTTCATTAAACTTCAACTCTCCTATATAAAAATGGAATAATATTACTATCTTTCCCATAGTGGTGTTGTAATGATTAAAAAAGGATAATGTATCTGAAATATCTGACATATAGTAATCAAGTTAACTGTTGCTGTTGTTATGGAAACATAACTTTGATGAAAACTATCAAAGATAATTGATAACAAATGAAAGAAAAACTGTACCAAGTAAATTTTAATGCCTCTCTTTAGGATGATGAATAAATGATCTCATTTTCCATCAATCAAGCTGCCTGGTCCCAGAGTCAGTGACAATAGAGTTAGTAAATAAGGGCATTTGGATTAGCGTATGCCACATGATTAAACTTCAGACTACTGGGGAAAAAAACCAGCACAATCATTGCATTTAATCAGAAGCCTCATCAGGGTGGGATGAAGGCACTAAATATGGCTGGGAATCAATGAGAATGAGGCAACAATCCACTCAATGGTGGAGATGCATATGAGCAAGTGGTACCCATACTGAGGTCAGTGGGCTGAGGCTCATTGCCTGGTTGCTAGGCAACAAGGGACCTGATATTCTGTAGCCCATCAATATCAATACGAAGCATTAACCAAACCACACTCCTGGTTCCACTTATATGATGGCTGCAGGGAAATGCTGGGTAACAGAAGAGGATTATGTAATATGGAAAAAGTGAGAGTTGGCATTGCACAGCAAAGCTTCATCTTTGAAGCAGGAGTGATTCAATAGGAAAGCTCATCTGTTGGTTGTGGTTCCTGCTTAAATTAAAGATGCTGGAGGAAGCATGAGAGACGGACCCATGCCAAGTCTCTGAACCACAAGGTAACGCAAAAATGTTGGAATTTTTCAGCTAGCATGAGTCACAGGAACAAAGTAGATGATAATCCTTGTCCGAAAGTATAGCTTTTAAGACAAAATTACTCTGACTGTAAATTCACCAGTTTATCAGCAAGTTCCTTTTCAGAGTCATTTGCAACTTTAATTATCCCAATAACCAATTCAATAAAGCATTTCCCTCTGGCCATATGGAGAAAGACTTAGCTTCTATAGTCTCTAAACAGATGTCAATGCAGTTACATTTCACAGTATTTTCTGTTATAAAGGTATTTGCACCAGAATTTATGTGGTTCTCTACCTAGGAAGGTAATTAACATTGCATTAGGTTACTTACTTGTTTATTTAATCAGCAGTATCAACTGCTCCTATACTAAGCTATGAGAGTTGTTGTAAAACAAAATAAACTAGTGTTTTGAACTTGTTTCTATAAGTATGCCCCCGTCTATTAAATCAGGAGCACAAAACAATATATTCAATTTAATTGGAAACAGAATTTTCAACTGGAGAATCAGTGTAATTAAAGTATGATGTGTTTGGGTACAAGAGCCCCCAGGGTATTGCCTAAAACCAAACAGTAGATATAACTTGCCACAAGAAAAGCCCAAAGAGGCTAATTAGATAGAAACATGGAATACTAGGGCGAGGAAATGGGATATGCGAAATTTTTTGAAGATTTTGAGTCAATTATGCACCCATAAGACAGGAGCCATGGGAAAAAGTTGGGGAAGGAAACCTAGCTGTATGCAAGAAGTTGTACACAGTGTTATTGTAACACTGAGGGAGTGTTAGAATAACCACAGGTGAGTAGAGTGGTCATAATTAGCCACTGCTCCTTTGTGTCATCAGTCATCCCAGTTGTTTTGATGTAATCTTTGGTCATAGCTTTCCTTCACTCTCTGGTTTTCACAAATGACTTTGCTTAGAGAACTGGCCTGCACACTCAGCGCATTGGACTCTTCAGGGATGTCAACAGAGATGCTCCTGGAGCCACCAAAAGGCAAGATTTAATTCACCATTGTGGAAGAGTGAATGAAATTTACTTTCCTCTTACGAGTGAGGGGAAAAGAAAGGTGCCTAGGAATTATATTGGTGGGGCTCCTGGTGGCTCCCTGGAACCCTGGACAGGTAATTTAGCTATGCCAATTAAGTTGGGGCCACTGACCCAACTTCAGGTATTTGGCAAGTCAGGCTCAAGTTTTTCCCTAAGCTCCAGATGGGTTTGGTCTAGACCAGAAACCCTAGCCATGCCTCACAATATTTCAGAACAGCTTGTTCTGAAAACTTAGGTTTGTTCGTGTAAGAGATGTCTCTGCTGATATCTGGAAGATTACTTAAGGAGAGAAACATGTTTAATCAAAACAGGGAAGAAAGGACCCAAAAATATGAGTAATCAAAAGAGTCATGTGAATACACATTTTTTCAAAGAATCTGCATGCATCCTCACACAACTAACTCCTTGGTCTTTCTACTGCCCTTGGTCTCAAATTCTGTTTCTAGAGTAGGCCAGAAAAGTTAAGAAAAAAACCAAACCAAGTGACTCATGGAACCATTCTGATTTTACAAATAATTATTGAGAATCTTTTCTGCTTAAGGCACAGAGCTAGTTATTATGTCCTGGGTATAAAGTAAATAAAACAGATATGGCTCTTGCTTGTTCTGAAAGTTTGGAATTGCTCTTAACTAAAACATTGGCAAATATAACCAAGCATGATATTTACAGCATAATATATCCTAATAGAACAGAATATATTCAAGTAATGCAAGGATGGTTCAATAATAGCAAAACTGTAAATTAACCATAGTACTAGGTCAAAGGAAAAAAGCCACTTGATCATTTTTTTTTTTACAGATGCCAAAGATCCATTCATTAGAAGTGCTAATAAAATAGTCCTATCAATATATAAAAATTAGACATGTTCTATTTATAAAAAATAATAAAAATATAAAATATCTGAAATAGGCTTAGCAAAAAATATATTAAGATTTATAAAGAAAGCTTCAAAATTCTACTTCTAAAAATAAAAATGGAATAAATAGAAACCAGCTCAGGTAGAGATATTTTGTATTGTAGAGATATTAATTCACCCTAAATTGATCAATTAAAAGTGATCTTAACCACAATAATAATTTATCCCTCGCCACTCCTTTCGCTGCCTCTTCTTTCACATTTTTAGAGCTCGACAAGCTTTTTAGAAAAAGTCTGTATGAAAAAATAATAAACTAAAATACAGATTACATTATAAAGGCTCAACTGAAAAATTTTTTAAAATAAGAATTCTACACTTGATCTTAGCCAAAAGTCTGGGAAATGATGCTAACTGAACTTAAGAGCTTCTGCACAGCAAAAGAAACAAGCATTAGAGTGAACTGGCAACCAACAGAATGGGAAAAATGTTTTGCAAGCTACCCACCTGACAGAGAACTAATATCCAGAATCTACAAAGAACGAAAACAAATTTACAAAAAAAACCCCATCAAAAAGTGGGCAAAGGATATGAACAGACGCTTTTCAAAAGAAGACATTTATGCGGCCAACAAACATATGAAAAAATGCTCATCATCACTGTCATTAGAGATATGCAAATCAAAGCTGCATTGAGATACGATCTCACACCAGTTAGAATGGCGGTCATTAAAAAATCTGGAGATAACAGATGCTGGAGAGGATATGGAAAAATAGAAATGCTTTTACCCAGTTGCTGGGAATATAAACTAGTTTAACCATTGTGGAAGACAGTGTGGCGATTCCTCAAGGATCTAGAAATAGAAATACCATTTGATCGAGCGATCCCATTACTGGGTATCTACCCAAAGGATTATAAATCATTCTCTTATAAAGACACATGCACACGTATGTTCATTGTGGCACTGTTTACAATAGCAAAGACCTAGAACCAACCCAAATGATCATCAATGATAGACTGGATAAAGAAAATGTGACACATATATACCATAGAACACTATGCAGCAATAAAAAAAAGTATGAGTTCGTGTCCTTTGCAGGGACATGGATGAATCCGGAAACCATCATTCTCAGCAACTGACACAAGAACAGAAAACCAAACACCACATGTTCTCACTCATAAGTGGGTGTTGAACAATGAGAACATATGGACACAGGGAGGGGAACATCACACACTGGGGTCTGTTGGGGAGTGGGGAGCTAGGGCAGGGATATCAGGGGAGTGGGGTGATTGGGGAGGGATAACATTGGGAAAAATACCTAATGTAGGTGATGGGGGGATGGAGGAAGCAAGCCACCATGGCATGTGTATACCTATATAACAATCCCACAAGATCTGCACATGTACCTTCAGAATTTAAGGTATAATAATAAATGAATGAATGAATTCTGATGAGTGGACTACTTCCTACAGAGATTAAAATGTAAAACTACAGCAATGAAATATGTTTGGTTTGGCATAGAGAGACAACATAAGATATAGCAGAGTCCAGAAATAAGCTTTAATATTCGAGTAGACTCATATAGATATTTAGTATATGACAAAGGAAAACTTTTCAAATTAGAGAGGAAATCTCCAATAATTCAAACAAATGAGTTTGGAACAACTGACTAAACATACTGGAAACAAAATAAGGCCATACCACTCCTTTCTTTAGATAGCTCAATGATTTGATATATTTATTTTAAGAGTCGAGCTTAAGTACTAGAAGAGAATGAGAAAATTTGGTAAAATTATTTCTAAGCAAGACAGTGAACACAAAAGCCAGACAGGAAATATGTGATAAATTTAAATCCACAAAATTAAAACATTTTATATGGCAAAAACTAGAACAAGCTGGGAAAAATATTTCCAACACCCATAAAAAAAGCAGCTAATTTTCTTAATATTAAAATCTTAATATTTTAAATATTATAGATCAATAGTAATTACTTTAATAATAAATATTTAAATACTATAAATATTGTAAATCAAGAAGACAATGACCAATAATGCAAAGAAAAATGGGAATGAGAAAAGATACAAACTTTCAGTTTATAAAACAAAACCTAATAGCTTTTAAACATGAAAAGATACTCAACTCACTCAAAGGTAAACAATGAAAAGAAGGTGGATTTTTTCACCTATCAAATTGGCAAAGATGAAAATGTTGGATAATAAGCAGTGTGGTCAAGGGTAATGGAGAAACAGGCCATCTTATACACTGTTAATAGGACTATAAATTGGTATAAATTTTTCAGGGGGCAGCTTAAGAATGTGTGTCAAATCTTAAATGGAGATATATCTGGACCCAGCAATTATATTTCTAACAATTTATCCTATGATCATACTCATTTACTTCCGCAAAGTGAAATCTATATCTATCTAATACATATATTTCACTTTGACATTCCAGCCAAAACAGAGAATCTAAATATTTATCAATAGAAGACTTAATAAATGACATATAGCTTTAGATGTGTTAAGATAGAAAGATGTTCAATGTTATTAATATATTAAGCTTAAAAAGCAAAAATAAATTAGTACTATTCTATTTATTAAAAATTAAGACATCAAATATATGCTTATATATGAACACACGATTTCTGTAAGGAAATACTAGAGGCTGTTAACTATAGTTATCTCTGAGAACTCAGACTGAGGATTTGAAGCGTTATGGAAGGAAACCTTTTAACTTTTATCATTATATATTTTTGATTTCTTGCTATGCAAATTTGTTGCTTTTATGATAAAAAAACACTTTTCCTTTTTTTGCTACACTGTACTTCTAAACAAAAATCTCACGTGTAGTAGTATTGTTTATGGATAAAGTCTGACTTGCTAAAAACGTTGAATTTACTATTGAAACCCTCACCTACCTGAATTAAACAACCTCTGATCTTCATGAAATACATATAAGTGGTAATCTGAAATTCAAAGACTCTTTCAAAAGGATTAATTTCAAAATCCTAGAACTGGATAAAATTTAAAATATAGTTTTTTGAGATAAATATTATTTTCTGTGGGTTACACCCCCCAGGGGCACTAAGGAAAGAGAACTGTGCAGACCCCAGGCACAATTAGTGCCTGAAGTATAACTCACTGCTTACTTACATCTAGCTTATATATATAATCATACTTAGTCCCATATAATCTTTGTATATAATCATATAATAACTTACTGCTTACTATATCTAGCTTATATATATAATCATATTTAGTTCCTTATAATCTTTCTATATAATCATATAGGTATTGTAATCAGAGCTGTACTGACACATTTAGCCCTAATTTATAGAATCCTTCTATATAACCATATAGTAGTTTACAGGAGAAGAAATGCCAAGAGCAGTCACAGAGCAGAAGCAGTACATGGGAAAACAGCCAGACCAGGACAAGAACCAAAGACCCAGGCGGTGGCGTCCCTGCCTGAAAGGTCATACGCTGTATGGCAGGCTTCGAGCAAGGGCATCTCCTCCATAAAGGAGTTGTAGTACCTCGCATCCAGTTCCTGTGGAAAGCAGGCCTCAGGCCTGAGATCCTGTGAATAACCGAGGGAGAAGAACCCCTCTGGTGTGAACAGTCATGGCGGCTGTATACCCTGTCAGTCTTTTCTAGCTTCTGTGCTGGCTCAGATCATCTTCTCATAAATTTCTTAAGAGAAGAGCACAAGTCTGTCAGCTCCCACTGCTTTGGCTTACAGTATCCTTCTATTAGCAATCCCTTGAAGTCTCCAACCCCCAGATAAAAAGTGTTGCACACAGCCCACCTCCTTGCCTTGGTGACCTAATGGGGGTGGATCCCTTTTCTGTACACGACCCTCTACTACTGCACACAGCACGGCCCCCTACTGTGCATGGCGCACCTCTCTGCTGAGGTGATATAATGGGGTGGACCCCTCGCTTGAGACTCACGTGATTATGTATGCCCTATCACTAAGCCTATAGATGATGACCTCACTTATGACCCTTCCCCCTGCTTGTATCTAATAAATACAGATGCCTCTGGGAGTTAGGGCTCGCCTGTCTCCACTCATACAGGGCCCCCGAGTCCAGCTGCTCTTCTCCAGTTCTTCAGTGTCCTGTCTCTTTACTTCTTAGATCTTGCATTTCAACACAGCATAAGGGGCACCCCACGACCCTGTGGGGCCCAACAGCCCTACAGTTTTCCAAACAACATGACTGACAAACCTATTATATATATGTTTACACACACATATATGTTATAATTTTTAAAATACCAGTAAAGACCTAAAAGTAATAAAGGCAGTGTTGCAGTGATAAGTTGAAGAAGCTGATGAAACTTCTATTATAGTACATTACCTGGAAATGGTTAAGATGTTGAGACTTTACAGGGAGTGAAAATGAAAGCAAGCCTGTGAATATGACATATTGCAGATGGAATCCTGTTTTTAAAGAATGGCCCTAAGCCGGGCGCGGTGGCTCACGCCTGTAATCCCAGCACTTTGGGAGGCCGAGGCGGGTGGATCACGAGGTCAAGAGATGGAGACCATCCTGGTCAACATGGTGAAACCCCGTCTCTACTAAAACTACAAAAAATTAGCTGGGCATGGTGGCACGTGCCTGTAATCCCAGCTACTCAGGAGGCTGAGGCAGGAGAACTGCCTGAACCCAGGAGGCGGAGGTTGCGGTGAGCTGAGATCGCGCCATTGCACTCCAGCCTGGGCAACGAGAGCGAAACTCCGTCTCAAAAAAAAAAAAAAAAAAAAGAATGGCCCTCTTTTTTTTTTTTTTAATGCACGGTGGCCACTTTTGTTATCATTCAAGCATTAGTACCATTTAATTATCATATAATTACTCCGTAATCTTGGTTTAAAGTGGTTTCAAATTTTGGTGTTTTTTTCTGTACCTAGAGTCCTAGTAAAGATATTAAAAAATTCAAATACAAAATAGGTACGGTACCAAAATACAATCACCATGTTGCTTAAAATCTCATGATTTAAGAGAGTTTTTGAGCATTTTCTGGGAATGGAACCTCTATGGTGCCACTACGTCTATAAGGCCTCCTAATACTGATCAGATGTTCCAACTTGGACTTAATGAATAAAGAGAGAGAACAGCCAGTCCCCTACTATGCAGTAAAGTCAGATGACAATTGGTAATCAAGAATAGAGATGAATAAGCAAATCTCAATGTTTAGCTAAAGCATAAAATTGGGAAATCAGTAAAACATGAAATCTATAGATATTCCTCAAATGGTTTTTTAATTCATTGAATTTTTCTTGTGTTAGACAAAGCAATAATATGGTTTCTAGCAATACTGGATTTTGCTAACACAAACTGAAGTTATAGATGGATAAAGCTATGTCTGTGACAACTTGTTAGGTCCCTCAATGTCTTCAGTTAGAACAAGACCCTATTAATCAGACGGAATTATCAATAATCTGAGCTTAATGGGAGAAAATGTAACCAAAACTTCTGGAAGGGAATAAACTAAACTGTTTTACTCTCATCTGCTTTGTTAATCAATGTTAGCCCAGAGAGGGTGCTAGGGATATCTGAGATAGTTGGCCACAGTGTCACCAAGTAGAAGTCATTCTAGATATGGAAAGAGGGACTCTGGGTCCTAAGTCTGGCTCTGCTAGAAGTCATCCACATGATGAGAGGTCAACTGCTGAAGGCTCTGGATAATTCAGTTTCTTATTTGAGAAGTGAAGGGATTTAGTTAGGCTTCTAAGTACCTTTTTAGCTTTTAGTCCATAAATAAGATTTGTTGTCACCTTTGTCTGGAAATGTATATTAATACAATGGTAGAGAGTCGGAAGAAATAGGTGGTCACTCTGTCGTCACTTATAACTACTTCAGCACGTCGGGGAGACACTGCCTTTCAAGGACTTCCCTGGAAACATGTAGAATGACTGATGCATGCAAACACACCACAAGCACTTTTATTCACCAATATATTATGCAGCACCTAGCACCGTGCTACCCTGAGTAGTCTCCGTCAAAATTACTCAACCCTGCTGTTTTAGTTCAAAAAGCAGCCATAGACAGTATGTAACAAATGAGCATGGCTCTGTGCCAAAAAGCTTTATTTACTTTATTTACAAAAGCAGGGAGCTGCCTGGATTTAGCCTGTGAGTTGTAGTTTGCCGTCCCTTGCTCTAAATCATTAGTGAAGAAAGAATAACAGCATGATATATTATAAAAGCAGTGAGTCCAGATGGCTAAAAATATTTTGGCTTTCCAAAAATTAAAAAGAAAATCTGGTCATGCGGAAAAACTGCTAGTGCAATTTGGGGAACATGCTCATTTGGGATTCTGATTCAGCTGTGACTCTCGTCTGCAAGCAGAAAGCCATCAGATTGGGGTGGATTTAAGCCCCTTCTAAGGAATACCAGGTCCATTTCTAGACTGGCCTTAGAGGCTTTGTAGTTGGTCTAATCAATTTCCCTCAAACAAGTTTCATACAAACCTACTACATCAACCAAAGTTTGAAGCTAACTCAGTTAACAAAAGGAGCACGTTGAAACAGTATGACCTACGGTATATGTTCCATGGGTACTTCAAATGAATTTTGTGGATTTTTTTTCAGACAGGGTCTTGCTTTTTTGCCCAGGTGGAGTGTAGTGGCATAAACATAGCCCACTGCAGCCTTGACCTTCCTGGCTCAAGTGATTCTCTCACCTCAGCTTCCCTAGTAGCTGGGACTACAGGGATATGCCACAGTGATCCTCCAGTTTCTATTTTTATTTTTGTAAAGGTGAGGTCTCACTATGTTGCCCAGGCTAGTCTTGAACTCCTAGGCTCAGCAGCTCTCCCACCTCAGCCCCAAAGTGCTTAGGATTACAGGTGGGGGACCATATTTTAATCCTGATTTAGACCAACCTTTGATGGAGACATCTTTGAAACAACTTGTGGAATTAGGTATTAGATGGTGTTGAGGAATTTAAGTTAATTTTATTAGGAGTGAAAAATAGCATGGTAATTATGTAAAATATTATTTATCATTTATAAATGCATACTGAAGCATTTATGTTATTATGGGTGACACAATGTCTGAGATTTGCTTGAAATGCTCTAGCCCCATTCCCTCCACCTCCCCAAATCACTTGCAAGTTAAATAAAACAAGGCTGGCAGAATGTTGATCAATTTTAGAGGCAGACTTGCTATTATGTCTATATTCAGCCAAGCTTCAAACATGTCTAGCAGTTTCTTTTTCTTTCTCTAGGAATGGTCTCTGTCTTGCTAAATTCCCATTTTCTTGATTCACCAGTTTTCCTTTAAGCCAGCAAATTTCTAATTCCATTTGTCTCCTCTTGTTGTCCTCATAAGGGTATTGAGATGGGATCCTATAGATAGAACCATTTACCATGCTTCTATATAAAACCTGTGTCTATTTTCTTAGTCATCTCAGGATGCCCATCCTAACTTTTTTTTTTTTTCCTGAGAAGCATTTCAATTTGTGTTGGATTCGTGGTTGAATTTCCTGATACATAATTCTGTCTAGAAAAGAACTTTAGAAATCTCTTGAAGATGTAGTTTCAACCTTTACATTTATAACTCCAAGCTGACAGATAATTAATATTTAACTAATTTCTTCACAGATGTTAGAGAATGTGTTCTATATGCAGAAAGCTGCTTTCTATATACAGAACTTTTGGGAATTTTTGGAGCCCATTCCTTCCAGACACTGCTGATACCGTGAGGCTCTTCACTATTTACTTAGAATTCTGTATGTCATACCAATCATTCACAACAATCTTTAAGTTCACATTTTAAAATAGACCACATGCCATTCACACCTTAGATAAATATCAGCTAACATTGAGTCATGAATCATACTTCTGTTTGCAGATCTATTGGGAAGGTAGCTATCTTGATGGCAATCTATATTTGCTGAGCATCTACTATTGGCTAGGTCCTATGCTTCATACTTCACAAACACCACTTCACTAATGGTAGTTAATAGTAATAAAAGCAGTTATCATTATTACAAAGATCATGTATTAGGCATCTGCTATGTTCCACTTGGCATATTTCCCCTTTAAACAGACAAAAGGCCTGAGGTTGCTGCTGCTATTTTTAAGTGAGATTGAGTAACTTACTCTAGTTTACTCAGTTATTAAGTGGTCAACTCTGAGTCCCAGACCTTTTTTCCATCAGTCATTTGCATATAACTTGTGTAATTTTGACCACTCTGCATACTACTTGTACAATTATTTAAGTAATATTTTTTAAATCGACATATTTTTCTTTACATATTCTCAGCTTAAAAGGAAACTAAATATTATTGCCATATGTGAAAAACTAATATCTTTTGCCACAAAAAGAAGTTAGCAATATAAATAAATACAATGAAATGTTGTTCTCTGTAGCCTGGGACCAGTTCCACTCTGATGGGCAAACTGATTCTCAAACGGCTCCCCTCCTAATTTCCATTACCGCATGGAGTCTATCATGTAAATTATCTTGTATACCATCAGTGGCTTCGGGCCCACACTTTAGGCTTTATTTAATGCCATCTAATGTGCTTCACATAGGCGAGGATATTATGGATCATGGATCTCTGATGAAATGGAAGTCAATTACAATCATACTCTGGCAAACACACTACTGCAAAAAACTAGATAAGAAAACAGACACATAAATAATAATTTAATGAATAAATTTGTTAATTGTATTTTTTTGGCAATAAATTTTGACAATGTTTAGTTTTCCAGTGAGATGCAGTTTTTGATAGCTATATATAAAATAATGTATGTGTGTATGTGGGATAGATATATTTATATTATATATGCATATGTAACACATGTATATGTATCATTCTGTTTATACTGGGAAGGCTTATGCTGTGCATATGCCTCCTGAAGATTATGTATGCCTAGACTAAAATAGTCCTATAAATTATACTTACATAGGCTGTGGTCTTGATTTATGTATAAGAGGTCAATTCATAAGCAATTATAAATGGAATGTCAATCATAGTCATTATCTGAACAACAAACACTTATTAACTAGCCTGAAAAATTCTTCTTGATAGTTTTTGGCTGGCATGTATGTGGATGGAAGGGTTAAGAGTGTTAAATCAATTTTACAAGCCATGAAAAGCCTATAATTTAAATGTCTTTATCCAGTGCAGTATTATAGGAACTTTGGTCTAAAAACATGAAGCTCTGTAGGCCAGGGTCCAAAATTTTTCGATATTATAAAAGCTCAAAACCTTCAATTTTATGGGAAAAATTTCCTATTTAAAAGGCGATTTGATTTGGTAGAAATAAAAGTGACTTTGGAGTCAGAGAGACCTAAGTGAAAACCCCAATTTTTAACCTACAAGCCGGGTGACCTTATCTATGCATTTGTTCCCTTGTTTAGTAAATGAGGGCAGTAGCTCCTTTATCAGTGGATTTTTTATAAGATTAAACAAAAAGAATTGTAAATGATTAAGCCTAGTGCCTAGCTGATTATATCACTGATTTATTTATTCAGGGAACAAACGCTAAGTGCAGGTGCCAGGGACACAGCAGTGAATAAGGCAGATATGATTCTCCCAGCAAATAAGCCAGATTAAGATAATTATATTATGTGCTATGAAAGCTATTGGGAAATAAATCCAATGAGACAGACAGTAAGTGGTAGGCACAGTCTCTCTGAGGAAGTGGCATTTAATCTGAGAAGTGGCAGTTGAGATTGAGCAAGACATGGGGAGAATTAGGAGGTGGCATTTTAGGGGCAGGGAGGGGCCTTGGGGAACCCATTACGTACTGGAGTCTGGGTAGAGATGACAGTGAATTGAATTAAGGCTATAACAGTGCAAATTGATTGAAATCTTGTGATAAATATTATAAACTCCCTTTCTCCTAAAATAAAAGATAATTATATCATTGAACAATTTCCACAAAGTATAAAAGAAAATGAAGAAAGCAAGAATGCTTCTTGAAATAAAATACAGGTTCTTAAGATCTTGGAGCCTCTTGGCCTTCTTTTCTATGAATTATTTTTCTTCCTGTCCAGGCCCTTGTATCAGATACGTTTCTATGACAAATGGAGCTGCTTTGGATTTGATTATTATTTTCATTTAGTATTGCTTGTCCAGATTCTTGGTAATAAAACTTTTCAGAGCTAATATTAAAAAAAAAAAAAAGATTGAATATTCTCTTCTTCCCTTATGGGATGTGCCCACTCAACTGACTCACAGGCAAACAAATTAAATCAGAGAAATTAATTCTTGTATTGTGGTGTCTCTGCCATGGGGAAGTGCAATTCTTGAGTGGCTTGCTGGGCAGCCATGAAAATTGTAAGCGAAAGATACAAGACAGGACAAGGCCCACAGAGAAAACAACCCTGCTTGCATCCTCTTCTCTAGGTTCTCTCTAACGCTGGCTTAATTTGAGAAAAGGTCAATGAAGAACCGGACCTTTAGTTTGGTTGCCAGACAGCTGGGTGGTGAAGGCATTCTCTCTGCAGGAACTCTGTTGGGTGTCCATGCATTTGAAAAGACAAGTAACTTATACTGTCAGTCATTAGTTTCCTTCTACTCTTCAATTTTTGGGGTTCCAGCCTGTGGACCACCTTCTTTTCTAGTTGGTCTTTCTCTTGCCTTGGAGTATTCATCTCCAACACCCTGCTAGACACACTGGTCTTGGATTGTCATTTAATCTCAGGAAACTAGTTCTCAGTGATGAGAGCAGTCTTTCCTCTTGCAGGCATGATAAGGTAAGAGTTGCTTGCTTTTTAATAGCCCTAGTTATCTTGGAATGGATTTCAAAGCAACACCGGAGGGTAACCACTGGTCTGAAATAGCCCATCCCCAGCCCTCCCAACCTCCTCCCCTCCTTTGGTATTTTTATGTAATTGTAGGGGTAAGGGCATTTATTCACACCTCAGCATTGCAGTGTTCATTTTTTCAGATGATTGGAACACCTGGAGTATAAGTGGAGTAAACAGTACAGAAGAAATGCCTCTTGTGGAAAGTATGAGCTTCCCATAATGATCTGCTAATGACTTTAGTAGAACTTCTTCCCTTTTGTACAATTGCCTTGGACCTGCTTTAATATTGTAAAGTGTTCCTTTATCTCATTGTGAGGACAGAGGATGTGTCTCTGCACATATGTGTGCACACTCAGCATCCTGAAAAGTACCTGGTGCCCAGTGGTTGCTCAATATATGTTTGTTGAATAAAAGAATATGGCAAGTTCAAAATGTTTTTTTCCAACTTACTTTCTGTAGTCTCCTGGGCCTCAGATGCTAAATAGGTTGAAAAGTCATAGAGTTGTTTTACAGAAATAAAAAGACATTTTTAATGGTTCAATATGGAATCATTAAACAAATTTTAGTTTTCCTATATGAAAAATATTTTTAAATAATACATTTTGGATTCCAGGCAGCTCAGTTTAAAATTAATTCCAAATAATACCTGTTTTCTTTAAGCTAATCCATTGTATATCTGGATAAAATAATTTCAGAGAAATGATTTTGTTGACAAAAGACTTGGCCAGTTTTCATAATGAGATTACCAGAAATATCAAAGAATGGAATTTTAAAAAATCTATTTAAAAATGCATTTTTAGTAAACAGACAGGCAAGCAGTTAATTTACTAAAATGAAGAGAAGTAAAGCAATCTGATTGTATCAAGATGTTTCACATTTTCTTTGACTTGAATGACAAAACTTCTAAAGGAAAGGTTGTATTTTCTGTCAACAGAAACTTCTTTAGAGAATTTTAGGAAGAACTTTCAGGAAGTCCTTAGAATGTCTTAGACAGAGGTGATGGGGGCTGGGAAGAAACATGATAACTGAACACAAATGTATGGTCTACTCTGGAGGTCTCTGTAATACTCCAAATCAAACAATGACCTCAGAAAATAATCAAATAAATGAACGCTTGATAAAAACAAGTTAAACAGCTAAACTGCAAGGATCCTTGAAAGACTGTTTCTTCTCCCCTTTGCTCATTCTTTCTCTAATGGTTATTTCCTTCTCTTACCAATATCATCTGTTGAACTCCTACTCACTCTCAAAAGCCCAGTTCAATTTTTTTTTCTCTCTTTCTCTCTCTCTCTTTGAAACAGAGTGTCACTCTTGTTGCCCAAGTTGGAGTGGAATGGCATGATCTTGGCTCACTGCAACCTCCTCCTCCTAGGTTCAAGCAATTCTCCTGCCTCAGCCTCCCGAGTAGCTGGGATTACAGGTATATGCCACTGTGCCTGGCTAATTTTTTGTATTTTTAATAGAGATGAGGTTTCTCTATGCTGGTCAGGCTGGTCTTGAACTCCCCACCTCAGGTGATTGGCCCACCTTGGCTTCCCAAAGTGCTGGGATTACAGGCGTGAGCCACCACGCCTGGGCCAAATGTTTTCTCTTTTATTGAGCAGTTATTCTTCTTCCTCCTCCCAACTGTCAGGCTGAACAAACCCTTCCCTTCTCTGTACTTTGAACAAACACATTGTATTGCAACAGCTTGTATATTTTCCAATTTCCCTCCAGACCAGGGGTCAGAAACTGGGGAGTCCTAATTAGGGAAGAGGAGTCAGGCTGGTGGGACCAGGGGAAAGCAAAAAGAGAAAGCAGATAAGCAATAAATTTGCATTTCTCCATGGTCCAGGACACATAGCCCTCCTGTGCCCAACTTATCACCAGACACCTGCAAGTTAACTCACTGCAACTTTGGCGATATCAGTACTGCACAAAGCTCTCTTCGGCATACAGCATAAACACTACTCTATAAAATCTCCAGCAAGCCTCTGTTTCCTTGCAGTCAGCTCCTCTTCTGCTGATTTTCTCACTGCCCTCTCACAATGTATTTTCATACTTTCTCTAATAAATCTGTATTTCTTTATCTACAACTGTTTTGGGAAATTCTTTTACCTGTGTGCCACCAGCCCAGACTGTCATTGCTCCCTTGTGATAGAAACGATGGCACAGAGGCCAAATCTGGCCTGTTGCCTTTTTTGGGGAGAGGGGAGACTGTGAATAAAGAATGGTTTTTACATTTTTAAATGGTTGGTAAAAAAGAAGAACGAGATTTCATGATATGTTAAAAACACTATAAGATTCAATTCTGTATCATCCTTAGTTACTTTTGTGCTATAATGGTGGAGTTGAGTTGTTCTTGACAGTGGCCCATGACATATAAGGTAGTTACTGTCTGACCCTTTATAGAAAAAACTGTGCTAATACCTGCTCTGTGGGCTGGGATCATTGTGTGTGGTCATGTAGCTGACATTTTTTGTTACCGTACACTGAGCATTGTGCTAAATAATTCATGTACTTTACCTTGTTTAATCCCTAACAACTCTATGAGGTAGGTGCTATTATTATTTCTACTTACAAATGAGGAAACTGAGGCACAGAGATGTTGAGAACCTCTTCCAAAGTTTCACTAGTAGCAATTTGTAGATTTTTGGTTCACATTGAGGTCTGCTTGCCTCCAGTCAAGGCTCATAGCTACCACTCTATTTAGCCCCAATATTGTCCAGAACCATCACTGTCACCCAGGTGCTGAAGGAAGTACCTGGCAATGCCTGTGGGACAAATTAGTTACATTTCCTCTCTATTGACCCCCAGCTGTATTCCTCTGTTTAGAGAGAGATGTGGCTTCCCTCCCAAGTCAAACATAGGCTTCCATTACTTTTGCTGGGTAGAGTGAGGGCCATAGCTCACAGATGGATTAATTAATCTATTAATGACATATGGTGGACATATCTCATGAGCTACGCTCTGTGCTAGGGCTGAAATGTAGATGTGGAGGAGTTCAAAGTCTAGAGATATATCCTTCGATATTTGAAGAAGGATGCAGAAATCTCTCTCTGGATCCTGGGAGTCTGAATATGGTAGGGCAGTGGAGTAGCAGATATGAGATTTCAGACATTTCACATAGTAGCTTCATGTCAAATATTCTTCCATTGTTTTCATGAGAGACCTTATTAATTTTATTTATGATTTTAAAAATCTAACAGCAAAATACCTAGGAATACAACTAACAAGGAACGTAAAGTCTTCAAGGAGAACTACAAGCCAATGCTCAACGAAATAAGAGAGGACACAAACAGATGGAGAAACATTCCATGTTCATGGTTAGGAAGAATCAATATCGTGAAAATGGCCATACTGCCCAAAGTAATTTACAACTCAATGCTATCCCCATCAAGCTACCAATGACCTTCTTCGCAGAACTGGAAAAAACCACCTTAAACTTCATATGAAACCAAAAGAGAGCCCGCATAGCCAAGTCAATTCTAAGCAAAAAGAACAAAGCAGGAGACATCATACTACCGGGCTTCAAACTATACTACAAGGCTACAGTAATCAAAACAGCATGGTACTGGTACCAAAACAGAGATATAGACCAATGGAACAGAACAGAGGTCTCGGAGGCAACACAACATGTCTACAACCATCTGATCTTTGACAAACCAGACAAAAACAAGCAATGGGGAAAGGATTCCCTGTTCAATAAATGGTGTTGGGAAAGCTGGCTAGCCATGTGCAGAAAGCAGAAACTGGACCCCTTCCTGACACCTTACACTAAAATTAACTCCAGATGGATTAAAGACTTAAACATAAGACCTAACACCATAAAAACCCTAGAAGAAAATCTAGGCAAAACCAGTCAGGACATAGGTGTAGGCAAGGACTTCATGACCAAAACACCAAAAGCATTGACAACAAAAGCCAAAATAGACAAATGGGACCTAATCAAACTCCACAGCTTCTGCACAGCAAAAGAAACAGTCATCAGAGTGAATCGGCAAACAACAGAATGGGAAAAAATTTTTGCAGTTTACCCATCTGACAAAGGGCTGATACCCAGAATTTACAAAGAACTAAAACAGATTTACAAGAAAAAAACTAACAAGCCCATTCAAAAGTGGGCAAAGGATCTGAACAGACACTTTACAAAAGAAGACATACATGAGGCCAACAAGCATATGAAAAAATGCTCATCATCACTGGTCATCAGAGAAATGCAAATCAAAACTACACTGAGATACCATCTCACGCCAGTTAGAATGGCGATCATTAAAAAATCTGCAGACAACAGATGCTGGAGAGGATGTGGAGAAATAGGAACACTTTTGCACTGTTGGTGGGAGTGTAAATTAGTTCAACCATTGTGGAAGACAGTGTGGCGATTCCTCAAGGACCTAGAAATAGAAATTCCATTTGACCCAGCAATCCCATTACTGGGTATATATCCAAAGGATTACAAATCGTTCTACTATAAGGACACATGCACACGAATGTTCATTGCAGTACTGTTTACAATAGCAAAGACCTGGAACCAACCCAAATGCCCATCAACGATAGACTGGACAGGGAAAATGTGGCACATATACACCATGGAATATTATGCAGCCATCAAAAACGATGAGTTTGGGTCCTTTGTAGGGACATGGATGAACCTGGAAACCATCATTCTCAGCAAACTGACAGAAGAGCAGAAGATCAAACACCGCACGTTCTCACTCATAGGCGGGTGTTGAACAATGAGAACACATGGACACAGGGAGGGGAGCACTACACACTGGGGTCAGTTGGGGGGAAATAGGGGAGGGATGGTGGGGGGTGGGGAGTTGGGGAGAGATAGCAAGGGGAGAAGTGCCAGATGTAGGTGATGGGGAGGAAGGCAGCAAATCACACTGCCACGTGTGTTCCTATGCAACAATTTTGCATGTTCTTCACATGTACCCCCAAACATAAAATGCAATAAAATAAATAAATGGGGAAAAAAAATCTAACAGCTTTATTGACACATAATTGTTATCTAAAAACTGTTTAATGTATAGAATCTGACAGTTTTGAATGTATGCATATACCTGTGAAACCATCACCACAATCAAAGGAGGAAACATATCCATCATCTCCAAAAGTTTCTTCCTGTCCCTCCCTACTTTTGTGGAAAAAACACCTAACTTGAGATCTATATGTTCAAGTGCACAATACAGTATTGTGAACTATAGGCACTGTGCTGTATAGCAGGTCTCTAGAACTTCTTCATCTTGCATAAATGAAACTTTACAATCATTGTTCAATGGGTATTTATTGATGTTTTAAGGATTTTCCCCTTAAGAGGAAGATTTAGTGATGCGTCCAGATGGCACAGTGGCTGCTGATGAAACAGCGAGGACTTTCTACTTTCTCCACAACTTCTTCCTTTTATCCTCAGGGAGGAAAGGGCAGATGGACACTCCCCGGTCCCCTGTCACTACTTGGGTATTTACTGCTACACTTGATTATGGGGATTTCTCTAATGACCAGATGTAGCATGAGGGCCAGTGGGACTGGGCTAGGAAAGGGTGGAGACATCCACTAATTAGTTGTAGGACCTTAATACTTAAAATACTTCCTCTGTTTTACTTCTTTACTTGTGAAATGGGGATCATAATAACTACCTTGCAGGCCTGCGAGGACTAAGTGGGATACATAAAAGGATCTTAGCACAGTCCCTTTGGCATTGTAAGTTCTCAAATATTAACTGCTACTGCTACTCATGCAGCCGTTATTCCTACCATGGTTACTACAGTATTGTGTTTATTAGATTCCAGAAAGTGAGCTTTGAAAAGAGCAGGAAACGTCAGGATGGGGGCATGTGCTGCGTGTTCAAGAACATGCTGACCTGTAATAGAATCATTATAGAAGTTTCATAGTGTGCCATTGGCTGGAATGTGTTTCTAGGCAAAATATTATCCAGAGATTCCTACTTGAGACTTTTTTGTTTCCAGCTTACAGGAATTTGGTCAGGAATCAAATCATGTACTTGAAGAACACACATTTTTTCACTTAGTCCTCTCCAGTATTTTATAAAGTGGGGTTTTTTTTTCTTCATTTGAAGAAACAGATCCAGCACTGGTCTGTTGCTGGCATGTGATCACTCAGCCAGCAAATGGCAGTCAGGATACAGGTATCCCCATCTCCAAAGCTCAGGCTCTTAGCTACTAGGAACTCTCTTTACTATACAATATCAAGTCAAGGGTGATAGGGACTTCCTTGTATGCTTTAGATTTAAAATAAAACAAAAGTATTTAAGAAGGCAGAACATACCACTTTTAGGCAAGAAAATGCCTAAAAGAGCCTGTTCTTTTTCTCATTCTGTCCCCTCTATAAGTGAAAAGAAAAGTAAGGTTCTACTCCTGTGTTTTTCTTCTGTATTCTACATCTCAACCTGAGACAGAGTGAGGAGCTGGGAGAGCTAAGCAAGGGTGATGTCTAAGAGATTTGCCTAAGATGAAGATAACAGGGCTAGCAATAAGGAACATAGATAATAATGACTACTAATAATTCAATCGTAACATGCTTTTTCTTGAGTGTTTACTACGTTGCAGATATTGTGCTAAATATTTTACATGTATTAGCTCATTTCATTCCTCTAACTACACCATGAGGCAGGCATTAGTGCCTCCATTTTGCAACTGAGAGAACAGGATCAGAGAGGTTGAGAAACCTGCCCATGGTGCATGGCTGCCTTGGTGTGGACACAGATGTGCTGAGCCCACAGCAGAGGCTCACAGGCACTGGCAATAGACTTTTGAGGCCATGTCTGAAGGTAGTGAAGTGGTGCTCCCTCCTGCCTCTTACTAGAGTTGTTTTCATAGAGTAGGTAAAAGAAATAAGGCAATCAAACAGACCTGAAACTTCTGGATAGAGTCATGGGGTTCTCCAGTTGAAATAATCTGGCCAATGGTTCTTAAAGCTGAGCATGGGCTCAAGAATTTGAATTTTCTATCAATTTCTTGGTCAGAGCTACCTAATTTGTAGGTCGCAGAGCTTACACACACACACACACACACACACACACACACACACACACACACACA
>NW_022436941.1:2292230-2447633 GCF_009761245.1 Sapajus apella
ACACACACACACACACACACACACACACACACACACACACACACACAGAGGGAAGATGCAGGGTCCCTTATTCGAAAAGCAAAAAAAATTTTCATTAAATAAGATAAAAGATAAAAACTATTTCCTATTTTCCATGATCTCTCTCCACTAATCATGGCATTTTTTTTTGTTTAATGTCCTAAGAAAAATTAAAATAGTAAATTATTAGCAAGAATCATACTATTCATCTGCAGATCATACAACGCCAATTTTAAAGAGAATTTAATTTGCCTGAGGAGTCACTGAAATTATACAATTCATCTTTAATAGCTCATACATACAGATGTATTCTGTTCTTACTGGAAGAGTAGAGCTGCAGTGTAAAACAGACTCTGCTGTTTTTATTTCACTCCTTAATGTGGACACATTCCAGAAAAGTTCGCTTCCATTCATTTACTGGTGGGTAAGGAAATACTGACAGGACAAGGAACCATAGGTTGCCTTAGCTTTCCCGTTCCTTCGTTGAGTGTAAGCTGTGGCTAATACACAAGTTAGAAAGAATATGATAGGCTTCTTTGGTGGTTCATGTTTTTTAGAATGCTTTCTTTTTGTGAAAGCATTCAAAATTCTTTTTTTTTTTCAAGGAAAGTTCTGGTTCAAATGAAAAGTGTGACTTCTCTGGGCTGCCAGTACCTCTCCAGTTCCCTCTCTCCTCACAGTTTATTCAGTTATAGAAATAACATGCTTACTTTATACTCTGAATCTTATGCATATGGAGCCACTGAAATTCTGTGCTCAGGGGGCATTGTAAATGTTATCTGTAAATGGGGCAGCAAGAAATGCAGGTACACATATGAGACTTATCTCTGCTCACACTCATTCACCAAGTGTCCTGTGAATGTCCCAGTATCCCATTGAACTTTACTTACAAATATCAAAGTATCAGGAATTTCATTGCGGCTATAGCATTGAACCAGCTGTGAGGCGCTTGTGAGTGTGAGGGCCTTTAGGTGCTGATGGTGCCACTGGTCTGGGGACCACATTATAAGAATCCTTGACTTAGATAATTACCATAATTTTCCAGTTCACTTGGAATGTATAGATTTAAAAACAGGCAACATTTTGCTTATTATCCCAAAAACAAAGGCTTTCAAAGTTTTTCCAAAAGAATCAAATTGCTTCCCAAACAAATGACTCCTACAAAATAACATTTTAATGAGTTAAAGGGCAGGAAAATAAGAAACATCTAAACTGAATTTGTTCAAAAACACATATGGTTTTCCAAAAGTAAAGGCCTGAAGCAAAATTGGAATTATGTTTTACTAAACCAAACAGTTTGGGAAAATGTTGGAAGATACTTAGCTTGACTTAAGATGCCTATAAGCATTCCCTATTTCTAGAATTTCATTTTGGCAGATTAGCTTCTGACCTGAGCTTGTGCCACCAAAGGGTACAGGATTGCAATGGCATAGAAGAGAGGCTATTTCCAGAGTTAAGATTCTTATTTCTCATTAATTTTCTCTTACTTTTTTAGGTTAATATAATTAGCTCAAGCTATTTCTGTCTTCTTAGCAAGCAAGAATTTCCCTCTTCTTCACCCACATTTATTTTTTCTTCTTTGGTATGATCCAAGGATAAAATTTGCAAATTCCAAAGCAAACTCTCTCAGTTCTGAGGCTTATCCCTTCACCGTGACAGAGTATTTTCATTCTCAGCAAATGTGAACTTTTGTTGCAGACTTGAAGCAGTTTCTGTGCAAGACTGAAGCTCACATGTGAAGCCAGCTTTGTAGAAGTATAAAGTGTTGTCCACAATCCTCGTAAATACCATGTGGATATCCAGGTACATCACACATCTTTCAAACCCTGTCATCTGGCCTAGCTAAGGACTAGGGAGATCTAATCAGAGGTTTTTGACTTGTTTTAAGCTTATGAGTGTGAAGCATTAGCAGATTTACACTTGACCAAGTTGTTTCCTCTTCTGTGGGAAAATGTTTCTCCCTCCTCTCCTTCTGTCTTTCTGCCTTTTGTTTGATTTTGCTAACACACTGCTTTAACCTGTTTTGCGATACCATTTCTGTCAACTCTTAGGGTCCCAGTAAAGAAAATGAATGTGTGTTTCTTCATTCTATGATCTTAATTAAATATCATAGCTTTCATTGTTATGGGTTTTTTATACTTCAGCAGTTTGGAATTGACCTGAATTAAGAGGCACAAACAGTTTTGCCACTAAATTTGTGTAACCTTGGGTAATTTGCAACATTTCTAAACTTCACTTTTATTAAGAATTACACAGGAATACCATCGCCTATCTTAGAACAAATGTTCTCAAACACTGGGTTAGGTATTAAAATGGAGATTTCATACCCTACTCTCAGAGTTTGATTTAGTATGTGTGCCAGAGACATTTGCTGTTTAGGCAAGCACTGTTTGCCAAGGTCAAGGGCTGTGAGGAGAAATGACTTGTGTGTAACTATTTCTCCAAAGCATTTTAGAGCTGCTACCTTACCATCTCAGCTCTCTTTTCCTTTGCCATGCATTCTAGTTGTATACTAACAGGATGGAAACAGCCTGGATCCCTGAATCACTACGTGGAAGGGAGGTATCATAGACAGTCATTAGACCTATGGTGGACTTTGAGTAAAGAATGAACTTTTTAAATACTAACAAACAGATATTTGAGAGGTGAGTTTGTTTCTGTAGCATAACCTAGCTCATGACAAAACCAGCCGTATGATACCACAAGTAGGGTATTGCTGTGTTAGGCTGTTCTTGCATTACCGTAAAGAAATACCTGAGAACATGTAATTTTTGAAGTGTTTTAATTGGCTTATAGTTCTACAGGCTGCACAAGCATGGTGCCAACATCTGCTAGGCTTCTGGTGAGGCCTCAGGGAGCTTACAGTTAAGGTGAAGCAGGAGCAGGCACATCACATGGTGAGAGCAAAAGCAAGAGAGAGAGAGAGAGTGGGGAGGTCCCAGACTTTCAAATGAGATCTCACGTGAAATAACTGAGCAAGAACTCACTCATCACCAAGGGGCTAGCACTAAGCCATTGATGAGGGATCCACCCCCACGATCCAATATCTCCTCACCAGGATCCACCTCCAACATTGGGAATCACATTTCAACATGAGATTTGGAGAAGACAAACATCCAAACGGTATCAATTGCCATAGTGAAAGCCGAATGTATGTGGCTTACGTGTCAGGTGACAGGCAGTGAGGAAATTGGTAATGGAGACTCGAAATGAGGAGCTGATGCTAGTTAGTAGAAAAAAAAATTGTGGAAACTATCACCTGTGATAACTTAGAAGAGGAACCACTTCTAAGTTATGAGATGGTAGCTCTAGGGCAGTGTTTCAGAGGATACAAAATTGTAGCATGTTTTGGCCACTGTTGGTTGCAGTCAGCAAAGTACTATTTTAAAAAGGATAGAGTCAGACACGTACACACTTGGTACAAATGAAGGAATCTGTACAAATGAAAGACAACAGAGCCCAGAAATGCGACGCCTTAAAAGATTGGAAAACCCTTTGCATTTGGACCACAAACTGTGAGAAATGTGATCTTTTTTAAAAGCCGTGAATAACAAATGCCCAGAAAACATAGATGACTCAAATGACTCAGGGCAAAGATTGGATTTGGGGTGTGACCATTAAGTTCAAAGGCATCTACAAAGAAATAAAGCAGTTTTGAAAACTGTGTCTCAAACAAAAACTGTAGATGCCACTGGTACATGGGACTAAATGGAAGCAAATATCTGGGAAGTCTACTGAATTTTTGACAAAGTTGTATCTGTCTGAAAAGCAGGGAACTTAAAATGACTTTTTGTGAACAGAAAGACAGTAAGGAGGGCCTGTGCCACAACCCCCACTTCAGAGGCAGCAAAGGACAATAATGGAAGATTAAGAACCTCCCAGAGGGTAGAACCAGGTGCTATATTGTCACCAAAAGACAGGCTAACCTTGCATTTTAACACTTTTCTGCCATGTCCAAAGTATTGAAGAGTAGTATGAACTCAATTTGTGGTCACTGACAGACCTTTTGCCTCTCCGAGATATAGTTTTTTTTCAAATCGTTTGAACTGCCCCGTAACCAGTTTTATTTGTATTGCATTTGAACTGCACAAGTCTTTGTCTTTTTTTTTTTTCTTTAAGTTAAGATGCACCTTGGTGCTGTGTTTGGTGGTAGTTGTAGGCTGACAGGTTAGACAAGTCTTTTTGGTATGTGGGGAAATAAATGGAATCTTGAAAAGTACATTCTTCCCATCAGAATTATTGAGAAATCAACTTGAAAACTAGCCAGGTTACTTGGGGTTCTGGAGACCTGATGAGGGGCTGGGACAAGGGCTCCATCTCGGGTTTGCACAATAAACGTTGTACGTGTCTCCATGCAGTGCGTGTTTAGTGAATGTCTAAATCAGTGGTGTTTTGGTGTAAGTGAGGGCCTTAGGTATTATTTAGCTTGGCCACCTATATAAGATGAGACCTGTTTCATCAGTGCTGTTAACACTTTGACAGGGCACCCACTCTTTCATGGATGACTTCCATTTGCTAGAAAAACTAAATGCATGGAGCTTCAATGTGCCTCCCTAAACCTTCTCTCCATGAGTCTAGGCCTGCACCTGTTTCAGCTCCTGTGTCTACATTTCTGAAATTAGAATCTGTCATCACTAAGTGGAAGAGCAGTCAGGAGGTGACCAAGTAGAAGGCAGTCACTGCCTAGAAAATTGGAGCAGCCTCCCCTAAGCCTGTTTCAGAGCTGTGTCCTCATTGTTCAAACAGCCACCAGCCACCAGCCAACAGTTCAACAGCCAAGGCGGAATTTCATAATAGCTCATCTCCTTTGCTTGCTTTTCTTGGATGCTGTAAAGGCGACTCATGCATTAGAATAACCCTGCTTAAAATGCCCATTTTCCCCTCCATTCCTCTCCCCTTGCCTACTGCTGCTTCATTGGTAGCTTGCTCTGCCCAAAAGAAAATAGGAGACAGAGAGACACACAGACACACACACAGACAGACGATAGGCTCTTCCTGAGGAGTGTGAAGGTAGGCAAACTAACAAAGTAAAAGTTTATTTAACACGGCCCCCACAAAGAAAATAGAATTTATGATGTGATCTTATTATGTAAAATTATAAAAATTACTGAAAAAGTGGCCCAAAAATAAGAAAAGAACATAAAACTGTTGCATTCCCTCAAGCCTGGCCAAAGCATATTATCTCCTCTTTTGCTCAATTTTCTCCCAGTTCTGAATATAAAAGCCCAGAAAATCCGGGAGAGAAGCTCTTTGGAGCTTATCAGGGGTGGGAAGAGAAACTGAGTGGGCAGAACAAGAATTGTTTTGAGTGTGTAGGGAATGAGTGGGAACACCTCCTGCCTTTTGTCTATCACATGAGTGGAAGCACTTAAGGACAGCACACAATCGCACTGTATGTGTATCACAGCCTGAGAGTTTGCGGCAGGTGCTTCACTCTGTTTCTTAGTCGAACACCTTGAAGCAGAGTTCATTTGTATGTTCATGTATCCATCCAAATATTTTTGAGTGCAAGGCACTGTCCCTGTAAGTTATTAGTAGTCACCAATTACATGGCAGTTTTTCAGCTGGTTAATAACACCTTTATCTCTACTATAAACATGATGCTGCTGCTGATATGTGGTATGTGTTCAATTCTGTATCAGACATTGCAAGTTTCAAATACCTATATATACACTTTGTATATATATATAAATATATATACATGTGTGTGTGTGTGCGTGTGCATATATATATATATATATATATATATATATATATATATTTTTTGTGTGAGTGAGTATATATATAAACACTTTGTAACAGGAGAGCCCTAAATAAGAGGCAATCCAGGAGGAGAAACTTAAGAAACAGAAGTTGGGTTCTGGGGAGTGGTACGTGGTTCTAACATTTCAATGAGAAACAATTAAAAGTACTATAAGAATTTTATCAAGACTCTATGAAGGTTGATATATACCCACAGCTAAACTCTCTGAATTGGTACCAAAAGCTCAACTAGTTGGACAGACCTCTATTTGGTGAGGACCCCTATCTTAGGTATCTTTCATTTCCTTCCCAAACCCCTCCTAGCCTAATGTGAAACACATAGCAGATGCTTACTTGCTATAGAACTTCAGAGCTGCAGGTGGCTTTAGAGACCAACACAGACCCACCCTTGAATTGTAGATGAGAAGTCAGGAACCTGCCTGGACCCTTAGAACTGCTTTCTGATGGACTGTTCAGCCTCTAGCTCCCCAGGTGCTACATAGCCCCATATCCCTTCTAGCTTGGCTTGTACGCGTCTATCTGTCAAGTTTCAGGTGCGTGGCCTTACTCGAACTGACTCCCTTTTGAGCCCCAATCAAAGTTAGGTCACCCTTCTAATTCTCCATCAAAGCACTCCTTGTATAACATTTTCCACCACTTATAATTGAGCGTTAATTTTTGTGACTATTAAAGTCTATCTCCTAACCAAGCTATGAGTGCCATGAAAGTAAGAATTAGTCTGTTAGTTCATTACCACATCCCAGTGCCTAGTATAGTCCTAGCACATAAGAGCTTGGTGAATATTTGTTGAATAAATAAGTGGTTGGAAGGAACATACCCGAGCTGTCTTTGTACAACACAAATCTGTTTGTCTTCCTCCTGTCTAAATTTCTTCTTTAGTTACTCATTTTTTAACAGTCAAGAAAAACATGTTTTAGCCTGATTAAAAAGAGCTACCACAGGCTGGGTGCAGTGGCTCATACCTGTAATCCCAGCACTTTGCTAGGTCAAGGCAGGCGGATCACGAGGTTAGGAGATCGAGGCCAACATGGTGAAGCCCTGTCTCTACTAAAAATACAAAAAAAAAAAAAAATTAGCTTGGTGTGGAGGTGCATGTCTATAATCCCAGCTACTCAGGAAGGTGAGGCAGGAGAATCGCTTGAACCTGAGAGGTGCAGAGATTGTCGTAAACAGAGATTGCACCACTGCACTCTAGCCTGGTGACAGAGTGAGACTCCATCTCAAAAGAAAAAAAAAGAGCCACCACAATTTGGCTTTTTGTCTAAGCTCCTCATGTGCTTTCAGACCTCCATGCCTTTGCATATGTCGTGCCCTCAGAGAAATGCTCTGCCTGCTGTTCCTGCCCAGGTGGAGGAGCACCTACCCCTCCATCACCTTCTTGGTGAAGTTCAGACTCTCCGAGCGGGGGCTGCTTGGTTGGTTCTTAATGTTTCCAGTGCTTTGTCAGTATTTCTGTGAGTAAAAGGGTGGCATACTGTCTTTCCAAAACTTGTCCCTGAGTTCCTTCCACTTCCCTCAAGGCTGCTGTGAATAATGAAGTGTCCAGGGTGACATGCAGCCAATGGTTCGTCCACCACCTGCCTCTGGCAGCTCCTTGCTGCTGTCCCTCCTCCCAGATCTGCCTTCTTTTATTTTCCTGGCCTTTCTTCTGATCTCCTTCTTTGTCTTTTGCAGGGTCCTCATCCCCAAATTTCTCTCTTATTATGTTAGGGGCACTGATTTCGCTCTGTTTGTTTCTCGTATGAGATATGTGATGCCTTGGAAGAGGCAGCGGCTCACATTGCACACCTAAAGAGACCCAGCAAGGCATTTTCCTGAATATAAAGCTCTTTCTCCCAAGGTGGATTCTGCTTTCCCATAGCCCGCAAAAAGAAGGCAGTCAAGTTTCTGGCTTTAAATTGTAACTTTTTTTTTTTTTTTTTTTTTGAGACGGAGTTTCACTCTTGTTACCCAGGCTGGAGTGCAGTGGTGCAATCTCAGCTCACCGCAACCTCCGCCTCCTGGATTCAGGCAATTCTCCTGCTTCAACCTCCTCAGTAGCTGGGATTACAGGCACGCGCCACCATGCCCAGCTAATGTTTTTTTTTTTTTTTTTTTTTTTTTTTTTTTTTGGTAGAGATGGGGTTTCACCATGTTGACCAGGATTGTCTCGATCTCTTGACCTCGTGATCCACCCGCCTCGGCCTCCCAAAGTGCTGGGATTACAGGCTTGAGCCACCGCGCCCGGCCAACTTTTCTTTCCTCTTTTAGATGCTTTAGAACCTAAGAAGAAGCAAGTGTCTTTCATAAAGCCACTTCACTTTGACATCTTGGATTCTCAGCAGGCTTAGTAACAGCGGCTGCCCATTCATCTCTGGGGACCACTTTTGAAGCTGACTCTGTGAATAGCTGTATAAACTCTGTGAGGCTCTATAAAGAAAGGCATCATTAGGAAGGAGATGTTCTTAGAAATGTTTAAACTCCAATTTCCTCATTCTGTATTCAGAACAATTGCTCTTACAGTATTCAGTAAGGACGAGCATTTCATTACTCCCATACTCAACAACATGGGAAAAAAACAAGCCCTCCTAATGAAGACCAGGCAGCTGGACCTGCAATGCTCTAGTGTTACCTCTGTTTGGGGCTTCCTCTATTGCTGGGGAGGCCAGATGCTTAGTTGATCAGCTTTGTACTTAATAAGTAGGATTGTGCATTTTTCCAGCTATTTCTAGGAGAAGCTGAAACAGGATTCGAGATTTTGAAAATTTGTCACCCCCTTCCAAAAACAAACAAACAGGAAAAAAACCAGAAAACTTGTCTGTGGCCTCTTTTTGTCATTTCCATCCTTTCTGTTATGAAGTCCAAGGGATATGAAGCAGATAGACAAGAGAACGGGCACAGAGAACATGCGCACAGATATCATATGAGTCAATTCTCCTAACCAAACAAGCAAAAACCACGCTTTAATTAATTCAGTTGTTTAGCTCTAGTGCTTTTTTTTTTACCGAAACAGAGCCATTGAGAAAATATGACATGATAACACTTAGTGAAACTTCTGAATATATGAAAGGCCTTAAAACAAGATTAGCAATGGATAATACTACCTTACATTTATATAACACTTCGCATATTTTAAAGACGTTTCATAACCAGTGAAAGACTGAATCTCACATTACTTGAGAAAAGAAAGAAGGGAGGCTGTTTCCATTACAATTTATGGATAAAGAAGTAGTTTGGGGGTACAAGGTCATATGATAAATTAGAAGACCCTCTCTGTGGCAATTAGGGTTATTTTAAAAATTGTCAACAGATACTAGAGAGTTATTTTTTGAACTGATCTACTATGGGTTATTTTAAAAATTGTCAACAGATACTAGAGAGTTATTTTTTGAACTGATCTTATATTATCTATCTTATATTCCATCCATGTAAATAAACTAAGGAAAAATAAATCAGTTGAAGAAGAGAAAAAGAATATTTCTGTTCTCTTGCAATGCATTAAGTGTAGCTGGAGTCATGAGAATCTGAAGATGCAAAATCTGAAATTAGCCAGTATTAGAAACTCTACCAACTTAAATTGATAAGATTTAAACAGCAAAATACATTTTTGAGCATCTTTATGTTAGTATGCCAATTTTGATCTGCATAGAACAATGGACATTTATGTTGCACTTACACATAAACTTAACCTTATTTTTTTGTGACTGACAAATCCACTTCCATGAAAAAAAAATTTTGAAAAAAAAAAAAAAAAAAAAAAAAAAAAAAGACCCAGAGAAGACCACAAAAGACTTTTACACAAAGTCTAAGACCACGAAAAGGCCTTTCAAAAGACTTGTATTACCCAATTCAGGGCACGGGCAAGGATGTATAGGAGACACGCTTAGCTATGAAGACAAAGTGTTTCAAATGAATGGTATAGTAATCTATGATTAGCTATTGGGTAAAAATTAGGCCCACTTAATTATAGACAGATAAGGGATATGTACATTTCAGTATTCTATATATGACTCAGAGATTTATGGGAAACCAGTTCCTCAAGCTTTTAATATTAGTGAACAATAGCTAACGTACATCTAAATCAGTCACTTATTTTTTATGCACACATTTACCCAGTCCCAACAACAAAAAGACACTTTTTCAATTATCCTCTCAACTTGAATTCTATCTAAAATCCTTAGTACATGAGGCTGAAAGCCTCAGGTACAAAGTCATCCTCCTTGCTAAAATTAAGCTGTCTCTGTATACACAAAAGGTGACAGCTGAAATGCACTCTGGGTCTCTGCTAATAGATCCCCCATTTAGACCCTGGGCAACAGAAGGCAGGGTGTGTTGACCAGGGGTCTTTTGGCTCTGGAATCTCCTGTCTGTCTTGGTCTATCAAAGCTCCACTTACCACCTTCTGGGCTTGGTGCCAACCTTGTATTTTCAGACAAACAGAGTAGTACTCTGAAGTTGGAATTCTAAAAGTGTGCCTTTTTTTTTCTTAAAAAATTGTTTTATTTAGAGCTGGTACTAGTTGTTCTCAATCACTTAAATTAATGTGTTTTATCACCTTAAACTAATTATTTATTTAATGGATTTCTCCAATTTTTAAAATTATGACTATTGCAACATGCTCTGGGCATGAGAACAGAAAATGAACACATTAATTAGAGTAAAACATTCAAGGGCTGAAACAAATGAAAAGAAGAGACAGCTCACACAGGCCACTCAACATCTGCCACACACATACATACATATAGTGCCTCTTTCCCATCCAAAATGCACCTGTATACTCTCTACTACCTGCCTGTTGGGAGCTGGGTCTGCTTGTAACACTTTTGTGAGAACAGGGAAGAAAATGATGGCATCGTGGCAGTGCTCTTGTGTTCTCCTCACGGCACTGGCTGCCACCTCTGCTACCCTCTGAAATGCCTTATATCACCTCTCAGAACATTTTTAGTTTCCCACCACAAATAAGACGAACATTAATTATAGGTTGGAAAAGGGACTGCAATGCTGTGGCGGCACATTCCATTTTAATAGAGTCAGAGGGAATGTGCTCTGCCCCTCCAAGTACACTCTTATTGTTGAATACTCCTTTTTTTTTTTCCACGTTATTTTTTTCTTTGCTTTTGTTATGACTTTTAATTTATACCACTTTAAGATCTTAAAATTGTGTGAGTGAATGTGAAGATAACATAGTGTATGAAAAGGAATATATCTTAAAATAAGTTTTTGACACATTAGAACCTTAAGTGTAATCCAGTATGATGGAGCGAGGATCCAACTTCTTGACCCGTGATCTGATCAGTCAAGTGATTTATCTGGGAAGACTTGCTTTAGGTACAAAAGGTGATTTCCCTCTTAGACTTACATGCCTCACTTTCTAATTTGCTATTACATTTGGATAGGCTTTTTGATGATTTTACATGTGCTGTTGACTATCTTCAAAACTGAATGGGTTCACTTTCAAAACAGTAAAATGTAAATTTGTTCTCTTAACACCCAGCCTCACCACATTAATACATCACATTTTATGTTATTTAATATGGCTTTTAAAACTTACATTAGTAATGTGCTAATGAGACCCTACAGTGCCTAATTCATTACAGAAGATGCAGTAAAGGCTAATGTGAGTAGAACTTCCTTGGCAACCAGGAATCGGATTTTTTTCCAATGTAAGAAAACTGGTCAATTTTCTACTCTATTGATGTTTGCCATTACAGTAATGAAGCAGGTTACATTTTCTTTGTAATAAGATGATTAATTTGGTTATTGACTTTCTGTTTCAATTTCATCTTTCATTTTAAATGATTTGAAAATACAGGTTCTGTATTTTTCCGCTACATGCTTGGGTCAGATGTAAAACATTTATTCTGTTTGGTTCCCAACTTTAATATCAGAAAGGAATTTTTGTCTCATCCTACTTAGAAGCCATTACACAGATAAAATTATCAGTTGAGATTAATAGCTTAGAATGTCACACAATACAAAGGGAAATTGTGTATTCATCTCAAAACTTGAATTTGAATGTGGGATCATACAGATAAGAAAAAATCTGAGACAAGCAGGAGAGCAAAAAAATCATCATCTTTTTATGTGAGTCACTTTCTCTTGAGAGCAAGCTCCATATTTTGGAGGCAGATTGCTTTTTCAAGCCAGTTTACTTTATGGAGATGGGAGAGTGTAGAACTTTGAAATGCCAACACACATGACCTTCTTATTATATGTATTTGTATAGTTTTCTGAATGTAGGTCTTATGACTTCCATAAGTTGATGGCTCCTTGAGGACAGATGGCATATTTTACGTATCATTGTATGATACCTAGCAAAGAGCCCTGCACAAAGTAAGTGAACAACAAATGTCTCATTAACTAAAGTATCATGAGAGGCATAGACAAGAGACAGATAGGGAATAAGGTAAGAAGTTCCAAGGATATGTCTATAAGTAGGTACTTATATGTGTTGTACACTTTATTTTTATTGGAAGACCCTCCCTTCTCTGAAACCAAATGGTCATCTACTCAGGTCTATGGGATACAACCATTCCCCTATTACTTGGCTTAACATTCCTTCCTGCAGAACCACTACAGGGATAAATCAGGGATAGTCAAGAGGAGTCGTTCCACATATTGAACAGTTATGTCGAATTGGTGGTGATCCCTTGGGCTGCTGTATGGAGAAAGAAGCTCAGACTATTCCTGGGCCCAGTGAAAAAGGCAGAAAAGATGGCCTTCTATGAGCTGGATAATCAAGACAGTTCTGTCTGCCTGGTAGCATGACTCTTCTCCAAGACTCATCCCTCATCCTTCTTTCAAAGCCTAGATCAATTTCTACTTCTTTAAGATGGCTTTTCAGATCCCCACCCTCAAGCTAGCACCCTCTCTTTCCTGCTCACATAGCATATTATTCTAGCCTTTATTCTCATATTTCTCATAGTCTCCTCATCCATCCATCTCACTCTTTCTACCTAATTATTCATGTCAATTCCACTAGACTAGTTTCTTGTGGGGAGACAGGGATAATCTCTTTCACTTTTCTGTCCCCTATGTGCCCAGTAGAAATGGGCTTTACTTATAGGATACACTTCATAAATGACAATGAAGGAAACGGAACAGCAGGCTGATTGATGGAAGGTCACCCAAAAGATCGTTACAGTGATAAGAGAACTGATGGTATGTTAGAGAAGTAGAAAGCTCTGTCACTGCAGATTGACCCTGATCTACAGCTAGGGAAGAACTATATGGGATTCCACAGACTACAAGCATCAATGGCACAAGCTCATTCTTGATTTTTTGCCAGTTCAAGAAGAGACTGAGTCATCTAACACTCTAAATGTCACTTTACCTCACGTTCTGTCAATGTAGAGGGTAACTCAAAGTGGCAAGTTCCACTCAACCATCCAAGAAAACAAAACAAGAATAGTAGACATTAAAAAAAAAGGGCAATGGTCTGCACTTCACAGGTCTGTGACATTAGCTGAATTACTTAACCTCTATAAGCCTTAATTTCTTCTTCCTGTGCAACATGGAGATGATAGTATCTACTTATGGGCAAAAGTTGAGACAATATATGCAAAATTCTTGGCATGGTATGCTCAAAGAACATTAATTGAATTATGAAGATGATTGCATCCACTATTTCCTTTTTCCTTCTTGGCCATTTCATTTCTATTCATATAATTTTGCTCTATATATACACTGCTTTACTGTGTATGAGAAAAAGGGCTGTCCACTAGTGGAGCTACAGCCTGAGGTTTCTTTAATTCTCCCTCTCTCTCTTTTTTTCTTGAGATGGAGTCTTGCTCTGTTGCCCAGGCTGGAGTGCAGTGGTGCGATCTCAGCTCACTGCAACCTCTGTCTTCTGGGTTCAAGTGATCTTCCCACCTCAGCCTCCCAGGCAGCTGGGACTACAGGCGTGTGACACCATGCCTGGCTAATATTTTGTATTTTTTTGTAGAGACTGGGTTTTGCCATGTTGCTTAGGCTGGTCTGGAACTCCTGACCTCAAGGTGATACACCTACCTTGGACTCCCATAGTGCTGGGATTACAGGTATGAGCCACCATGCCTGGCTTATTTTTAATTCTCTACCACCTTGCCCTGAAGTTTTAAAACCACCATGGACATCACTGGAATGAAAATGGAGACCATGTGACTTATTTTGCTCTCCAGATAAAACTTGTTTACTGATTATACACAGAACGGTTGGCATATTTGTTATGAATTACAAATTCTTCCATTAATTGATGCATATGAGTCAGTGACGTTGGGATAAATGTCTTTGCGTACACATTACACAGTGCTCCCAGACGTTTACATTCCTTTCCACTCCCTAACCTAATCCTAAAATGTTAGCTGTCTAGATGAGAGTGTAAACCAAAACCTCCTATTTGCTCTTAGGACTCTTTCCAATCATTTTCACATGCGATTTTCTTTGTGGGTACATAGAGCGGCCATCTTTGTTTGCAACGAAGACACGAAAGCCCAAAGGTTGGCTAATGTCACCATGGAAACCAAGCTAATCAATGGTCAGATCTGTACCAAGAATAATTCTAGAGATTGCAGTTGCTTCAGAGATGGAAAAAGTAGGAGTTTTTCTCAGAGGGATGCAGGTCTGTCTGTGGTCACTTAGTTGGGTTGATTCTTGCATAGTGTTAATTAGCATATGGAAAGATAGCAAAAGCAGCTAACACTTATTGAATACTAAAGTCTAAAGTAGTGTGCCAAGTATTTTACATGCATTATCTACAACCCTTATCACAAGTCTATGAGGTAGGTACTATTATTAGCCCCACTTTCTAGATGAGAAAATAGTCTCAGACAAGTGATTTGTCTAAGGACATTCAACTAACATGTGGCAAAGGATAAGACTTAAATTTAAGTCTTCCTGACTCCTAAGTTCATATATATATATATATATATATATATATATATATATATGTGTGTGTGTGTGTGTGTGTGTGTATATACATATATATATATATGTATATATATGTATATATATAATGTTTTTTGAGTCTTGCTCTGCTGCCTAGGCTGGAGTGCAGTGGCACGATCTAGGCTGACTGAAACATCCACTTCCTGTGTTCAAGTGATTCTCCTGCCTCAGCCTCAGATTAGCTAGGATTATAGGTATGCACCACCACGCCTGGCTAATTTTTGTATTTTTAGTAGAGACAGGATTTCACCATGTTGGTCAGGCTGGTCTTGAACTGCTGACCTTGTGATCCACCCTCCTTGGCCTCCCAAAGTGCTGGGATTACAGGCGTGAGCCACAGTGCCTGGCCCTAAGTTTACATTCTTAACTAACACAGACACTGCTTCTGCCTCTTAGTCACTTAACATTGACTCTTTCTGTTTCACGACCAGACCTTATACTCTGATTTTGTCCCTGCTTTTGAAGAAGTGAGGGTGGGAGGAAGTGGGATGGAGAAGATAGGGAGAGGAAGAGGTGGGAGAGGGAAGGACGGCTCATTCGGTGATTGTGTGCCATCTATATTCATTCATCCTGCTATATGCCAGGCAACACACTAGATGCCAGGTCACAGCTGTGATGGAAACGAGCTTTCTTGTTTTCATGAGGCTAAATGCCCCAGGGTCCTGCACCTGCTTCTCCTGGTCAGTCACATGTATGTGAGCTTCTGAGGGGATGAGGCTGCCATGTTGTGGTATCACCCACATCTTTCTCTAGATAAGTGGATGTGAGAAAACTCCCAAACTGTTGAGAGCAACTCAGAAAATGTTCATGGAAATACATAACTGTTTCTATTAAAGCCAATCTTGACACCCCTGTTTTGACTTTGGGTATGTATAATGTACTATCTACTCTCTTCCCTCCGTGTGAGGCAGATTATATTGTAACCCTGAAGTTACGTGTGGCTGGAGTGAAGCAGCAGGCACAACACTCTGCTATTGGCTGGTAACTGTTTCCAATAACAGACAGGCTGCATCAGTGCAAGGTTTGGAATGCAAGGCAGGACATACCTAGGGCCTCCTTGTTTTCTGTCACTGAGGGTGGAGGGGGCCCTAAGGCAAGGCCTGGGTGGTCCTCTGTTCCTAAGAACTCTTCTAATGAATCTCAGAGTTGTCCTGGGAATTACTTCTACCCTCTTCCTATCCATGGTAGTACTGATTTCCTTAATAGCCAGTGACTGCCAGTCATTAAGAGCTCTGGGACAGGGAAGAATGGGGACAACCACAGACCTCCTCCCCTCAAAATATGTTCAGTGATTGTGACCCACTGCATCATCTGGCCCCAAAGAGCAATTTTCCAAATATTTCTCCTCAACATCTCTGTCAAACTAAAATGTCAATTTTTTTAAGCCCTGAATAAAGGATAAAAAGTCTCATAATGGTATTTGAAAGCCTGGGCAATCATATCATTAAAAAAAAAATTGGCTGCTAAGCAGCTTGCTCAAATGACACCAGGCGCATTGCCTAGTGAACTTTAGATGAATAGGCATTGGAGTCTGTCTGGGCCTGATTTGCAGAGACTTCTTAAAGAAGGGAATCTGCTGTGGGCATGCAAACTACAGCAAGACTGAGCTGTGCATGGCTAGCTTTAGGGAAGGCTCCAGCCTGGGGAGCTTGGAAGGTAGTCTTTATTAGCCTGCCAAGATAGCTGTGTGGAGTCACACCCACCATTTCTTCTTCCAAAGAGACAGATGAATAGACTCCACTATGACCAATGCAATATGGTGAACAGATGTTTGCCCCACACAAGACGAAATGAGTTGGCCTTCCAGAGATTTAAAGGTAGGAGAAGGTGTCTTGGGAACAGTATTCCCAATATTATGATCCCAATTGTAACTCATTGCTACCACTCCAGGATGGGCGGTGGGGGCGTGGGGGTGGAATATAGTTCTGTGCCATCCACTAGTAGCTCCTTCAGTTCAAAATCCAGATCCAAGAGAATGTAATTCATGAAATGATAGTTACAGGTAGCTCTAGGAGCCTCTGTCACCTTCACCTGGGCTGACTGTGACATCACTAATACGTTTAACCCTTCATTTACATTTACTCATCCACACTCTACCCTGACTCACATCCTTTGTTTCTGTAATAAACTTTTAGCAACTAATGACATTCACGTTTCCCCTAGCTCACCTTTTCCCCAAATTGATCTCATCAACCTGTGAGGTGGCCAAAAGCTTTTGCCTAGTGTTTGAGTCAGCTGAATACACAGAGGCCTGAACCTATGCCAGTGCATCTTTATTATATTTGTAGTACACCTGCTCTTTGTTTATCAGCTGTCTGTATACACGTAAGATAACTCTGCATTCTTCTTACTTGAGTTGCATCAGTGAATAGTGTCTTTTGTTACCGCCTAGGGTGAGCCAAGAACATCACCTATAGTGAATCAGGAACCACCTTTGTTCATGCCACAAAATCCAGTGTGTCTCTTTTTCAAGAATCTGTGGATGCACACTTTAAGCAAACTTAATATATGAAAATTTAGATTTTGATAAGAAAATTCAAGTTTCACATAGCTCTTCAGGAACTCACTTGGATACATAGAGCAGTGATTCTCGAGGTGGTTGATCACACCTCCTCAGAGATGCTTTAAAAATTTGTGGTAGCATTTTTGCTAGTCTGAATGACTGGCATGTAGTGAGTGGGGCTCAGGGAGGCTAGGTAGGATAGTCTTATACAACAAAGAACTGTCTCAGCAGGCATCCTAGAGTCTCAAACTCAACTCTTTTAGACATAATCACAAAATATTTTATACAGTATTTTAATAAGGCCTAAATTTTTCAGGAATGCAACTATTTCATAAATCAAAGGAGATTGTATTTGATTTGTCTGAAACTTTACCAAGAGGTTTTCATCATTTGGGGAAAAAAGTCACATCACGGACAGCAATGCAATGAGAGGTTTCCAAGTGTCCAGAGTAACACACCTGCATTCATCTATACATTCATGGTAATACTATCAGTATTAGTAAAAGCAACTCCATGGTAATAAACTGTGTCTTTGTTTTTTTTTGAGATGGAATCTTACTCTGTTGCCTAGGCTGGAGTGCAGTGGCATGATCTCGGCTCACTGAAACCTCTGCCTGCCAGGCTCAACTGATTCTCCTGCCTCAGCCTCCCAAGTAGCTGGGATTACAAGTGCATGCCACCACGCCTGGCTAATTTTTGTATTTTTAGTGAAGACAGGGTTTCATCATGTTGGGTAATCTAGTCTTGAACTCCTGACCTCATGATCCACCCAACTCAGCCTCCCAAAGTGCTGCTGGGATTATAGGCATGAGCCACCTCACCCAGTCTAAACTGTGTCTTTTAAAAAATGTCTTCTAGTTTTGTCATTCCTGAGGCTTTTTCTGATGAAACGTGTTATTTTATTATAAATTACTTTTATCTCTCTTTCATATTATATGTAGAGTATTTATTTTAAAAATTTTGTATTGGTTATAAAATCTATAAAATTCTAGATAGGATTGTAAAGAAACTGTTATTACCCTTTATATATACAAAGAGGACTTTGGGTTTTATGGAGATGAGAACCATTGGCGTAAAGCAACATCTGTCTACTATTCAGATAAAAACATTATCCATTTGCACAAATAAAAGTGATTTCCTCTGCACTAGATGAGAACCATGGGGCCAAGATTTTCAACCTAAGTTGTGTTATGGAAAGTCTGAAAAATGTGCTCTATTTAACAGGACTTTAATTTAGTCAGCTGCTGATCAGACAATCCCTTCTATGCCTAGCTTATTTTCATTCCAATATTTATTGATTCTATCACCGTGCTGGATATTGTGAGGAGTAAAAAACTCAGGGCCCTGACAATCTGGAAGCATAGACTGCCCTCTCTTGGAAGACAGTCTGTATGAAGAAGGGCATACTTCACAAACTTGGCAACCACAACTTTGACACCCAGGATGTCAAATGACGTTTCTTTTGATGGAAATTCTGAAATGCCCCTGAACCTTTCTTACAATACCATCAAGGTAGTTAAAATGTAATGCTAGGGTTCTCTAAATCACAGATGTCAGGTGGTCAATAAGGACTATATGTTCTAAAAGAGCAGAGGAGTGAATTGACTAAGAGGAGTGGGAAGAGGATGGGCTTTGGAATTGGGTAGATCTGGGTCCATATCTTGGCTCTACCACTTACTGTCTCACCTTGGGAAGGCTCAATTTCCTCCTCCCTCAAATGGTCATAATACCATCCATATCACTAAACTGATTTGAGGACTAAATTAAGTCATAAATATAAAGCCATGAGTAAAACACCCTGCATATAAAATATATTAACAATAAATAATAATAAATAAATAATAAAATGCAGACAAAATGCATGAATCACCATCATCCACTTTTCCTTGAGACCTCTTAGATAAATCCTAGGACCTGAGAATCAAAAGTGACCTTAAAAATGATCTATTCAAATGCTCCATTAGACCATATAAATCCTCCTCTGTAGAATGTGACTGAAAAACCTCAAGCCCACATGTTTTCTTCTCTTGATCAGTGTCAGCTAATTCTATTTTGGTTACCTAAGTATCTCAAGAGTTGTAGAAAAATATGAAAAGATTTTAAGTTTAATTTATTGAAAATTATAATAAATTCCTCCCCTCTCTGACCATATTCCTCCATCTGCCAAACCAAACAACATAGAGTCATATAAATAGAGTGAATGGTCAGCTCAGATGTGATAGCTACTGCTATCCATTTCTCTTTTAATATTTTAGTGCTCAGCATGTTAAGGCAAATTGCTGCATAGATTATCCCCCAATTCTTCTGTGTATTCTAGCTTGAAGTAACAAAGAATGAAATAGAAGAAATAAATTCTTTGCCATAAATATAAGGTAATTTATAGTACAATTCTTCTAAGATGCCTCAAAGGCCACCACAAACAGATGGATGTTAGATGGTATTGAATGTGTGGGTCAAAGCAGCTTTCACAGGATAGGCCCTTGATAGCTTTATCTCCTTCCTGACAGAGGACTGCTTACAGATTATTTCCTCCTTTCCTTAATTAAACATTGTGAATTTTGCCTTGAGCATAATCAACAAGATTAGGGGTCTCTAGCATTCTTCCACCTAAGCTTATGGCTTGTTGGCATAGACTCTGTCTCCAACGTCCCTCTACCTACAATCAACTTTCTTTCTGTAACTAGGCCTTCCTGAAAATACAGTCATCAATAGGAAAATTTCCTCGCAGAAAGGAAAGACACAGTATAATAAAGTGGAAGGCAATGTATATCCACAGACTGGGTTTCAAATGAGATTCTATGACCTAATGTTTCTCTGGGAATAATTAATTCATAAGTTTCTGCATAGCTTTCTCATTTCTAAAATGGGGGTAATTCCTGCTTTTCATTTATTTATTTATTTAGATATGGAGTCTCACACTGTAGCCTGGGCTGGAGTATGATGGTGCCATCTTGGTTCACCGCAACCTCTGCCCCCCCGCCCCGGGTTCAAGCAATTCTCCTGCCTCAGCCTCCTGAGTAGCTGGGATTACAGGCGCACGTCACCATGCCCGGCTAATGTTTTGTATTTTTAGTAGAGACCAAGTTTCACCATGTTGGCCAGGCAGGTCTTGAACTCCTGATCTCGTGATCCGCCCACCTCAGCCTACCAAAGTGCTGGGATTACAGGCATGAGCCACTGCGCCTGGCCTTTTTGCCTTACCTTTATTATAAGGCCTGTGGAAGGGCACACTATACCACATAATGCTAAAAAAAAAAAAAAAGAAAAAATTGTAAAATGTTAAAGATGATAGAATAAGGGTAGAAAAAATCCAAGATAGGAAAACATTTCCTAACCTTAGGAAAACATGAGAAACCTATGTCATTCTTGAGTTATGTCCTCTAGTCATTCCTTGAGTTAAAATTTACACATCATAACAACACAGCCACTCCAAGCTTCTTATGTGTGCTGTTTGCATACTACATCTTCTTTCATCCATTTACTTTCAGGCCATATCTGTCTTCATATTTAAAGCATATCTGTTACAGACAGCATGTTGTCATGTTTCATTTATCCATTTTGAGTATCTCTGCCTTTTAATTGTTCAATCCTTTAATGTTTAATATAATTCTTGTTATGGTTGGTTGAATCTATGATTTTATCTTATTTTCTACTTGTCTCTTGTTTTCTATTCCTTTTTCTTCTCTTCCTGAACTTTTGAATTATTTAAATAATTTTTAGAAATATATTTTCTTTATTGGCTTTGAAGCTGTATTCCTTTATTATTTTTTTGTGGCAGCTCAGGCATTACAACATACATCCTTACCTCTCTACTGTCTATGTCCAGTTAATATTTTACCACATCATGTAACTCATAGAAGCCTTGTACCCATGCAGACCCATATCCACCCTTCCTTCTTTATGCTACAGTGGTTATTTGTATCACATCTGAATGCCTTAAAAACCTAAGACAACGTTATAATTTTCACTTTAAACATTCACATGGTTGGTGAATAAATTAATAGAAAGAGACCATAATTTAAAAGTAGTCTTTTGTATTTTTCCAGATGTTTACCACTTTTAGTGCTCTTTAATCTTTTCTGAGGATCTGTTTCCATCCAGTATCATTTCCTTTCATCCAGGAGAACTTCCTGCAACATACCTTGCAGTTCAGGTCTGATGGTGAAAACTCACTTTCGTTTTGTTCTATGTAAAAATGTCATTATTTAGTCTTCATTTTGCAGGATGTATTTTCTGGGTAATAAATTCTGGTTTGACAATTTTTTATTATCTTTTAGTACTTTAGAACTATTACTCCATTCTCTTTCAGCCTCCATAGTTTCTGCTGAGAAACTGACCATTAATCAGGTTACTGTTGACTTGTGTAGGATGTGTCATTTTTCTCTTTCTGCTTCCAAGATTCACTTTTTATCTTTGAATTTCAACAGTGTGACTATGATGAGCTGTGGTGAGGGATTATGTTTATTCTGCTTGGTTTTCATTCATCATAATGTACCTGTACATTTTAGTCTTTCATCAAATTCGGTATTTGTTGTTCATTAATTCTTCAAGTACTTTCTTTGCTCCATTCTCTCCTCTCTCTCCTTTTAGGATTTTATTCGCATGCATATGAACTATTTGAAATTATCTGATGGATCTCTGAGGCTTCATTTTTTTAAGTCATCCTTTTTTTCTCTCTCTGTCTCTGCTGCTCATGTTGGATAATTTCTATTGATTTGTCTTCAAACTGACTTGCACTTTTCTTTCACATTTCCATTCAACTCTTAAGTCTACCTGGTGAATTTCTTATTTCAAATACTGTATTTTTCAGGTCTAGAGTTTTCATTTGGTTCTTTTTTAATTGTTTCTGTTTCTTTGAGGAGATTTCATGTCTTTTCACTCATCATGTACATTATTTAGGGTATCAAAATAACCATGTTAAAATCTTTGTCATTTAGTTCCAAAACCTGGTTCATTCTGGGTTCAGACCCTGTGGATTTTATTATCTCTTGAGAACATGCCCCACTTTCTTGGTTCTTTGTATGTTGGGAAATTTGGGATTATATTTTCTAGACTTCAAGTTATATGGAGTGAATATTAAGTAGTGGAAATTCTGGATGCTGTTACCTTCCTTTGATAAGTGTTTCTTTCATTTTAGCTGCTAATTGTCGTAGGGATTTCAGCTCCAAACCGTTTGTTGGGTGGCAGCTATGGTCTCAGTTGAGCTCTTTTGTCTTTCAGCCTATATCTGTCTTTATATTTAAAGACTCAAAGTTAGCTGCTTTGAGTCTGTACCCTGCAGGCATAGCTTGTCAGGTATACGGGTAGACAGAATTTGGAGATGCTCCCTCTAGATCTTTCTTTCTGGTGATTTCATCACATTTTTCACTGTGTCTTGAAAGACTGTTTTATTTCACAAGCACTCTGGCTACCTTGAGTATACTGTGCCTCCTGCACTTAGCCTCAAGCTGTAAGCTGTGAAGATGGTAACCTAACATATAAAGCTCCCCTTCCACCCTTTCCCAAGTATCTACTCTCTGCTCAAGCTTGCCTTCTTGGTCTACTTCCCATTTACAACCTTTTGTATTATGTCTAGGATTAAAGTTGTTCTCTGTGGGAAAATCATCTAGCAAGGTCTTATTCTATCACTCCCAGAAGCAGAAGACACCTCACCACTCATTATGAATATGGAAAGCTGGGACACTTCAGGATGCCCCACTACTGAGAGAAAATTGAGAATGCATGAGAATTGCTTCAAACTCAAGCCATTCTCTTAAAATATATCAATTAGCATTTTTCTCTTCAATGAGCAATATCATAGCCATTTAAAGATGACTTATTTCATCCTCATTTATCAGACACAAAGCTGTAAAAGAAATGTTATTTTAATATGATAGGGTTTAGTTCTCAGAAATGCATCTGGCTTTTGGATCCATTTCCCAAAATGATCCACAATTTACTTCAAAACGAAGCAATAGTTTGAGCCTCCCAATTCTGTTTCCCTACAGGTGTCCAGTCTGAAGTTTCCAAGAGGTACATAAAAGAAGGCTTAAGCTAGTTCAAATTATGGGTTCAGTTTATTCGGTCTACCCCTGCCCTGCCCCCTCTCCTTTTCTTCTTAATGAGATTCACAGGAACACCACAACTTCATGGCTGAAGGTTCTATGCCTGCTGGTTATTTCCCCTCTAAAGCCACAGTCTTCAATGACATTATAATAATTTCCACAGTTGCTAACTTGTGTGTTGCAAGCTGAGAAGTAATACATTCAGATGAAAAATGTATAACAGGAGGAGATGAGCTACTGGGAAATAACCTGTTTCTAATCACATAAGTGTCATTTGTAATAAGACACAAAGGATATAAAATATTAAAGCTATAAATGAATAGAAACTTTTCTCTACCAATTTTTCATTTGGCCTCTGCATTTCTTTTAACACTATTGACTTTTCTATTAAGTGTGCTCTTTGGTAGGTCAAACAGGCAATTGCTAGGCAACTACAGCATGAAGTCTATTTTATTTGCTTGTCAGCAACTTCAGTGTCTATTTAGATTAGCACAATCTTAATTATGTTAAAAAAAGGATGGAAACAAGATTAGAATTTTGTTGAAATGTTAAAGTCGTTATCTCTGAATAGATGGGGTAAAGGAAGAAACTGAAGCTTTTCTTATCTCTTTACTGGCAGGAAAACAGATTTGAGCTCATGATCCTTGGACCAAAGTCAGGATCGGCACCATCCAAATAAAAGGGTACTAAATCAGAGTTAGGGTGTAGACTGTGGGGAGATCGATTTACCAAGACCCTGTAGGGCTGGAAAGAAAGATTCCAGACAGGAACATACCCACGCTAAATTTACTTTTTCTAGCACGAACTTTCAGTCTCCACCGAACTTTTCTTCTCTCCACTCCTCATCCTTGCAAGTTGATAACCTTTCATAATGTATTAGCATTTGAGCAGGGTTTCAGAAGAAAACAGAGGCATGGCTGTTCTGAAGGGCTCTGAGGACACAGCAGTGGACAAGACAGAGAGCTCCCTGCTCCCCTGAGATTATGTTCTAGCGGGGGTAGTTTAATATCTAAACATAAACATGTAGAGACACAAAACAATCTCAGAGAGTATTAATTCATCAGAATAAAACAGATCGGGGGATGTGACAAAGGTCAACAGATGGGGGTGGAGATGATGATTACTTTAGAAAAGGTGATCAGGGAGGTTTATGTGAGGTGGTGACATTTAAGTTATTATAAAATTACAAGAAGGAACCAGCCTCACTAAATTTGAAGAACACAAATTAAATCAATTGGTGTGTTTTACAACAGATGCTGTCATAGAAGCAAGAAAAAAATGTCTATGTTTACTTGCCTCAAGGAAATAAGCCAAAATATCTGCAGTAGCTACCTCCGGATGCAGATTAAAATCTGGAAATCCACTTGCCACTGTATAGTTTTCCATATTTTTAATAATGAGAAAAATACCTAAAAACTCAAGACATACCCAGAAAGGGATACAAAACACACAGCAAAAGCAACATGGCAACACTGTGAGCAATATTCAAGCAGTGCTAAATAATTATGCTTTGGAGATGGTGCAGCTGTCCCAAAACAGAAAGCATGACAGGCCAGGCATGGTGGCTCACACCTGTAATCCCAGCACTTCGTGAGGCCGAGGCGGGTGGATCACCTGAGGTCAGGAGTTCAAGATCAGCCTGGCCAACATGGTGAAACCCCACCTCTACTAAAATGTACACTAGCCAGGTGTGGTGGCGCATAACTGTAATCCCAGCTACTCAGGAGGCTTCGGTGGGAAAATAGCTTGAACCTGGGAGGCAGAGGTTGCAGTGAGCCGAGATCGTGCCATTGCACTCCAGGCTGGGCGACAGAGCAAGACTCCATCTCAAAAAACAAAAAACAAAACTAAACTAAAAAACAGAAAGCATGACAAATGGAACTCTAGTGTTTGGGGAAATGGCAGTGAGGTCAAATGGGCACAAAAGACTCTGTGCTGCATCCAGGTCTTACTCATGCCTCCAGGGATTGCTGCCTCTACAGTGAGACCTTCCCTGGAAAATGCTGCTTTCTTGAGGGTCCTTGCTTTAGAGAATTCTATTCTCAGCACAGAGAGGAGACAGAGACAGGGTACTGCCAGAGGAAAACGGATTGGGAGAAGAGGCTTAGCGACAAAGAAATTGGTCACATTTTAGTTTCGTGACAAGTGCCAAATATTTTAAATATAAGTCCTTAATTTAAAAAACTCATTTGTCTTTAACTTAAATCAGAGCTCTTTAAAGGAAATTTAATGAAATAAACATATTTTTCTAACTAACTAAAAGCATGTGCTATGTACACAGTAGATACTCTTGTGTCTTCATTTTTAGTTTATATTTTGCCTATAGTTCTGGGAGTGCTCCAGGAATAACAAGGGAAAAACAAAACATACATCAGTTTGAACCTCATGTTTGGCTAGGGTCTAAGAAAACAAAAAAGCAAAAGGTTTGAGCTGAAGTCTAAATTTAGACAAGGAAGCCCTACCATTTCAATATAGAGGTGAAACAAATTCGCCATTGAAAAAAAATCAGATTTTTATCTTTCCCACGCCCACAGGATGTTAACGATGACAGAAAAGAAGCTGAGAGCCTCAGATGGTTAGCCCCACTTTGGCTTACTCCTCTCTCACCCTGTGTACAACAAAGGTTGAAAAATGAGCAAACCAGAGAGCCTCCTTGGTGACGGTCAAGGAAAAAGCAGCAACTTAGAAGCCTGGCCCTCTGCAGCTTTGGACATGCTGAGAACCCAGCTCCAAACCTGGGAGTTGTCGAGGTTGTTCTCTGAGGACATCCCAGCTCACTGGCTGCGCTGGGTGGACTTCTGTGACTGCTGTACAGTGGCCTCGGATATGCAACCTGTAGGCCCAGTCTGGCCTGTGGATACATTTGGTTTTGTTGACTTTCTCTCTTCCTCCTCTTCTTTCTCCTTCTTCTTTTTTAAAAATTGCTCCAACATTTAAAAGTTGGGAGAGTAATCTGGATTTCTGATTTTTTTTTTTAATTAGAAAATCTTGCCATGTTGGGCCTACATTCTAATGCGATCATACTTGGCAGAATCTAGCCGTGGCTGCCCCTAAAAGAATGCAACTTCCACCTGCGCCCTGCACTCACTTAACGTTATCTCATAGGCACTTTTGTTTGCTCCCTCTGCTGAAGGTGGGGCTGGACCAAAATAGGCAGCGTTTTCCACTGTGGCTCACAACCCCTGTTATGTGAACAGAGAAGACTTAGCTGTGGCCAGCTGAAATGACCAAAGTGCACACAAATGTCGTTGACTAGATCTCTGCTTTCTGAGCAAGACATAGATTCACTGCTCCCACTAGAAGGCTGAGAGCACAGACTTTAAAAACACTTGAGAATGACCCTCAGGTGAGAGAATAATTTTTAGATCAATTAGAAGAAAATCTTAGGCAAGAGATTTGTGATTGTCATTTTCTTCTGTGTGATTCTTCCCTTTTAAGAAAAAATTGTATTTCCATTCTTTCTATTGGGGGCTTTTAAAATGAGTATTTGGGAGAAATTTCATGGAAGAGTCAAAGATTTACAGAGGGCTTTTTTCTTCGTTATTTTAAAATTTAGTCAAGTGCGAGAGATTGTATTTTAACCAAATTTCCTGCTCTGAAATAGTCCAGGCAAGTGACCCAGAGCCAGGCACGCAATTGTCTTTGAAAAATCTAGTAATAACCCACAATGGGAAATAGCTCCAAACAAATGTACTCCCACCCCTGCTCCCTCTCCTCTTACTCCAATTGTGTGGAATTCTGTCTGTAAGCTATATTTCGGGTTTTCTAAAGCAGTTTATGAATAAGGAGAGTAAAGTAGTTCTTTCTATGGTCAGACTCCTAGTTGAAAAACCACCACATATGGTATTTTATAAAGCAAAAGAATCTTTCCCACAAGCTTGGAATCTCCTCTTCTTTATTTGTATTATTCAATAGAGCAGACATTTCCTTGCTCCCAAAACACAGTTCGAACTTGAGCAGATGTGGGCTCAGTCTTTGACCTGTCTCTGGGCCAGAGCCACCTGCTTTGATTCTTCATGGAAAGGAAGTCCCTAATGAGCACACTACTTGACAAACAGGACTTTTTAGTCTTTTTTGGTGGGGGGAGGGGGTTGGGAATTATCTGGTAGGTAAAGCAAATCAGAGACACCTCCCCCTTCTTTTTTAACTTCTTGCTGCATTCAGAGTGGCAAGTGGCCAATGATTACTAGTATTTCTATTAGTCATCTAGTTACATGTGTAGGGATAACATATTTTGCTATTGATAGGAAAAGTTTATTTCTGAAGAAAGTCATGAATGAGCCATCTTGTAGAGAGCAGTATACTATAAAATTAGAAGAGAACTATTTTTGTAATAAGGACATATTTGGAAACTCTTTAAAACATATCCTTAAGCCAACAATAGGCCACAAGAGCTCATTCATTCAGTAATCAACCAGGGCCAGGGGAAAGCATTCTGGGAAAAGAGAAGCTGAAATGCAAATGCTCTGAAGTGAAGGGTTGGGGAAAGCTTAGCAGATAAACAAAAAGGCAGCCAGAGTAGCTGGTATTCAGGCTGGAACAAGATAAAGTCAGAAAGTTAGACAGGGCTCAAGTCATAAGAGGATTTAGTACAGTAGAGGGATGCATCCTTTGGGAACTCTAGATGAGTGCTGGCAAACCACAGCCTGCAAGTTCAATCTGGTTGTCTGCCTAGTTTTGCAAATAAAGTTTTATTGAAACACACCCATGCTCATTCACTTAGGTATTGTCTATGGCTGCTTTTGCACTACAATGGCAGAGTTGTGTGGTTGCAACAGAGACAATATGGCCCATAAAGGTGAAAATATTTGCTATCTGGTTCTTTATAGAAAAGGTTTACTGGCCGGCCGGCATGGTGGCTCACACCTGAAATCCCAGGACTTTGGGAGGCCAAGGCAGGTGGATCACCTGAGGTCAGGAGTTCAAGATAAGCCTGGCCAACATGGTGAAACCCCATCTCTACTAAAGATACAAAAATTAGTCAGGCATGGTGGTGCACGCCTATAATCCCAGCTACTTGGGGGGCTAAGACAGGAGAATCCTTGAACTCAGGAGTTGGAGGTTGCAGTGAGCTGAGATCTCACCATTGCACTCCAGCCTGGGCAACAAGAAAAAAAAAAAAAAGAAATGAAAAGAAAATAAAAGGTTTACCAATCATTGCATCAGATCATGCATCCTTGGTGGGTTTTTGGATGTTGCATTTGGCTTATGAAAAGTTGTCCATTATGTTAGCTTCGTTTTCTAAAAAGACACTGGATATGATTGCAAGAACAAGAATACTTAAGGCCAAGAGCTGGGCAGCCAAGCATGTCTGCCACAGGATGCCATCTTTTACAACAATCCCATGTGTGTCCCAGGATATGCAAAGAATGAACGTGAGAAGTGAAGGTCAGCTGAGAAGCAGAAACTGATCAAGTCTGCTCACTGTTACATGGGTTGGTGATGGTGCAATGTGGACGGTTGCTTACATAGTCGTTCATTTGATTTAATGTAAATATCTATTGTTCTTATAAAAGGTTCAGTAATTTACTCCCACATGTGAATGAATGCTCTCATTTATCTATGATAAGGACATATCGTAGATATGGGCAATATCTACCATACATTTGGCCTCTCTAGTGAGTCACTTTTCCAGACAGCTGCTATCTCCTGAGCTCGAAGAAACCACAACTGTTTGAACAGGAACTTGTTTCCATTGGGTTTTGCAAGTAGGGGCTTGATTCCATATTGGGCTCACCTCAGGTTCCCAAACAGGTTCTTCCCAAACACATTTCCCATATTTGCATTCTTCACCTTCCAACTGGTGAGAAACCATAACCTCCTTTAATTGTCTGCTTCAGGGCATATTGTTTTGTTAGGGAAAGGACTCTCCCACTGGAAAAAAAACTGTATCTGTTTATTTGGTTTTATTCCACATATAGTTAGAATGCCTAGTACCTGGCCCCATGGCAGCTGAAAGCCTGTTGCTCAGAAGGCTGAATTAGTTGTTGTGTTAACATCATTTTTGGTGGCATCTGTGAAATTATTGTGGAGAGAAATGTTAAAGGTCAGGAGAGATGAAGCCCAGCAAAGAATACACAAGAAAGAACAGTGCTGAAGATTGAGTCTTGCTGTATTAGATTTTATATAATACCTGAGTTTCTGTTTTTTTAATAGGAGTTATTACAGTGACAGAAAAAGTGACTGAAGTCCTGCAATATTTGTGGAAGACCGGCCACAACCAAGTCATTTCGATTTTGAGACTAAGTTACCTGAATTGAAGTGACTTTTGCAAAGCTCAGGTCATGGGTTGAACCTACTAAGAGATTACATGATTTCCAGTCTATGGAGACAGGTTTTTTTTTTTTAACCTTAGTAGCCATCATTCATGTCCTCTTTCATTCATTTACTTGTTCCATAATGACAGCACCTCATATGTGCTAAGCACTGTATTTGGTACTGGGGAAATAAATGAATAAGACATTTATGAAGCACTAATTATGATCAGTGGTTAAGGTCCAGTTCCTACCTTCAAGGATCTCATGATCTGGCTGGGAAACTGGCATCTAAACAAGTAACTATAAACAGTGACATGGAATTTAGAGTATTGGCTTATAGTTAAGAACATGAACTTGAGTGCCAGATTTTAAACTCAAACTGTGTGACTTTGAATGAGTTATATTGCTTCAATAAGCCTTGGTTTCCTCATTTGAAAAGCTGCTAGAATGTACATCACAGAGGCACCATGAATACTAAAGAGATGATCCCTCTAAAGTTATGTTGCTAGCATGGTACTTGGCACAAGGTGAGTGTTTAATAACTATTGGCTATTGTTATGTGTTACAGTGGAGACAAGCATTGGCAGATAGCTAGTTGGTTATGCACTTATGGGGCTTGGAAACCAAATTCTATCACGTAATGTTCTGTGACCTTGGGCAAGTTACTTTTAACTTTTCTGTGCCTCGGGTTTCTGTTTTATAAAATGAAGATAATACCCATTTCACAAAATTGTAAGACTTAAATGATGTAATAGATGTATAGCTCTTGGCATAAAGACGGCCAAATACAAACACAATGAATGCCAACTATAGTAACATAACTGCTGCAGCTATGAAAACAGAAAAGAAAACAATTGATAGGATGAGAAAACACTTTGCAGAGAAGGTGACACTTGCAAACATGTCATTGGTTGCCAGGGGCACAGGTCAAAGCCCTCAGCCTTTGTGACTGAGTAAACAATTCTGCACCTGTTCTCTGGGTAGTGGATCCGTGGCATCTTGTTTGTGTAGTTTTGGACAGAACATTAAATTATGGAAAATTTGAGAGTCATTGCCTCCGTATTTTCATCAGACAGTACAGAGTGTGACACATTTAGACTCTGATCTCCTTTTCTCTGAAAACAAAAACAAAACAAAACAAAACCAAAAACCAAAAACCAAACCAAAACAAAAAAACAGCTTTCCTGGAGTTTTCTTCTCAAGTTACAGAGAACAACTTCAAGAGCACTGAGGTAAGAATTCGACTCCACACTGACCACTAATATCCTCCCTCCCATCCCCCCAAAGTTAGGCTTATCCACAAAACTAATTTTAGTCTGTGGACACCTCTGTCCACTGATAGAAATTCTAGGAAATGGGTATGAAGAAAGCAAATAAAAAATGAGGAGGATGACATGAGAAATCCACAGATGCTTCTATGTTCTCTACACCCTCATAGCATACAGGCAAATAGTTTTCCTTACAATACTTCTCGGTTACTTGGTGTTCTTTTACAATTAACATCACCTTTTTTTTCTTTTGGGGGATAGCTCTTTCTGTATTCTTAATTTAAGTACTTCAACAGAATTGACCATACTGCAAGTGACTCACTAGTGTAGACACCTGGCCTAGGCCTTATCACACCAGAGAATTGCCTTCTGCTAGCCTTGGTGATTGGTTTAGGGAGGGGAATTGACTCAGTTATAAGGCTGCAGCCTCCAGGAGCACCATGGTGTACCTGAGAATGAAATGGACTCAGTGGAAGGCAGAGGGGAGAGAAGAAAAGCAAGACATGGTGAAATTACTTAAGTCCAAAAAACCTCCTGAACCCTGGACTTTTCATTTACATGAGCCAATAACTCACCTTTTTGCTTAAGCTTGTTTTGCATTCAGTTTTCTGTCTCTTGCAACCATCAGAATCTTAGTGTGCTCAGAGGCAATGTTTATGACCTGCACAAACTGGTGAGCAGCACTTTATTGAGTCACCAATAGGTTGATATTCTTGGTGACCAAACCTTACAGAATACAGCAGAAAGATGTCCATAACTACTTTGGCAGCTCCAGGGGCAAATACAAAAGAAGCACTGGAAAATACCCCACTACCAACTAGAAGTCTCGACCTACAACCAGTCAGTGACTTGCTCTTGTGTTCCTATTTCTACCCTCATAAATTGGGGCATCCGCATGGCAGCCCTCCCAGGGATGAGAAAGGGATAGAGAAAGGCAATTCAGGGACCAGCATGGGTGTTGGCTCAAGCTAGACCCTGTCCCTGGAAAGTAGTCTGTGAATCAGACTTTGTACCCAGAGAGCACACCGTTTTTAGAAACCATATGCTGAGTTCCTTTGAAAAATGGACAATATTCCTTAATTTTTATTTTCAAGACCACACAGGACTATTCTCTTTCAGGTAGTCTGAAAATGAGGAGAAACTGTCTGGCTTTAGGCTTGTTTCAAGGTTAGTGTCAGGTTTTACTGTGTTGTTTATCTCAAGCTGTCTTACCCTCAGATTGTTACTCAGTTTTTAGGAGGTTCCCCTGCCACCTTTGGTGGTGGGTGAAGCAGCAGCAGCAGCAATGAAAACAGCAGCAGCCCAGCCATGCACTGGGCAGTCACTTAGTGTATGGCATATGACAAGCATGACACATATATCACATGCATTCATATGCATGATCCTTACAACAAGGATAGGTGTGATTACTCTCCCCATTATACACATGAGAAAACTGAGAGTCTAAGGTGACAGCCAAAGTCTTTGAGAGTCAGGGATTCAATTCCAAAGCCATTAAACATAACTCCACCATCTTGACATGTATCTTTAGAAAAGGCAAATGAATATGCACACCACATGCTTAACACAATATGAGCAAATGCCAAGAGTTTCAGAAATCTAAATTTTCTACTGTCAGAAAATGCACATTCTAGAAAATGCAATAAGACTTCATGTGAAAGTCAATTCGAAAAAATTACAAATGATCCTAAATTGTTAAGGAATACAGAAAATTAGAAAATACAACTTTCATGATAGGGTAATTGTGGATAGGCTGTGGAGGGGGTTGGAGATTTTATATGTTTAGATCATTTGGATTTTTGTTTAAATTTCTTTAATGATTAAAAGCTAACTGAAGATAGACATATCATCGATTTATTATGCTTTCTCTGGCCTTTGTTAGGAGTTTGCATAGGCTAATGCATACAACAAATAATAAATACACAACTGCTAGCTGGCCCACTGAGATAATTACATATAATTATGAACTCATAGATCCTAAAGGGTGGTGACTATCAGAAAAAAGAGACCTTTGAAAGACCAAGCAGATAATGGGTTCAAGATTCTGAGATCTACTTTTTCCCTGTCTTTTAGCATGAAAGATCTATGGGATATGACTTCAATCAGTCAGCTTAAAATTAACAAGAGTGGTTTATATATTTTGGGACAGAAAAATAGTTATAAATTATTTATTTAGTGATAATGAATTACTTCAACAAGGGAATGCCACTTTCTAAATCTGACTTGCATCACCAGCCCTGCCAAGCCATCCACCTTCTGACATCATGAATGATAGTAAAATGATTTTTTTGCAGATTTCAAATGACATTTTAAACACAAAGGACCAACAAGTACAAAAAGAAAAAAAACATTGAATGCTGCAAAATAAAACACAGTGGAGTGGTCAGAGTTAGGCAGCACATGGCTCAATCTTGTTCTCTGCAGGAAAAGTCAGAACACTGGAAAATACATGGCTAAGCCCTGCTCTTGAAGCAAACTCCTACTTTGTGACTTAGAGAACACATCTGTTAAATGGGCCCTTGAGAAGTGCTAGCACAGTACCTTTCACTTCCTTTCCCTCTACCTGTCAAGGAGCAGCTTTGTTTCCAGCTGAAATTGAGAGTCTGGGAGAGGTTTATGTTGTGGTTCCCAAGCTGAGGAATATGGCTTAAGAGCATGTAGTTGCATAGTCTCTTGGGAAACATCTGTGGCTAAGATGGTATTTGCTTTGTGTATGCAGAAGCTCATTCATGTGTAGATGTGGTGACTCGGTTATGTATATATGGTGCTGTTTAGCTCTTTTCCGTGGGTCTGAGATGATCATTTAAAGATACGCATTTGAAGGGACAATTTCATGGTTAATGTTTCCTCCCTCTATAGAGAGCTTTTAAGAATCTTGGATCTGGCACTTGAATGTTTTCATGCTATTACCCTGAATTAAATGCCAGAAGAATGTTTCAAAGCTGCTCTTTGGTACACAGCTCCTGACCAACGGTTAAGGGATTTGGCTACTTAGGTAGGTGAACTTGGACAATTTTACTGGTAGGCTCGGCTTCATTCAAATGACAGGGTGGATTGTGAGGAAAGGTCTGACAAAAAATGCCAACACATCATGTCGCACTTTGGATAAACTGGAAGCTCCATGAGGATAGAGACCATAGCTACATGCACTGGAGGTTGGCAAAGTAAGGCCTGTGGGCCATGCTATATGGTTTTGTATGATCTGCAAGTAAGAATGGCTTAAAATAGCAACATTCTATGTGGGTATATGTAAGTCCCCACATAATATCATTGATTTTCTCTCTTGGCCTGCAAAGATTAAAATATGCTCTCTTTGACCCTCTAAAAAAGAAGTTTGATAAACTCCTGGTTTAGATCATCATTTTAATTTCAAGACCTAGCACAATGTCTGATACACGTATTAGGTTGAACTGAATATTCGTTGAATTATCCAGAATTCATGGTATTGATCATGAGGTGGCAGACACTATCTCACTAATTTATATAGAAACGGAAATGGCTGATTTGGTCAGTTGGCTAAAATGGAACCTGTTTAGAGGTTACTTAGATGTCAAGGTGCAATGTGTTTAACTTCTGCATTGTTCAGTTACATTCTCATTGTTCTTTAGCCACCAATTTTGTCAACTTTCTTGTAGTTACAAGCTGTTGATCCCAGCCTGTATTTTGCTGTAGTATTGGTGGATATATCTTGCTACTGAAAGTAACATGGCAGACAGTGTCCCCTGGGTAGTATACTTGTTAAAGCTGCATAATCTCATTCCTCAGCTTGGAACTTTTGAATCAGAATTTGCATTGTAACAATATCCCTAGATGACCCGTATGAACACTGAAGTTGGAGGAGTACCGCTACAGTGGACATTGATGGTGTCTAGCCAGTATCCTGTTACACTTCCTTTTTTCTAGCACAGTACTGACTTTTTTTATTGCGCATGTTTTGTTCTGTTAGATTCAGCATTAATGTCATGTTTTACAAGACACAACACTGATTTTAGTGAACATGATCCACACTCTCCAGCACAGCGCGTATACCTTGGAACACTGCCCTCAGTTGCAGATGTGGCCTGACTGGGCTGATGGTTTTTTAATCCTCTTTGCCAGTCATATATTCAGAAAAGACTATGTGACTCAGCTTGGCCAGTGACAGTGCATCAATGATACATCAGGGAAGTCTTCTAGAAGGCTCCTGGCAAAAGCTTTCAGAAGGTTGTCATTGTGCATGAAGGAGAGGCCTAGATTTCCCTCAGAAGAAGCCAAAAATAGAGGGTTGGGGCCAAGGGGATCACAGAGGATGGTACTCCTGGGCCAACCCTAACTTTGGCCCTCCTGTCAAATAAACTAATAAAGTCTCCGTAAAACAGTAGCTATTTCCTACTGAAATGGGAGATTCCCTGACCGCCTTGCTGGACATGCTGACAGGGGTGTGGCTCATCTGTTTGGTTGCTGCCACCACTTAAACCCCTTATGGGATGGGGAACACGCAGATGGACAGGTGCAGGAGCTGGTGCGCTGGGCTTCCGCCTCAAGGCAGCATCCAGGAGTGGGAGCCTATGACTCCCCGGGGCCCAAGGGGGTGTATGTTATAGCATGCTCTTTTAGTCTTGACATCTGCAGACGGCTTAAGTGTTAACCAGCTCAGTGGACCCTCTGCCTTTTTGCAAGGGTAGAGGGCCAGTGTGACAGCTTTCTGTACCCTGAACTCTTGTTCAGAATCCCAGAAGAGTTGGATCACACATGGACTTGAAGGATGGTGAATGCAGGGGTTTCACTGAGTGGTGGAGGTGGCTCTCAGGGGGATGAATGGGGAGCTGGAAAAGGGATGGAGCAGGAAGATGATCTTTTCCTGGAATTTGGCCATCCAGCAGCTGATCTCCTCTGTGACCATCCCCAGTCAAACTACTCTCAACATTCCTTCTCTTCTCTCCTCTCCTCTCTGCTGTTCTGCTCTTCAGTTTGCCTGCTTGTCTCCTCCTGGAGCTGGAGGTTTGGGGTTTATATGTGTACAGGACTGGGGAAGTGGCAGGCCAATAGGCAACTTTTTGGGTGTAAAAACAAAAATGCCTGTTTCCATTTAGGGCTATGGGTATGCAGGCTTGAGGGTGGGGCTTTTGCTGGGGAATCGATTTCTTCTACCTCATATTTCCCTGTCTGCTGTCCATATCATTACCTGCTTATTTTGTGACAGGAATAAGATAAGCATTTTATGGGCTGTATCATTTTTTTAAATCATAAAATAACCTGTGGAAAAGGTATACCTCCCATGTACAGATAAGGAAACCAAGGCTCAATGCCTTTTTTTTTTTTTAAGTGCTAATAGCTAGCAGGAAGCAGAGCTATGATTAACACCCCGGTTCTACCTCAAAGTCAATTCTCTACTCTTACTTATTGTTCTAAACTGCAACTTTCAACTACCTACCACCACAATACACCAAGAGTATTACAACTATATAATATGCTCAGAAGAAGAGGACTTTTTTTTGACAGTCAACTTGTGCTTAGAAAAGTTGGAAGAAACACAAACATTTTTCTTGGTGTTCTTAGTTATGGACCCATAGTATTGAGTGTTCTCTCATTATACAGCTTACACAGGATATTTGTTGCTTGTTTTTAAACACAAAGATAAAAGAAATAGTTTTTGAGCAGGTTCAGGTTGAATTATATAGATCTTAAGGTGTTATGCATTTTTTTTTTTTGATATGGAGTCTCACTCTGTCACCCAAGCTGGAAGACTGGAGTGCAGTGGTGTGATCTTGGTTCACTGCAACCTCTGCCTCCCAGTTTCAAGTGGTTCTCTGCCTTAGCTTCCTGAGTAGCTAGGACTACAGGTGTGCACCACCATGCCGGCTAATGTGTGTGTGTGTGTGTGTGTGTGTGTGTGTGTATTTTCAGTAGAGACAGGGTTTCACCATGTCAGCCAGGCTGGTCTTCAACTTCTGGCCTCAAGTGATCCAGCCACCACAGCCTCCAAAAGTGCTGGAATTACAGGTATGAACCACCACACCTGACCAAGGTGTTATGTGTCTTTATGCTTTTCGGTACATTGTAATTATAATATAAACTCACTTGGACACACATGATTTCCTAAGATGAAAAATGATGCTATTTTAAGATCTTTTATTAAAAACAACTGTTGCTTGTAAAAGTCCATTTCTGTGTGTGTATTCTATTGAATATTAGAGTTACTTTGTTTTCTTGGGCAAACACAAATAAGAAATTTGACATAGTCAAATTAATTCCCAGGAAACTCTGGTATTTTCATTGTGAATCAGCCCTTTCAAACCATGGGGGTGGAGTATGGTAATTTACTGCTGAAGTACATACCAAGTGGCATTTTAGGGATGAAAAGGAGGATTTTCTCCCTGGGAGATTCTGGCAGAGCCAACTTATATTGTAAACTATTACAGCGAGGATGAGAAAAAGGGTTGTCACATCAGAGGGACTACTCAGTGGCGCTTAAAACCAAATGCTTTAATTTTCTATGGACCAGTTTCAGACAGAATGGCTGGATCAGAAGTCTGCTAACCAGAGACAGAATCTGTTTTTTGTTTTTGCAATTGAATGAGAAACTCTCCTAGCCAAATGGTACTAAATGTCATCTGGCATCTCTTTGGCTGGCTCTGGGGAAAGTTGGTGGTTTACACCCAGTTCCCAGAGCACAATGCTTCTCATCCCAGAACTGTTCTGTGTTAGACGAGATTTTGCCCAACATATGAAATAAGCAATGTTTAGAATACATTAACCTTAAGAGCCAAATAAATTGGTCAGTTGCATTTATTTGTTGCCCACTGTGTTGATTTCCTGTGTGGGGGGGTGTGGGTGCCGTGTGTGGGAAGTCATAACTAAAAGAGAACACTGGGGTTGAAGGTATAGAATGTTTCCTAAGCAAAAATGTCACCTATCAGATTTTAGATCCAAAGGAAAATTTGAAAAATCATCTCCCAAATTATTTTCTAGGGAACATAAGCTTTGTGAGGCACGACTAAGTGTTCCAGAGACAAATAAGTTTTAAAGGATCTTTGCTAACAGGTTTCTTCATGTTAGACCTCATGGTACATCTAACATGCTAATGCTTACTGCAAATCTCCAAATATGGACCCACAACTTACAGCAATGTCTATTTGAAGCAGATTTGGGAAATGTTGCCTAAAAATAATTAGTCAATTTTCATCACTTTATAAATGAAGAAAATGAGGCAAAGTGACTTTTCTAAGATCACATAGCTAATTATTGGCAAAGCCAGGAACAAGACTTACCTCTTCTTATCTAGAACCCAGGGTTTTCCAATTGAGGTTACTCTATAATCCTGCTATAAAAATTCAAAAATCTGTAGTTTTGAATGACTGCTTCTTATCTCAAGAATTGGTTGATTGCATTTTGATATGAGCATAGGTTAGGAGAGTTAGAAGATAACACCTCTGACCTTGACTCCCCCTCTGTTTCCTGGCAATTGTTTGTAAGCTTACTTATCCCTTTTTGCATCTCAGTTTCTGTACCTGCCAAATGGGAATATAGCACTGGTCTGAATCATTGAAACAACTAATATAGAGGATGGGGTGGCTGGGTAACCTAGAGCCTCATGAGCTCTGGCTAGAAGATGCATCTCCATCCCAAGGACAATGGAATCTACTGGAAGATTTGAGAAGGTTGAAATCATAAGCGTATCCAGATTAGAAGCTCTTTGAGGAAGAAGGCTCCTTCTAACTCTTTCTCCATGATGTCTGCTCCAATATCTTTTATGGTTATCTCTCAATATCCATAGAGGATTGGTTCCAGGACTGCCCCCGACTTGGATACCAAAATCCGTGGATACTCTAGTCCCTGATATAAACCAGCACAGTATTTGCATATAACCTATGTACATCCTCGTGTATGCCTTAAACCATCTCTAGATTTCTTATAATACCTAATACAATGTAAATGGTATGTAAATCATTCTTATACTGTATTGTTTAGGGAATAATGATTTTTTAAAAGCCTGTACACATTCAGTACGGATGCAACTATACTTTTTTTTTTTAATATTTTTGATCCACAATTGATTGAATCAAAAAATGTGGAATCCATGGTTACAAAGGACTTACTGTACTCAACAGATATTTAATTGACAATAAATGATAATACAACACAAAATATGAGTAGAAGCACAACTAAAAACAGCTTTATTGTGCTGTACACAGGAAACTATGAAAAATATTGTTTTGAATAACGAGACTTCTTTCTTTACAGTTCTATTTGGTATTGTAAATGGAAACATAAGCATGTTAAAAAAATAAATGTGGGCACTTGACTAACTGGGCTCAGGAGAGTGATTTGCACTATTTACTAATAGAGTTAAAATTATTTCCGATTTTCTGAGGTGGATTGCTTTTCCAGTACCCTGCAAGTTACCCATTTATATTAACAGCTCTAGATACAGAAGCATTGGCTTTCCAGGACTGAGTATAGAGTTGGGTTGTTACCTCATTTGAAGGAGGGGAAAAATAAGTTTATGCATCAGAAATTTTGTAGGGTCATTAACTTCACTCTGTCCTTCAAAATAAATATTCCAGCTTTAATTTTAAATGCAGGTGGTTTGCCTGTATCCTAAAGCCCAATGAGCCCTTCTTGGGAGACCAGCTGGTCATAAGTCAGAATGAACTGTGATACACGTGTGGAACCTTGGCCCTGAGTAATCCCACAGAATTGGGTTTCCTAGCATGGAATGGTTGGAAAGGCAGATAAAGAGGAAAGGTACGGAAGAGGGACTTTTATTTACTTTTGTTTGCCTTCAGCATAATTTCCATGGGCAGCCATAACCATTTACAGCTAGAAATAGTTATGACTCTACAACTGCTCTGAAGCTTCTAAAACACTCTTACAAATAAAAACAAATGATGCAATAAGCACAATGAGCCTTTGGGAAAATGAACCGTAAAGGACACTGAGCTGCACAGAAACATATGCAGCTGTACACTGCCAAGAGCACATTCCTGCTGAAGACTAACCAAGGGTCTCACACTTCAACAATACAACTGTTACCACTGGGCCTTGATGCTGCCAGAGGCTTTTTTGTTAAACCACAATCTCTCATTGTCCCTTCAAGACTTTCTGAAGTATTCTCTCAACATCTGTAAAATATACCACATTAAGCACAACAAAGGAAAAACAAATAGGCTTCTGCAAATGACAGTATTAAAAATAAGTATTTTATGCAGTGGCTCTCTTAATTCTGATTAAGAGGGGAAAATCAGGAAATTGATTTTTGGGGATTTAAAAAAAGTTTCCGTGATTTGATCTAACTGGTATATTTGATTAATTTGTTAATGGTCTAATTAAAGTTATGCTAAATAGCTGGACACTGATGAGTCGAGGAAAATGCCATCAAACAATTTTATGTGGAGAAGAGGAGCTTACTTAAAAGAGACTTAATTTTCATCTCTTGGGAATCTAAATGCTAGAACTAATAGCATTGGGGATGTATCTATGTTACAGATGGAAAAAAAAAAACCTTTTGTTAAGGAGGGATTGATAAATTGATAGTGTATTAGGTTTTTAAAAACTTGACTTCTTTCTTAGAGTCAAAGATGCTTGCATACAATTGAATTTATGCTAGCTCAGGTAAGCCAATTGTTCTGTTCCTGTTGACCTAATACCGCTGCCTTCTCTTAGTCACTGTGGCAAACAGACTCTAAGGTGGCTCCATGATGCCTGCTTCCTCATATTCATGCCATGGTGCAATCTCTGCCCATTGAGTGTGGACAGGACTTGTGACTTACTTCTAATCAACAGAGCATGGCAAAGATTACAGTATGCATGTGATTACAGGTTGTAATGCCTGTCTTGCAAGGAAACTCTCTTTTGTTTACTGTGAAGAAGCAAGCTGTTTTGTTATGAGCTGCCGATGGAGGGCCATGTGGCTGGAAGCTGAGCGAAACTTCAGTTGACAGCCAGCAAGAAACTGAGGCCCTGGCTGGGCGCCGTGGCTCATGTCTGTAATTCCAGAACTTTGGGAGGCCGAGGCGGCCGGATCACGAGCTCAGGAGATCAAGACCACCCTGACTAACACGGTAAAATCCCATCTCTACTAAAAATACAAAAAATTAGCCAGGCGTGGTGGCACATGTCTGTAGTCCTGGCTATGCAGGAGGCAGGAGAATTGCTTAAACCCAGGAAGTAAATTTTACAGTGGGCTGAGATCACGACACTGTACTCCAGCCTGGGGGACAGAGTGAGACTCGATCTAAAAAAAAAAAAACCTGAGGCCCTTATTCTGACATCCTGCAAAGAACTGAATTCTGCCAATAACCATGAGAACTTGTAATTGGATCCTTCCCTAGTTGAACCTCTGACCCTGGCCAACACCTTCCTTGCATCCTGGCAGAGGACCCAGTAAGTTTTGGGGCTATTGCTTTAGTATGGAATGTCTGTGGGAGCCTGCTCTGCACTCACACATGCACAGCTCAGAACTGCAGGGGAGTTTAACGCCTGCGGAGCTACCACTGAGCAATGGTAATGCAGGGTATGAACACATGCAGCTGCTTTTCTATAGAAGTGCGTTTCATAAAGCTCCTCAGGAGATCCAGTGGAATGGAGCACTACAAGACCCTCCTCGGCACTGACTTGACAAAGCTTCTTTGTTTTGGCTTTCCCTATTTTCTTGTTGCAGTCTTCCCATCCCTGATCCACAGAAACTTTGAGATAGGAAAGGTGTGTTGTTTCAAGCTGCTAAGCTTGTAGCAATGTTGATATATAGCCATAAATAACTACTACATGACTCCTTACTAATTCTAGATATTATATAACCCATAAGTCTGGGAAAATGAACTGCCACATTCGGCAGCCAATTATAAGCTATCTTTATGGGAAGCTAGAACTGGTCCATACAAATACATCAGTGCTATATAGATGTAAGAGATCTGCCTCTCCCTCCCCTAGGCTTTACTCAACTCTTTGATTAACAACAATAATCAGCCAAATTAATTTCAGTTTCTCCCAACAAAAGGAGGCTCTTGTATGATACAATATAGATCTGAACATGTGTTAGTCAGAAATCAGAATGAAAAAGTTATGGCCTTATACATATTATTCTTAAAAGTAGTAGAAGTTATCTGGATGGGGAAAATGTGCTCTACATACCTATATCAAATTATATGTTAGAATAAAACATCTAAACGATTTATCTTGTGCCATCTAATACGCATTTGGGATAATATAAAGCCACCTTCCACAATTAGTGCATGAGACTCAGAATTGTCTGGACTTTCTGTTTCTAGAGCACTCCTTCTCCCAGGGAATCCAAAGCACTTCATTTCACTGATTCCTGAAAACTTACAACATGCCTCTTGTTAGGTAGAAAATCCTGCCCCGGGAGACTAACAGAAAGCCTAGCTCTTTCTTGCTACCTCTTCAAGTTGCATGCTGGGAGGGAAAAAGGATGCAAAAGAATCAGTTTTGGCTTTTTCCTTGTGTCCAGTTGACTAGACTGGAACAGATGCTTAAAGGACAGAAACATATTAATAGGGGTGCTTAAACGAGCTTATAAGATAGAAAAAAAGAACAATTGTAAGTTATAGATCTTTGATACAGAAGGTGGTCACAACCAGCACAAGATAAAGTCCTAATAAGACCCAATCATTTGTTCGTTTATTAGTCATGTGTCCATCCAAATGAATAAGTCAACCACTGTTTGCCAGGAATCAGGACTGGCATTGGGAAGCAATGCTGTACAAGGGAGACATGGTCCCTGTTTGAAAAAGTATTTGCAGATAGGACAGCAGAAGCAAGCATCCAGAGGAATATAGTGCACAGAAGGACCAGGCCAGAGGCACAGGAAGAGGTGGAGGTTGTGGGAGTTGAGGCCAGGAGGCAGCAGAGAAAGTGCAAGGCTCACCCTTGAAAGCCAAGGCAAACATGTTTAAGGAAGTGCAGTTTGTCTGCAGGTTCCTCGACTTTCTCTTCTGTGCTTCCCACTGCCATTCTATTGCTAAAACTCTTACAGCTTGCTGGTGCCATGTGATCCTGTGCCTTTACCTGGGAACTTTAAAGAGGCCTGGACTGTCTTGGTATTCTCTGGACCTCTTCTATACCATTAAAGCATATTGGGGTACACAGAGCACAGTCACATGGTTTTTAGCTTTGGTGTCAGGCAGTCCCGGGTTAACATCTCAATTCTGCCACTTCTAGCCAAATGACCTCGGGTGAGTTATTCAGCCTTTTAAATTAGCTTCTCATAAGGTTGTTGAAAACATTTAATGAGATACTGAACACAGAATGTTTAACTTGTTGCCTGGAATGTAATATGTACTCAATAAATGGTAGTCACTCTTATTTTCCACTCCTTGGGAGACAGCCATTCATCTCCTAATGCTGATAAATTAATATGCAATAACATATTAAAGAAATACGTTAAAAATACTCTTGGGAAGAGTACAACGGGCAGTGCCTAAACCCACAGATATTTGAATACTTTAATACTTAATATTAATACTTTAATATTAATACTTAAATACTAATACTTTGAAAATATTCTTGGGAAGAGTACAAGGGCCAGTGACTAAACCCCTAGAGGTGATTCTCTCATGCTTGGAATGTCGAATGGTAGAGCAGGCCAGCAGGAGAAAAAGTTCCTATCTTTTGTTGTGAGCTGTGCACCAGAAAACATGCTAAGTGCTTTGCACATTTTATTTAACTTAATTCCCACAACAGATTTGTGATGTAGAGCCCTTAACTGCTTCCTTTCTACAGTGGAAAGAAGTAACTGGTCAAGTCATATGGCTGTCACTGTCAGTAGAAATTGTCCTAGTTTCTCAGTAGAGGTTTCTGGAGTTAGTGATCACCCTGAATTTTGCTTATGGTATCTGCACGTGTATGTACCATGGGGCAACAAAGTGGAGTAACGGGTCAGCTCCCGGTTCTCCTTGAAATGTTATACAGTTTAGAGTTGTTGTTGTTGTTGTTGTTGAGACAAAGTCTTGCTTTGTTGCCCTGGATGGAATGCAGTGGCACAATCTCAGCTCACTGCAACCTCCGCCTCCTGATTTCAAGTAATTCTCCTGCTCAGCCTTTCAAGTAGCTGGGGTTACAGGCAAGTGCCACCACACCCGGTTAATTTTTGTATTTTTAATAGAGACAGGGTTTCACCATGTTAGCCAGTCTAGTCTCGAACTCCTAACCTCAGGTGATCCATCCACCTTGGCCTCCCGAAGTGCTGGGATTACAGGCGTGAGCCACTGCGCCTAGTCTAGGGTTTTCTATATCTGCATTACCTACTCTCCATTGATCTTCTCTGCTTCCTATTACCCTGGCCTGAATGTGCCCCAAGCTCCTTCCCAAAGCCATTGTATGGGACCAAGAAATGTTTACCTTGCCAGTGCTTAAGAATTTAAGTAGATTTGGAATTACCAAACAGAATTTGAAAAATGTTATTCATGGCTCCAAAACAAAAACAAAACTAAACTTAAAAAATAAAAATAAAAAGCCTGGCTTCCCAGGCTTCCTCCATCTGAGACGGGATATGGGAAGGTGAACAAACAAGGCCACTTCATCTTGACTTCAGGCGTAGAAGAGCAAAAGCAATAAAAACAAACAAAACGGGAATGTTCCTAGGTATAATGGACTTGGACACGGGTGCTGGTAGAGAAGTGAGTGCATATTTTAGGACCCAGATGAGCTGCTGTGCATAATATAATGATTCTACAGCAAGTGACAAACCTGATAGTAACTGAGGACTTCAGAGGTGAACAAGAAAACGATTTCCCTGTGCTCTTCTAAGCCAGCCAGTTAATTCAGAGGAAAAAAAGGAAGGCTGGCAGCTGAGACTCAAGGAGAAGGGGGTGGGGGGAAAGAGAGAGAGGGAGAAAATAAATTACAGAATGCTCGTTCAGTCAGCAAGTATTTGGAAGTAATGTTGTACTAATGGTTAAACTCACTGCCTCTACTGCTTACTAGCTGGGGAACTGGGCTTTGGACTGTATTCCTGTTTGCAAATGGGTACATCAATAATACCTACCTCTAAGGGAGGTAGCTAAATCCCTCGGTGTACTATCTGACACACAGTAAGAGCACATATGTTACTATTTGTAATATTATTTATTTCTTCACCATTTGCAAGGCACTTGGGGTGGAGGCATTAAAGTGACACAGACAAGAATCCACCTCTGATCTTATTATTTAGCACAGCAACTAGACGACCACATACATTCTGCCTTTGATTATAGTTTTAAGTACCCTAAAAGTTGCAAAGAATTACAGCACTCAATAAAATTGCTCAAATAACAGAGCACCACAGAGCTACTCAGAGGCATCAGTGTTTAAAAAACAATAGCCAGAAAGCACTACTGGATGCAGCATGCTCTGATCGATTAATTGCTTTCTTGGGACAGGAGATCAGAATGGGCAGAAGGCAGCAGAGAAGTCCACACGCACGACCCTTCACCTTCTGGCCATCTGCTTACATTATCCAGATTTGGACACATTCATTCATTTTTTTTGGTTTCTGGAACTAATTTAGGGTGGAGATAATTAAGTGCGTGGATTTAGAATGGCAAAAGTTGTCTGTTTTGTGTCTCGAATATGAGGTTCCTAAGCAACAACAAGCTGCTCTGGTCAGATAGGTCTTAACAGTATATTGAATTCCTTCCCTCATGGCTCCAACACAACTGATAAATGCTATTCAAATTATGTAAGAGGGTGGACTAGAAAGGAGCCTTTTCTTTGCCAAGAAAAAGTTGCCAGTAGCAGCAACTGAATCCTTATCAGGCATCAGAAAGTTTTCATGGTTGTTAAAGCCAAACTTTGCCATTGGAACTCCTGCTGAAAGCACCTGGTTAGCTCAGCACCCAAAATAAATCACATCATGAGAGAATTTTGTCCTCATCCCCTCCTAGTGCACCTGGAGCGTGGCCCTAAGGGAAATTCTATCAACTCTCTTTTTCCAGTGTTCCAGCCGTGCGTGCATCTGTTGTTGACACATCTGGAGCCTCAACTTTCCCATCACCTCTGACACTGTGGGCAAGATCATGACACTTGAAAACCAAAGGAAGGATGGTGCCTCCCACCAGAAGGAAGGCATACCTGACACAATTAAAATCAAAACTCAGTTGGCATTGTCGGCCACCTTAAAATATCCCTGGGTTGTACCAGATAGAGATGAAAACATATTTATGCCTTTTGCCCGTATACTTTTAATGACAAGGTGTGAGTGAAGGCTTAAGGATAAAATTAAATGATTGCATCTGTTTTCACTCATTACATGAGTGGGTTGCATCTCTTGTTTTTGTCCTAAAAATCTTTGAAGGTAAAACAGCATTTGTTTCTTTTCTAATGTATCCGGGCTACTTCAAGGCTACTTTGGAGACCTCCTTTCCATGGACAAATTGACGTTCTGTTTAAGGAGGCTGGCAGAGCATAATGATTCAGAATATGATCCTGGGAACAACCTAGACCTGGTTCAATTACTGAGTCACCTACTGACTAGCTGGGTGACCTCAGGCAAGTAGCTTAACTACCATAGGCCCCACCTCCATGTAAGGTAGAGAGTGTAACACCACTGCCTGCCTCAAAGGATTCTTTTGAGGATGCAGGGAGATCATGATTACAAAGTGTATGAAGTCTATCTTTTAGTGCCTGACACATAAGTGCTCAATAGGTGGTGGCAAATGTTGTCTTACTATCACCAATCAGACCTAAACAAACAAAATGCACAGGCTGATCGCTAAAGTAATTGGGAAATTTGTTTAAGTCAATGAACCTTTATTTCTGCAGTTTCGAATGTGATAATTGGATAATGTTTCTTTTTTGTTGAGTACTCAAATTTTGTGTAAAGAGTTAGCAGAAATGCTTGTTACAAGAGGAACAGACACCACTACTAGGTCAAGAACAGCACTTGAATTTGAAGGAATTTCTTTTTCACAAAACCACTTTAAAAAGACAAGTTGCTATAACTAGTCCACTATTAGTGGGACAGGCCAGCAGAAAGTCATGGTTTCTGGCTGCCCAAGCCACTTCAAACGACTCACCCAAGTCTTTTAGACCTCCGCTTATCTCTTTCTTCCTGTCTAGAAAAGCAACAGTTATATTATTGCATGGAAGGAGATTATTTACCGCTCAGTTTAACTCCGGAGTCAGGTGGATTAACTTCTAATTCTAGCTCCACAGCACACTAGCTGTGTGACTAATGATTTTGCACACCAGTTCATTCCTCTGGGAGTTGGGGATTAATGGGATACCTTCCAGATAAAGTTGCTGTGAGGATTAAATGAGAATGTGTAAAAAAAAAAAAAAAATATGGGAGTTCAGAAAATGGCAGCTAGTAAAATGATGATGAAAATTGTTCTCAACCTTTTTGCTTTCATCCGTCTTAAATTTAATTTTTTGGGAGCTCCAAGGAGTTTTAGTTTATGTGCATTTTATTAATGGATAGATCACTTAATAGGAAGTAGCTGAGAAACTTTAAAAATATTTATGCATTAATTCATTTAAAATTATAACAAAAACGTTTACATGCTAACATATGTACCATTTTTAATGAAAAATAACTATTTTCTAAAAACAATAAAAAAACAGATTTTCTTCAAATCTCACTAATGTCTGTCTTAACAGAAAACAGTGGAATTCTCATCTGCTTCTGCTACAATCTGCTGCAGTATCACACATCATGTAGCTTCTGAAAAACTCCAATTTATACTCAAAGAATGAGAGTAGGGAAAAGCAAATAATATACGAAAACTATAAAAGTAGCTTTGATTCCATGGACTCCCTGAAAAAGTCTCAGGGACTCCCTCACTTTGAAAACAACTGTCTTAGAGCAACTGTCTCTCAGACTCTCAACTGTAGAAGGGGATGCAAATGCCTTGGTAGAAAAAACACGAGAATAGTGCCTGAGAGCATCAAGGACAAGAAAAGCATAAATCTGAGGCCCTTGAAAGAATTTACTTTTGGAAATAAAGTTGTAGTCAAGCAGGGGCGGAAAGACAGCAGAAGCCCAAACATATTGTACAGAATTGGGCAAGTATGAGTTACATTCTCAAAACAAATTGGACGAATTCCTGTGACTTGGGGCTGTCCAGAAGTCACAAATCATTGTTTCTCTGTCTTCCTTCTTCTTTCTCCACCCTTATTTCCTCTCCCTCACCCCAGAACAGCAAGAATATGCCCAGTTGCTCCCTGTATTATGGGATGCTAGGATGGTATATTTGTACCACATCTGGAAGCAACAGAGCATGGGTCTTTCAGGCATAGAGACCTAGGTTCAAGTCCCAGGTCTGCTGCTTAGGAGCTGCGTGGTCTTAGAAAAGTTACTTAAATTTACTGAAGCTCAGAATGCTAATGTGTATAACAGGGATTGTGGTGAATTAAAAATGTCCACTCTCGGTAGCTCCTTCCATTGAAAGGTGAATTCTATTTCCTCATGCCTTTAATTGGGTTGCCTCTGTGTCTGGACCACTGAATGTGGTAGAAGTGACATTGTGTGACTTGTGAGCAGTTTCAAGAGACCCTGTAGCTTCTGCTCTTGCCCTCTTGGAACCCTGAGGCCTCCAGGCTATAAATTAGTCTAGAACAGAAGACCCCAATGGAGGGAGATTCCCAACCATCTCTGCTGAGGCCCAGATGTCTTACCCCATCCAGACTCCACTAAGCAGTCACACAGGGGGCCCAAGTGATGCCCCTGGAAGCCCCACTAGGTTAGCCTGTAGAATTGTGAGAAATGATTATTTTGTTTTAGGCCACTAATAGGGTAATTTCTAAGGTGACCAACTTGTCTCGGTTTTAGCACTGAAAATCCTATATCCCAGGAAACCCATCAGTTCTGTTTGGGTTGGTCACCTTATTTGTAGCAGAGCCACAAACAACTGACACAGAAATAAAAATATGCAAATTAATGTTTCTAAGAGAATTAAATGAAATGATGTGGTTAAAGGCAAAATACAGTGCCCATGCAATGAATGAGATTTTTTGTCTTCAATTTACAAAAAATTTCTTAATAACTCAAGATTTCCTAATAAAAATGTAATCTGTTATCTTTGTAACTGAGCTTCTCATTCAGGGCCCCTAACTGATTTAAATGTAGCAGATAGCATTCTCTGCTGGAAGAGTACTATGTTTCAAGCTAAGCACAGAAGTAGTAAGCCCCTGGGAAATCATGAACCAAAACAGAAAGAAAACATTGAACTAAACTCAAACCGGCTGTGAGTTCTCAAAACAGTATCACTGTTGAATATGGAAAATACTTTTTATTATATCATTCTGGGTGGATCTAGAACAGGACCGTGTTTTGTTTGTTTGTTTGACAATATTTTCCCCCGGGCCATGTCTAGCAAAAATATAGTCCAAGGAAATAATCTGCAGGTAAGGTCAGTATAATGCACTAACAAAAAGGCAAAGTTCTAGGGGACTGCTGGGCATAAAAGTTTGTAAACCATTTGAAACTCTATTCTAGAGCTATTCATTAGGAAAAAAAATGGGGAGGGGGAGCAAACTCTTGTAAAAATCTGAGATTCATTAAATGATGGTGCAATTTTTTTCCTCATGTCACAATTATTTGACCTAAAATGTATTTTAAATGATCAGGATGTACATCTCTTTTTCTAACTAAAAGTGACCCTTATTCACGCAATTAAAATAACTACTCTATCCTGGTGGCCAAAAGAACTTCATGCTGCCAAGAAAAAACACTCACTGTCCTGTACATCACTGAAGAATTCTGACTCTGCAAAAACCACATGTGAAATCATTCAGCAGTCTGAACAGCAAAAAATGTCAGCCTTGGAGAATTTAATCAAGAAGGTATTTCCTCCTGCAGACTTCCGACAGCCAGCATGCTGAAATGGACCCAGACACATCTGTATTGCATGTGTCTTCCTGGCACAGAGTGACATATTAAGAGAGTCCAGGAAAGCACTTATGTTGCTCTGCAGATAAGTAAATGCCCAGTTCTTAAACAGGTTCCCATTAGGATTCAATCAACCAAGTTAACTGTCACCACTTTTGGAGAGAAGTAGCAAATATAAAATGAATATAGGTTTTAACTTTTTAAATAATGGAAGGTAAGCAGGACTCTCTGTTGTTTCACAGCCTCTACATGCAATAGCCCCCTTCCCGATGGCATGAATTTGTATATCTGGGTATACGCAGGGATGAATGGACAGGTGGGTGGATATCCACCTCCACACCCACAGCCATCCTTCTGACCTGATTGCACCTCGTTTCACCAGATACTGAAAAGCATATAGTTCCTTTGCTTCAGAACACTCAATAATTTACTCCAATATTTAATACATTCTTCATTGTGTTGGCAATCAGAAAGCTGCCCCCACTGCCACTGGAGATGGCGAGCAGACTCACCGGATTTCCCACATTATCGAAATCAATGTCAGGAGCTGAGTTTGAAATCCACTGGGATAGATTTTCTAGCCATTTTCTAGACATCTATAGGCATTTCTAGACTTTCACTACACATTTTCTAAAATACCTCATAGTTGGCTGGTATGAAAATATATACAAAAACATAAATCAAATATCTGGGTTGTTCTTTTTTTTTTTTTTTCTTTTTGAGACAGAGTCTCACTCTGTCCCTCAAGCTGGAGAGCAGTGGCATGGTGTCAGCTCACTGAAGCCTCTGCCTTCCAAGCTCAAGCGATTCTCCTGCCTCAACCTCCCGAGTAGCTGGGATTACAGACGTGCTCCACCATCGGCTGGCTAAGTTTTGCACTTTTACTAGAAGTGGGGTTTCACCATGTTGGCCAGGATGGTCTCAAACTCCTGACCTCAAATGATCCACCTGTCTTGGCCTCCCAAAGTGCTGGGATTACAGGTATGAGCCATGGTGCCCGGCCAAAAATTCGTTTCTCAAAGAATACTTTGATAAACACTGAATGACATAAAGTATGACACAAATTGTGCAGTCAAGATAATAAAAGGAGTGTGAGATAGATTTGAAAGATGCAAGTTTAACTAAACATTTATCTAAGTAGGCACAAGTGCCACAAATATGGTAACATTTTAAGAAGTTTCACTCCATTCCCATAGCCACCATCCTCTCCCACCTGAATGAGAACTCTAGGCTTCTAACCAATGTCCCTTTTACTCATAATCTGTTTTTCACACAGAAGATAAAGTCAGTTTTTAAAAAAGATAATTGGTACAATTAACTCCTCTGCTTAATACTACTTAATGGCTTTGCATTGCTCTTAGAATTAAAATCCAAACTCTTTAGCCTACAAGGCACCAGGTAACTTGGCCCTTGCCTGCTCTTCAGCTTGATTGCAAACCACTCACCCCTGATTACTGACTGCCAGCCACATAGGTCTCCCATTCTGCCACTTAAAAACATTTGAGGCCAGGCATACTGACTCATGCCTGTAATCCCAGTACTTTGGGAGGCAGAGGCACGTGGATCACCTGAGGTCAGGAGTTTGAGATCAGCCTGGACAACATGGTGAAACCTGGACAACATGGTGAAACCCCATCTCCACTAAAATTACAAAAAAATTAGCTGGGTGTGGTAGCGGGTGCCTGTAATCCCAGCTACTCAGGAGGCGGAGGCAGGAGAATCCCTTGAGCCCGAGAGGCAGAGGTTGCAGTGAGCTGAGATCAGGACATTGCATTCCAGCCTGGGTGACAAGAGTGAAACTCGGTCTCAAAACAAAACAAAGAAAAACAAACAAAAAAAAACATTTGAATGCATCCTTCCTCAGGGTGTTCTACGTCCTTCTTCACATTGCCTGGGATGCCCTTTCCCTGACCCTCAACATGACTACCGAGTCATCCTTCAACTCTGATGCACAATCACTTTCCAGAGAAGCTTTCCTGAGCATCTTGGTTTAAGTAGCCTCCTCCCTGCCGCCCTTTCTCCCTATCATCCCTCTTCCTTGCTTATCTCTATGGCTCTTATCAAAGTTTGAAATTATTATTTATTAGTTTACTTGTTCACTGTCTGTGTCTGCTGCAAGAAGGTAAGTACTTTGGAGTGATCCTGACTTGCACATTCACTTCTGAATCCCCTGTGCCTAGAAGAGAGCATGGCTTTGGCCTCAGAAAAATTGCTGTCTTCTATCTAAACCATTGATTAGAGGAGGGTGAGACTGGAATGGGGAAACGTTTAGGAGGCTATTGCAATACTCAAAGGGAAGGATGATGGTGGCAGCAACCCAAGTGAAGATACTGCAGATGGAGAAATGTGAATGGATGACAGAGATCTTTAGAAGATAGGATCAGCAAGACTCGACAGCTGATTGGATATGGGAGGTCTTAGGGTTGGTGTGCAGGTTTCTCCTTGATAGTGAATTTCCTAGACATATTTCTTCCTCCATACATTTTTTCAGCTGCTGATAAGCTTTTCAGTTGCAACCAGCATGCTACTGGCCACAGCTGATTGGATCAGGTACTGGTAGATGGCATACAGTACCCACACATAGGTTGTAAGTAGGGGGACAATACAATTTGGGTTTCTCAGGGAAGTCCTAGGCTACTGTTCTGGCATCATTATTAACACTACCCTTTCTCCCTTCAAAAGTGTCCTGGTTTGGATCACAAATTATATGGTCATCCTAGTCACTTAGGGAAGTCAGTTGCCCCTAACATCATCGAGTATGAACTTGGCCCAACAGGAGTACCCAGTGTTGAATGGTGGGCAAGCTAATAAAATCCAGCCTCTAGGATTGCATAAATTCTAGGTGAACAAAGAGAGAGTTGGTGATGTACACAAGGTGGAGTCTAGGAGGCTGGCTGCATATTCCAGAGCTGGAATATGCACTGTGAGTGACAGGGAAGCTGGAGAGCCCCAGTCACTCCGGCAGCCTGCTTTCATCACTGGGAGTCACTGAGCTCATGTCATCTTCACCATCAATGAGGTCAAGTGACAAAATTACCACCCTAAGACAGCAGAAGTGTTAAACAGTTGGTGCATATTTACACATCCATAGGAGGTGGTGCTAGGAGAATTGCTCCTAATCATGGCAGCTTCTCAAGCTGTGATAGACCATCTCAAAGATGCCAACAAGACCAAGGATGTGACCGTATGCAAGAGCTCAACACTGGCAACCGTGGCGTGTTAGAGAGGGACTGAGAAATAAACTCTCCTGATGTTTGAGAACAAGAACAGAGATTCACAGCCAAAACACCTACTACACGAACTCACAGATCCTAGGCTTTGAAGTTATTTCCAACTTAGAAAATAAAGGCTGATTTTTTAAGTGAAATTAATTTTAAGACCTAGAGGCTCAAAAATGTCTTAGAACTCAACATTAATCTTCATATTTCTTGTCAGTCTGAACTTTAAAAAAATTATTATCATCATTTTGAATAATTTCACCTTTCATTTTAGATTCAGGGGATACAGATGCAGGTTTTTTTTTTTTTTTTACAAGGGTATACTGTGTGATGGTGGGGTTTGAGGCATGGACGATTCCATCAACCAGGTAGTGAGCAAAGTACGCTGTAAGTAGTTTTTCAGCCCACACCTCCCTCCCTTCTTCTCTACCCCTTCTGGTTGTCCCCAGTGTCTATTGTTCTCATCTTTATACCCATGTGTACTTGTATTTAGCTCCCACTTATAAGTGAGAACATGCAGTATTTGGTTTTCTGCTCCTGTGTTAACTGACTTAGGATAATGGCCTCCAGCTGCTAACAAGGATATGATTTTGTTCTTTCTTATGGCTGCATAGTATTCCATGACATATAGTACCACATTGTCTTTATCCAGGCCACCATTGATGGGCACCTCGATTGATTCCATGTGTTTGCTATTGTGAATAGCACTGTGATGAACATACAAGTGAATGTGACTTTTGGTAGAATGATTTCTTTTCCTACTTGCATATATCAGCAATGGGATTGCTGGGTCAAATGGCAACTCCGCTTTTTAAGTTCTTTGAAAAAATCTCCAACCTGCTTTCCACAGTGGCTGAACTAATTTACATTCTCACCAACAGTGCATACATATCCTCCTTTCTGCACAGACTTGCCAGCATCTGTCATTTTTTAACTTTTTAATAACAGTTTTTCTGACTGGTATGAGATGGCATCTCATTGTGGTTTGGATTTGCATTTCTCTGATGATTAGTGATGATGTGTATTTTTTCATATGTTTGTTGGCTTCTTGTATGTCATCTTTTGAAAAGTGCCTGTTCATGTCATTTGCTTACATTTTAATGGGGTTAGTTTTTTGGTTATTAAGTTCCTTGCAGATTCTGGATATTAAACCATTGTTGGATGCATAATTTGTGAATATTTTTGCCCATACTGTAGATTGTCTATTTATTTTGTTAATAGTTTTTTTTTGCTGGGCAGAAGCTCTTAATTTAATTAGGTCCCACTTGTCAATGTTTGTTTCTGCTGTAATTGCTTTTGGGGACCTAGCCAAGAATTCTTTGCCAAAGCCAATGTTAAGAAGGGTATTTCCTAGGTTTTCTTAAAGGATTTTTATAGTTTGAGGTCTTACATTTAAATCTTTAATCCATCTTCATTTAATTTGTATAGGGTGAAATGTAGGAGTCCAGTTTCATTCTTATGCATATGTCAAGCCAGTTATCCCAGAACCAGTTTTTGAATACAGAATACCTTTCCTATTACTTGTTTTTGTCAACTTTGTTGAAGATCAGGTGGTTGTAGGTGTGTAGATTTATTTCTGGGTTCTATATTCTGTCCCATTGGTCTACATGTTTTTTCTTTATTGTATTTTTGGTTCTGGGGTACATGTGCAGATCATGCAGGATTGTTGCATAGGTACACACATGGCAATGTGGTTTGCTGCCTCCATCCCGCCGTCACCTACATCTGACATTTCTCCCAATGTTATCCCTCCTTGACCTCCCCACCCTCCTCACTGTCCCTCCCTTGGCCCCCTCCACAGTCCCCAGTGTGTAATGCTCCCCTCCCTATGTCCACGTGTTTTCACTGTTCAACACCCACCTATGAGTGAGAACATGCAGTGCTTGATTTTCTGTTCTTGTGTCAGTTTGCTGAGAATGATGGTTTCCAAATTTATCCATATCCCTACAAAGGACACAAACTCATCATTTTTTATGGCTACATAGTATCCCACAGTGTATATGTACCACATTTTCCTTGTCAAGCCTATCGTCGATGGGCATTTGGGTTGGTTCCAGGTCTTTGCTATCGTAAACAGTGCCACTATGAATGTACATGTGCATGTGTCTTTATAATAGAATGATTTATAATCCTTTGGGTATATATCCAGTAATGGTATTGCTGGGTCAAATGGAATTTCTATTTCTAGGTCCTTGAGGAAGCACCACACTGTCTTCTACAATGGTGAACTAGTTTACATTCCCACCAACAGTGTAAAAGTGTTCCCATTTCTCCACATCCTCTCCAGCATCTGTTGTCTTCAGATTTTTTAATGATCACTATTCTAACTGGTGTAAGGTAGTATCTCAATGTGGTTTTGATTTGCATTTCTCTAATAATCCGTGATGATGAGCATTTTTTCATATGTTTGTTGGCCTTATATATGTCTTCTTTGAAAAGTGTCTGTTCAGATCCTTCTCCCACTTTTGGATGGGTTTGTTTGTTTTTTTCTTGTACATCTGTTTTAGTTCTTTGTAGATTCTGGATATTAGCCCTTTGTCAGATGGGTATATTGTAAAAATTTTTTCTCATTCTGTTGGTTGCTGGTTCATTCTAATGATTGTTTCTTTTACAGTACAGAAGCTCTGGAATTTAAGTAGGTCCCATTTGTCTATTTTGGCTTTTGTTGCCAATGCTTTTTGTGTTTTAGTCATGAAGTCCTTGCCTATGCCTATGCCTATGCCTATGTCCTGAATGGTTTTGCCTAGATTTTCTTCTAGGGTTTTTATGGTGTTAGGTCTTATGTTTAAGTCTTTAATCCATCTGGAGTTAATTTTAGTGTAAGATGTCAGGAAGGGGTCCAGTTTCTGTTTTTTGCACACTGCTAGCCAGTTTTCCCAACACTGTTTATTAAACAGGGAATCCTTTCCCCATTGCTTGTTTTTGTCAGGTTTGTCAAAGATCAGATAGTTGTAGATGTGTGGTATTGCCTCCAAGGCCTCTGTTCTGTTCCATTGGTCTATATCTCTGTTTTTGGTACCAGTACCATGCTGTTTTGATGACTGTAGCCTTGTAGTATAGTTTGAAATCAGGTAGCGTGATGCCTCTGGCTTTGTTCTTTTTGCTTAGAATTGACTTGGCTATGCGGGCTGTCTTTTGGTTCCATATGAAGTTTAAGGTATTTTTATTCCAGTTCTGTGAAGAAGGTCATTGGTAGCTTGATGGGAATAGCATTGAATCTATAAATTACTTTGGGCAGTATGGCCATTTTCATGCTATTGATTCTTCCTAACCACAAGCATGGAATGTTTCTACAAAATCCTTCCCAAATAATTTTATGAGACCAACATCATCATGATACCAAAACCCAGCAGAGACTCAACAAAAAAAAGAAAACTTCAGGCCAATATCCATAATGAACATAGATACAAAAATCTTCAAGAAAATATGGCAAACCGATTGCAACAGCACATCATAAAGCTTATCCATCATGATCAACTAGGCTTCATTCTGGGGATGCATGGCTGGTTCAACATATGCAAGTCTATAAATGTAATCCACCATGTAAACAGAACCAAAGACAAAAACCACATGATGATCTCAATAGATGCAGAGAAGACCTTCGACAAAATTCAACAGCCCTTTATGCTAAAAACTCTCAATAAACTAGGTATCGGAACATATCTCAAAATAATAAAAGCTATTTATGATAAACCTACAGCCCATATCATACTGAATGGGCAAAAACTGGAAGCATTCCCTTTGCAATCTGGCACTAGACAAGGATGCCCTCTGTCACCACTTCTATTCAATATAGTATTGGTAGTTCTAGCCAGAGCAATTAGGCAAGAAAAGAAAATAAAGGGTATTCAATTAGGAAAAGAGGAAGTCAAATTGTCTCTATTTGCAGACAACATGATTGTATATTTAGAAGACCCTATCATCTCAGCCCAAAACCTCCTTAAATTGATAAGCAACTTCAGCAAAGTCTCAGGATACAAAATCAATGTGCAGAAATCACAAGCATTTCTATACACCAATAACACACTAACAGAGAGCCAAATCATGAGCAAACTCCTATTCACAATTGCTACAAAGAGAATAAAGTATCTAGGAATACAACTAACAAAGGATGTAAAGGACCTCTTCAAGGAGAACTACAAACCACTGCTCAAGGAAATACATGTCTGTTTTTGTACCTGTACCTTGCTAGTTTAGTTACTGTGGTATAGTTTGAAGTCTGGTAGTGATGCCTCCACCTTTGTTCTTTTTGCTTAGGGTTGCTTTGGGCATTTGGGCTCTTTTTTTGTTCCATATGAATTTTAAAATCATTTTTTCTAATTCTGTAAAAAATGATATTTGTAGTTAGGAATAGTATTGAATCTATAAATTGCTCTGGGCAGTATGGCCATTTTAACAATATCAATTCTTCCAATTCATGAGCATGGAATGTATTTCTATTTGCTTGTATCACCTCTGATTTCTTTGAGCAGTGTTTTGTAGTTCTCCTTGCAGAGGTCTTTCATCTCCTTAGTTAGCTGTATTCCTAGGTATTTCATTTTTTTGTGGTTATTTTAAAATAGGGTTGTGTTCTGGATTTGATTCTCTGCTTGCACATTATTGATGTATACAAATGCATTGATTTTTGTATTATGAAACTTTACTGAAATTATTTATGAATTCTAGAAATCCTTTGGCAGAGTGTTTAGGGTTTTCTAGGTATAGAAATGTAGCATCAGCAAATAGAAGTAGTTTGACTTTTTTCCTGTTTCAATGTTTTTTCTTTCTTTCTCTTGCCTGATTGCTCTGGCTAGGATTTCCAGTACCACATTGAATGGGAGTGAGGAGAGTAGGCACCTTTGTCTTGTTCCAGTTCTCAGAAAGAATGGTTCCAGCTGTTGCCCATTTAGTATCATGTTGACTATGTGTTTGGCATAGACAGCTCTTATTATTCTGCACTATGGTCTTTTGATGCCTAGTCTGTTAAGAGTTTTTATCATGAAGGGATGTTGGATTTTCAACAGCATTTTCTGCATCTACTGAGATAATCACATGATTTTTGCTTCTAATTTTATGTGGTGAGTCACATTTACTGATTTACATGTGCTGAACCAGGCCTTTGTCCCAGGAATAAAATCTACTTGATTGTGGTGTATCAATTTTTTGATGTGTTGTTGCATTCAGTTTGCTAGTATTTTGTTGAAGATATCTGTGTCTATGTTCATCAGAGATACTGGTCTGCAGTTTTCTTTATTTATGGTGTCTCTGTCAAGATTTTGGTATTAGGCTGATGCTGGCTTTGTAGAATGTGTTAGGGATGAGCTCCTTCTTCTCAAGTTTTTGGAATACTTTAAGTAAGATTGGTACCAGTTCTTCATGCCTCTGGTAGAATCTGGCTGTGAATCTGTCTGGTTCAGGGCTTTTAGTTGGCAGGGTTTTTTGTTGTTGTTGTTATTACCGATTCAGTTTCAGAACTTGTTATTGGTCTGTTCAGGTTTTTACTTTCTTCTTGGTTTAATATTGGATGGTTGTTTCTAGGAATTTATTTTCTCTAGATCTTTTGTATATCTGTGGGATTGGTTATGATATCACCTCTGTCATTTCTAATTGGACTTATTTGGATCTTCTCTTTATTAGTCTAGCTAGCAGTCTAACAATCTTTTTTTTTTTTTTTTTTTGAGACAGAGTCTCACTCCATCATCTAGGCTGGAGTGCAGTGGTGCTTTCTTGGCTCACTGCAACTTCTGCCTCCTGGGTTCAGGCAATCCTCTTGCCCTAGCCTCCCAAGTAGCTGAGATTACAGGCATGAGCCACTGCATCCAGCCTTTATTCTTTTAACTCTAACCAATGAAACTCTTGGTTTTACTGATCTTTGTATGGATTTGAGCCTCAATTTTGTTCAGTTCTTCTCTAGTTTTAGTTATTTCTTTTCGTCTGTTAGCTTTGGGATTGGTTGTTTTTCTCTAGTTCCTGTAGGTAAAATATTGGATTGTTAATCTAAAATCTAACTTTTTGATGAAGGCATTTGGTGCTATAAACTTTCCTCTTAGCACTGCTTTAGCTGCATCCCAAGGATTTTGGTCATGTCTGTTTTCACTAATTTCAAATAATTTTTTTTTTATGTAAGCCTTAATTTCATTGTTTACTCAAGAGTTATTTAAGAGCAAGTTGTTTAATATGCAGGTATTTGTGTAGTTTTGAGAGGTCAATCTTGATATGGATTTCTATTTTTATTGCTCTGTGGTCTGAGAGTGTGCTTGGTATGACTTCATTTGTGTGTGTGTGTGTGTGTGTGTGTGTGTGTGTGTGTGTATTTATTGAGACCTGCTTAATGACAGAGCATTTGATTGATCTTAGAATATGTTCCATATGCAAATGAGAAGAATGTATATTCTGTGATTGTTGAGTGAAATATTAGGTAGATGTCTATTAAGTCCTATTGGTTGAGTGTCAAGTTAAAGTCCTGAATTTCTTTGTTAGTTTATTGCCTCAATGTTCTAATGTTGTCAGTAGGATGTTGGATATTGAAGTCTCTTCTTATGATTGTATTCCTGTCTAGGTATTTTTGTAGTTAGAAGAGAACTTGTTTTATGAATCTGATTGCTTCAATGTTGAGCGTGTATATACTTAGGATAGGTCTCTGTTTTTGTTGAATTGAACCCTTTATCATTATGTAATGCTCTTCTTTGTCCTTCTTAATTGTTGTTCATTTAAAGTCTGTTTCATATAAGAGTAGTGACATCTAGGCGCAGTGGCTCATGCCTGTAATCCCAACACTTTGGGAGGCTGAGGCGGGTGGATCACGAGGTCAAGAGATTGAGACCAGCCTGGCCAACATGGTGAAACTCCGTCTCTATTAAAAATATGAAAATTAGTTGTGCGTGGTGGTGTACACCTGAAGTCCCATATACTCAGGAGGCTAAAGCAGAAGAATCACTTAAACCCAGTAGCTGAGATCACACCACTGCACTTCAGCCTGGTGACACAGCAAGATTCCATCAGAAAGAAAGGAAGAGAGAAAGAGAGAAAGAGGAAGAGAGGAAGAGAGAAAGGAAAGAAAGGGAAGAAAGAAAGAAAGGAGGAAAGGAAGAAAGAAAGAGAGAGAGAGAAAGAAAGAAAGAAGAAAGAGAAAGAAAGAAAGAAAGAAAGAAAGAAAGAAAGAAAGAAAGAAAGAAAGAAAGAAAGAAAGAAGAAAGAAAGAAAGAAAGGTGACTACTGTTTTTTTGTTTTGTTTTGTTTTCTGTTTGCATGGTATATCTTTCTCCATCCCACTACTTCAAGCCTGTGGGTATCACTACACATGAGATGGGTATCTTGAAGACAACAGACAGCTGGGTCTTGTCTTTTTTTGAGATGGAGCCTCACTTTATTATCCAGGCTGGAGTGCAAAGGTGCGATCTCAGCTCACTGCAACCTCTGCCTTTTGGGTTCAAGCCATTCTCCTGCCTCATCCTGTTAAGTAGCTGGGACTACAGGCATGCACCACCATGCCCAGCTAATTTTTGTATTTTTAATAGAGATTGGCTTTCACCATGTTGGGCAGGCTGGTCTCGAACACCTGAGTTCAAGTGATCCACCTGCCTTGGCCTCCCAAAGTGCTGGGATTATAGGCATGAGCCACTGTGCCCAGCCAGGTCTTACTTTTTATCCAGCTTTCCACTCTATACCTTTTAAGTGGGGGCATTTAGACTGTTTACATTCATGGTTAGTTTTGATATGCAAGATTTTGCTTCTTTCATTATGTTGTTAGCTGGTTGTTTTGTAGACTTGATTGGTATAGTTGCTTTATAGTGTCTGTGGGCGATGTGCTTAATCGTGTATTTGTTTTAACAGGTATCGTTCTTTTGTTTCCATATTTAGCATTTCCTTAAGGACTTCTTGTAAAGCTGGTCTAGTTGTAATAAATTTCCTTAGCATTTGCTTGGTCTGAGAAGGATTTTATTTCTCTTTCATTTATGAAGCTTAGTTTGACAGGATATACAATTTTTGGTTGGAATTTCTTCTCTTTAAGGATGCTGAAAATAGGCCCTCAGTCTCTTCTGGCTGGTAAATTTTCTGCTAAGAGGTCTGCTGTTAGCCTGACAAGGTTCCCTTTTTAAATGATCTGACCCTTCTCTCTGGTTGCCTTTAATATTTTTTTATTTGGCATTTACCTTGGTGAATTTGATGACTATGTGTCTTGGGGATCATCATCTTTAATAGTATCTCACAGGGGTTCTCTGGATTTATTGAATTTGCATGGCATCCTCTCTAGTAAGACTGGGGAAATTTTTGTGTATTATACCCTAAAATATATTTTCCAAGTTGCTTACTCTCTCTCCTTTTCTTTCAGGAATGCCAATGAGTCGCAGATTTGGTCCCTGTGTAATCCATGTTTCTTGGAGATTTTATTTATTTATTTATTTGAAAAGGGGTCTCACTTTGTCATCCAGGCTAGACGGCATTAGTGCAATCATGCCCCACTGTAGCCTTGACTTTCCAGGCACCAGTGAACTTCCCAACTCAGCCTTCTGAGTAGCTGGCACCGTAGGTGTGTATTAACATGCCTGGTTAACTTTTGTATTTTTGATAAAGATGGTGTTTTACCATGTTTCCCAGGCTGGTCCCAGGTGGTGTTTTACCACGTTTCCTAGGCTGGTCCTGAACTCAAGCAATCCACCTGCATCAACCTCTCAAAGTGCTGGGATTACTGGTGTAAGCCACTGTGCATTTATAATTTTATTTTTTAAAATTTTTTCTTTATTTTTGTCTGAATTGATTTGCAGAACTGGTCTATGAGCTCTGAGATTCTTTCCTCAGTTTGGTCTAATATGCTGTTAATGCTTCTGACTGAGTTATAAAATTCTTGTAGTGAGTTTAATTCTAGTTCATTTTGATTCTTTCTTAAAATGGCTATTTTGTCTTCAGCTATTGGATAGTTTTACCGGATTCCTTGGATTCAGTTTCAACTTTCTCCTTAATCTTGATGAGCTTCTTTTCCATCCAGATTCTGAATTCCATGTCCATCATTTTCAGTCATTTCATTTTGGCCAAGTACCACTGCTGGGGAGCTAGTGGGCTCATTTGGAGGTAAAAGGGTGCTTTGGATTTTATAGTTACCAGAATTCTCACACTGGTTCTTTCTCATCTGTGTGGGTTGATGTTCCTTTAACCTTTGAAGGTGCTGTCCTTTGGATGGGGCTTTTAGCTTTTACATTTTTCACATTTTTTTCTCCAGTGCACCATTGCTAGTTTGAAGCTTTTAAATTCTTTAATGCCCTTGAAGGTTTGACTGTGGTATAAGTTGAGTTTAGTCAACTGGCTTCATTTCTAGATGCTTTCAGAAAAGTGCAAGGCTCAGCTCGGCACTCTTGGGCTGCCCGCTTTAACTCTGGTAAAGACCGGGACTGGGTTTGTAGCTTTGTTCTCTGGTTTGTCGATGTCAAACATGGGCTGCACTGAGGGGTAGTGCTCTATCAGGGGCTCCTGGCAAAAGCACTCTGATAGGGTAGCAGGGAAAAGTGCTCCACTGGGTCTGTAAGAATCGTGGGTGAAAGTGCTCCAGCATGGTGGTATAGTGAGGGGCTCTGAAGTTTCAGTGAGCCATTGACCTATATGATGTAGCAGCTCCTGTACCTTCCCCCAACTTCTACGTTTTGTTGAAGGGGAGGTTACACTACTACTCAGTCCATCAGGCATTTCCTTAATCCAAAAGACTAGGTGATACTGCAGTTTGATTGTGATGCTTAAGAATGCAGTCTAAGTTTTCAAATCAATGACACTTTGTTTTGTGTAATTTAGAAAATGCTTGATAAGACTCCAAACTCAAGCTTGTGGAGTTTACTTGATACAGTTTTCTATAAAATGTCATTAAGGCTCTCTTTCTCTTTCTGTTGGCCCTTGGTCACCAACCGGAAAAAGACACCCAGAATTGGGATGAAAGGTAGACCTTAGTTCTATTAGAGAAAACGTAAAAGCGTTTTCCCTGTACAAGGGAATTCCTGCACCATAACTTGATTACTGCGCACAGCAAATCTGAATAACTAGCAAACTTATAAGCAGTTCTGCTATTCAATTATATAGCCTCAGACATTGAGAAAAGCACTTAAATAAGCAAGTCTCATGTGCCTGAAACTAATCAAACTTTACAAAGAAAAAAAAGTAAATATATACGTATTGTAATATAAAACAAAAGGAATATGGGGCTTAAATAAATTGAAAGGGCTTTCAGATATTTAAAACTAATAAAAAGATTAAATTTAGGAAAGATCTTAAAAGTATCATTGGAAAAAGCAGTACTGGCATATTCTGTCCTTTTTTTCTCCCAGAACGTTTTTCTTCTTAAAACTTACAGCCAAAAAGAAGTCTCTATTTGGGCTATGATGAACACTATTCATTTCTCCTCAACCTGATTAGCCAGAATGTCTTTCGAATGATTAGTTTTCATAGAGAGAAAGGCCTCCAAATTAATGGCTACATTGATTGTTTATGCCTCCAAGAGACACGTTAAAGAAATTTCAGCAATGATAAAAGAAATGATGATCTTCTGAAAATATACAGTTTAATAGATTTTTAAAAATAAAAAGGAAGGTTTTGGAAACTTGCAAAAAGTGTGTTTAAAATTCCACTTACAAGTCCGGCTGCCTCGAGAGTTGGAGTGCTAAGGGCTTTGTTGATTGTTAGCATAAACAGCTGACCTAAGATTTTGGAATCCTTGGACTCACCAGTGGAAATTTTGGTAGAACTGCAATTCTGGCTCATATGTAGGGGCCGTTTACCATGCTGGCTTCCTTTTAATAAGAAATGCTGTCCCTCACCACTTCCCCCAACTGCCCTTCCTGGATGGTTTATCTTCCCTTGCCTCTGCTTTTGGAACCACACTAAAAATTCAAGAGGAAAGGTTTCCACAAATATTTTTCGGTTTGGTTGGCACAGAAGGGATGGGAATTTGCACAGAGCTTTTTTTGGACAAGTTTCTCTTAATTCCCTGCCAGTGAAGTTCTAATGCTGTGTCTCAGATGAAGAAAGGTAACAACAGATTAGACAATGATTCACTCCATCTTACGTTTACTCTAAAGAACTGCAATATGTTTTTGCAGCAGGGGAAGGTCCACATTAGAAGTAAGCTTACTTTCATTAGTGAAATTTACCTTGTTGAAATTGGCCAATATAATGACGCAATGGCTATTTCATGATAGCAGCACACACAAAATTACAGCTCACTGAGGACTAATAACGATCAACGTTCAAGGATGAGAAATACAGTAACATTTGTCTCTACTCTTGTTGAAGTTTGACAATTGTTGTTTATGCCATGGCAAATGAGGTTTCATTAGATATTGACATAGTTTCCTTTATTTAAATTGGTCCTGAATGCCCATTTTTCTCCATATCATCTCATATCCTCAACTTTCTTATTTATGTCTGAACCTGGCGGTCATACTCCCTCTTAAATCCCTCTTTGTAAATGCTTTGATCTGGGTCAGCACAAAAAATAAGTGTCAGTCTCAAATCACACCTTATTTCAATGAGGTCCAATTATGGTAACAGAGGTGGTCAAAACCAATACTTTTTGGAATATTAAACCCGTAAAGGCAGAGATCAAACTGATCATCTAAGGCTCGGTATCCAGCCTTTGGAACCTTCCATAACCCCTGTATTACTGAGCCCAGACCTGCTGTTGGCAGGTCAGCACAGTCAACATTGCTTCACACAACTGCAAACTGGATGATCAAGTACCGCGTAAAGTAACGGGTTCTGCGGTCGTCACCGATAAAACCCAGAACCATAACACTGGTCACGTGTTCCGTATGAATTGCCATGGTTGTATAGCCAACTTTTCCCCTGTCCCAAAGTATGGTACTAGTTATTCACAGCAAATTGGTAGTATTTGTAAAACCAGTGCTTTGACTATGTGACATTAAAATTCATGAGGACCTGATAACTTCCAAACACAACAAAATATTTGGATGCTTGTCACCTGAGTCCTGTACCAGCTACACGAACTTGGCTGAGCTGTTGTCATATTCCACTAGACTCTACCTAAGGTCATCTCCACTCTTGGCTCACTTAGCTAGCTTTAGAATTTGCTCTCCCCTTTATCCTATGCTTCCTCTTCTTTGTTACATTATATTGCTCCGGTCTTTTAAAGTCTCAAGAACAAGCTCTTGCATGAAGCCTTCCTGAAGTCATTGGTTCCATTTATTTTTTTCCAGGTCAAAAAGAATAGCCTCTGATTCACTTTCCTGAGCAATGCACTATTAAAAATTCTTTGATTATATAATATTTCCTGTTGCAGACTATCTGTTATATTGAAAGCCATTGAAACTGCCCTTAATAGATAATTAAGGTGTCTAGTGGTATATCAAGCTGAGTTGGGGAGCAAAAGTAGTGGGTTGTGTAAACCCCTTTCTACCAGGAGGTTTCCCTTGGTGAAAGAGTATTTTTCTTTTTTTCAAGACGGAGTTTCATTCTTGTTGTCCAGGCAGAGTGCAGTGGCACGATCTCAGCTCATTGCAACCTCTGTCTCCCAGATTCAAGGGATTCTCGTGCATCAGCCTCCCAAGAAGCTGAGACTACACGTGTGTGCCACCATGCCTGGCTAATTTTTGTATTAGTAGAGACAGGGTTTCACCATGTTGGCCAGGCTGGTCTTGAACTCCTGACCTCAGGCGATCCACCTGCCTCGGCCTCCCAAAGCACTGGTATTATAGGTGTGAGCCACCATGCCCAGCCTAGAAAGAGTATTTTTTTAAAAAAACAACTGGCATTGTTTAGAATTGCTGGTGCATGGTAATAATAAGCAGGCTAACTTTCAGTTGGGTTTATTATTTTTAAGTTATTATTATTATTTTTTGAGATGGAGTTTCGCTCTTGTTGCCCAGGCTGGAGTACAATGGCATGATCTTAGCTCAGCTCACTGCAACCACCGCCTCCCAGGTTCAAGCGATTCTCCAGCCTCAGCCTCCCAAGTAGCTGGGATTACTGGCATGTGTCACCATACCCAGCTAATTTTGTTTTTTTAGTAGCAACGGGGTTTCTCCATGTTGGCAAGGCTGGTCTCGAACTCCGGATCTCAGGTGATCTACCCGCCTTGGCCTCCCAAAGTGCTGGGATTACAGGCATGAGCGGCCATACCCGGCCCCATTTTTAAGTTATCCACAGACAATGGACCCCTTTATACATTGGCAGTCTGTTCTCACTTCAACACCATCCCCCTTGTATGTCACTGTTCAAAGCAACCCCTAAGTGATCAAATTATATATGGGAACAAAGAACTCCTGACAGACCCTCCTTACGGAAGCACATATTTCACCTGGGATAGTCAAAGTTTTCAAAGACTATAGGGAAAGGAGCTGCACACTCTGTGTACATAAGTAATTGTAGTTATTCTCATGTGTCCTTAAGATTACAAAAGACACTTGCATTGGCTTTTGTGTCCTAGTACTGTCCTTCTGTTAATACAAATGAATTAAAGAAATTAACCAATTTTCTTCTAGTCTATACAATCTCACATTTCTTAATTTGTTGGATTTGTCTGCACTATAGAAGCAAAACTCATAACAATTAACAACAAATAATCAGGCCAGGTGAAAATATTATGTTTTCTTTCCCTGAGGACTTTGAGACCTGAAGGTCCCGATATAGAAGGTCATGTCTGATAGTGCATCTTCTTACCTCAAACACTTTTGCTATTTTTTCAGTGTCTTTCTTCCCAGTGTACTAGTTAGGGAAGCGTAGGAGGCATGGAAGCGTGTGTGGAGTTGGATGCGTGGAAGGGTTTTAGGGCCAGGGTGAAATGACACGTCCTACCAGTGCCCATACGCTACATTATTCATTGGCAGAATTCAGCCACATGCCACACCCAGCAGCAGAGGATGCTGCAAAATGTAAACCCAGGGAGAAGAAGAGACGAACACTGATGACCGGTTAGCGGTCTCTACTACAACATGTTAGTGAGAGGAAGGGCACGCTCAACCTTGTCACTGCCAAAAATCCTGTGCTCAGTGCCTCACGCATTGTCAAGTCTTAGAAAACACCTGTCAACTAGCTGTGTACTAAGTATTCTGTGAATGATAAGGAAAGAGTGGGCCTGCAATAATCTTCAAACACTTTAATCAAGTCTTACTTCTAATTGGCCAATCTGCTAAAAAACCAAGAGGAGAGTCAGCAGATCCCTGAATGTTGATGAATTTTGATCATTTTGTTGAGAATTATAAAATCAAGGACAATTTATAACAATTCACTAAAAAATGGTTACGGTGCTTGTTGACTTTCTTAGTAATCAGTTTATGCACACATGCATTTGATTACATAAGCTATTTGCATGTTTATATAGAGAGAAAGAAAAAATAGTATTATATGGTTTGCAGAGACGAGAGAGGACATGTAAACATGTGCAGTGAACAGACAGAGCTTAAATTCAAGATTTCAGTATAAGGCACCCTGGAATAAATGGCAGAAAATATTCCTTGTGTTTTGAGTTTCCCTTACTATTGCATGTCATCTCGAAAGCCTAGCAACCAGTTTACATGCCCTCACAAATCAATCACTGCTAGGCAGCAGCCCACTTTGTGTCCTAATTCTAAGCATTTCTTCTTGTCTCAGGAAGGAATACTGATGTAGATTAACCACATCTACACTGTGGATGTGGTTGATTCTTTCAGGTACCACGAGAACAATGATGAGTAATGGGAAACATTTTTAAGATCACAAGAGAACAACTGTATATTAACAAGCAAAAAATGTATTCATCTCAAAATAACAGGCATTAACAAACCTGCACACTGCAGAGATGGATTGTTCCTACATGCAAAGAAACTGATGAAACGATTCCCACTGCTATGCTCAGAGAAAAATTAAGTGACAGGTCCCTTTTATTTAGGAGTGTGTTGGCTTTTTCCCTGATGATGGACTGATGATGTTATATAAAGTGTTATATAGTGAAGTCATGCTACATCAAATTACTGCTTACATAGGATGTTTCTGAACCATTTAACCTGATATTACAGAATAAAACACATGTAATCAACAAGCACTAAAAACGAATGAATACATAACAAGAATGACCCTTCACTTACCTGAAGAACGTGCATGAATTCTACTCAATGACAGTTTCAGTCGATTGTATCTGTTTGATTTTGGCATCCTGATCATCAAAGCCCTACTGATTACTTAGGGTACCCATTATACTTGGAAATGAATGACTTAAATACCCATAAATATGTAGAACATGGCATAATAATGTCAGGATTGCAACACTGCTCAGACCCATGACCTAGCCGGTGGCTTCAATTAACATTAAACCAGTGATTCTCAAATTTTAGGAGGCATCAGAATCACCTGGATGGTTTATTAAAACACACATTGCTGGATGCCAGTCACAAGCTTCCGATTCAGTAGATCTTAGAGGTACAGTCTGAGAATTTGCATTTCTAACAACTTCGCAGGTGGTGCTGATGCTGTTGACCCAGGGGCCACACTTTGAGAATGAATGCATTAAATTAATAATCAAACATCTGATTGAGGAACCACCATATGCCTGGAAATACAGAATAACTGAATTTTCCCATTAAAGGGATGGAGATGTTACCCAAACCATGCATTTTCATAATGATAGCTATCGTATCTACTTTTATTTTAAAATCTTGGCCCCCCTCCCCCACCAATAGAGCAAAATGAACAAAACAAATGATTCAACCCCCCTTCCCATTACCTTGCATCAGAGCCTTCTTGGAAGCTTTACCAAAATAACTCTACATCTTCTTCAGAATCTTTTTTCAGCCTCATTACATTTAGGGAAAAGAATGCAGGTTCCTCTTTGGCACTGTGTCCTCAGCTAGTCTGTGGGAAGCTCAGCAACTTGCCACTTGTTCCCGGTTTAAGTAACAGGAATGAGATCATCGACATTTTCTATTGGGTCTCCTCAATCTCCTCCTGATTCTGGTCTAATACCGGCATGCAACGGACATGTTGAACGCCAATGGCTAACAAACTCTAAAACTTTTGGCTATGTGCTGGAAGGGCTCCGAGAGACAGTCTATCCTGGGTTAAATTCAGCCACAGATGTGTTTTCTTTGGCTGATACTGTTTCAGGAAGAACTGCGCCTTGAATGGCTTCAGGAGGCGCATGCTCTCAGCGGCTTGTACTTCCTCCCGAGTTGCCGCTGAGCTGACTTCACCCATTTACGTTACCTGCCTGGCCCTCTAGGCCATTGCAATTGAAGTACCTGAAAAACCCTCTGCTTTAACAAATGAGGAAACTAGGCTTTGAAGAAACTAAGTAACTCTCACAGAGTCATGCAGATAGCTAGTGGCAGAACAGGACTACAACTAATAGCTCAAGATCGTCCCACTCTCTCTCTCTCTTTGCTGCTTTCTCAGTCTCTGGGGCCTCTAATGGTGTCAGCACAGACTTTAGACAAGAACTCAATCAATATCAGCATCACCTGCCTCACTCTGTATTACCCTAAGGGTATGCAGATCACAGTCACCTGCCTCAGTCTCTCAGCTGTGCTCCATACCTTCCTCAACATAGTACCTTCCTCTGGGGTGCTTTGAAACATGTTGAGACATGACTTCACACTTTTTGGTTTGTAGAGGAGAAAAATATTACGTAAATAAGTCCAAGGTCAAAGAAACAACTTGAGCTCTGGCTTTGGAGTCACTGACAGCAATAGTATAGATTTTCACAAAGGCATCCTTTAAGAACAAAGCCAACAAAAAACAAACAAAATAAAACCAAACAAAATTAGACTTCAAATAAAAGGCCGATGCCACAATCTGGGTTTGAGATATAGTAAAGTCAAGAGAGAGAAAGTTCCTCCTTGGCCCTCCTAAACTTGGCTGTTTGTGCTCCTCTCCAAAGTCCTTCTGTCATCATTAGATGGAGAACATTCACCTGCTCCAATCTGACCTTCTTGTTTTAGTGGCCGAGCAAAGAACAGAGCAGCAGAACTAAAAGCAGTGTCTCTCAAAATTAAGCTTACACAGCGATTGCCTGGGCACTCCCTGATGATGCAGCGTCTTTGAACCCAGCTGCAGAGATTTCTGGTAGGCCTGAAATCTATATAGTTAGCACTCACAAGTGTTTTCCATGCTAGTGATGCCTAGCGCACGCACTTGGAGAAATACCTCGTGCTTTTCAAACTTCAGTGTGTTTACAAATCTCTGTCAAAATGCAGCCTCGTTAAATAGGTCTGAGCGGGGAGGGGGTCTGAGGTTGGGCATTTCTCAAAAATTCCAGTAAGGTGCTGGTCCAGAAACCGTGCTTTGAGTAGAAAGAGTTTAGAACTGATGTGGTAGGGAGTTATATTTCCTAGGTTTAAAATTCAGCTCTGCACTTTTCTGGTTGTCAGTCTGGAAAAGCAGCTTAACCTCTCTGTGCCTCAATTCTCTCATTCTCAAATGGGACACAATTACATAGGAATAGGAGAGATTACTAAGTGGTTTTTTTTTTTTTTTTTTTTTTTTCCCCGACAGAGTTCCACTCTTGTTGCCCAGGCTGGAGTGCATTGGTGCAATCTCGGCTCACTGCAACTCCGCCTCCTGGGTTCAAGCGATTTCTCCTACCTCAGCCTCCCAAGTAGCTGGATTACAGGCATGCACCATCACAACTAGCTAATTTTGTATTTTTAGTAGAGATGGAGTTTCACCATGTTGTCCGGGCTGGTCTCAAACTCCTGACCTCAGGTGGTCCACCTGCTGCCTTGGTGTCCCAAAGTGCTGGGATTAGAAGTGTGAGCCACTGTGTCTAGCCAATACCAAGTTCTTGAACTGCATCCCATGCTAACAGGTTGTGGACTCCTTAAAGAGGTACCATATCTTCTTGAAAAACAAAACTTTGTAATTTTCCATTTTAAATATCTACAAAAACAGGCTCCTAATCCACTTCTCTTTTGCCGCTACCAAAAATGTTTTCCCTCAGAAATCAATAAAATCACCTCAATTCTAGGTTGGCCAGCTAAGAGAAATCTAACTAGCAGCTCATCAGCCACCACAGAGAAGGGTGGTGAACTGGTGGGCAGAGGTTAGGATATTTCCCTTCTTGGCTCTACTTATTGTTGTAACATTGAGTCAATGCACCTGCCTCCTTCTGCCTCAGTCTGTAGGACAGTGGCTGTGACAGCTAAGTCACTGCCAAGTTACATCTTATATCCTCATTTTATTCAATAATTTCCATATCTTAGTCTACTGAAGACTCCTTTGGGAAAAACTTTAAACTTGTAGGCAACCAGACCACACTTCACAAGGTACACATTTGGCAGGTTGGCTATGAGCACTCAACATCTCAATTTTTAAAAAACCTGGCCCTCATTCTGAAACAGGTGCTCCATCCTCTGAGAAATAAAGCTTTCTGAAAAGTTTGGGCCAGGTGCAGTGGCTCACGTCTGTAATGCCAGCACTTCGGGAGGCCAAGGCAGGTGGATCACTTAAGGTTAGGAGTTTGAGACCAGCCTGGCCAACATGGTGAAACCCTGTCTCTACTAAAAATACAAAAATTAGCCAGGCGTGGTGGTACATGTCTGTAATCCCAGCTACTTGGGAGGCTGAGGCAAGTGGATCACTTAAGGTCAAGAGATTAAGACCAGCCTGGCCAACATGGTAAAACCCCATCTCTACTAAAAATACAAAAATTAGCTGGGCGTGGTGGCAGATGCCTGTAATCCCAGCTTCCTGGGAGGCTGAGGCAGGAGAATCGCTTGAACCCAGGTGGTGGAGGTTGCAGTGAGCCGAGATATTACCACCGTACTTCAGTCTGGGTGACAGAGAGAGACTCTGTCTCAAGAAAAAAAAGTTTGAAAGGAAGGCTGCTTAGATACCATGCTAGTTTAACAGCAATAACGTCCCTGGTATATTCTACAGATCTCTATCCTTCGTGTGAAGCGATTAAATCATGTTCTTTTGAATGACCGTAGTGAAGGCTACCATTTGCTGAGTGAGCATTTATCACACACTAAGCCCTCATGTTTATTTTCCTTTACAAAGCCCTGCTATTACCATTATTATCCCCACAGAGTAGAATGAAGTCATGTCATGACTCAGAGAGCACCTTGCCTGGAGTTTCAATGTGAGTTAGTGTCAAAGGTGGGACCTCAAGCCTCCATCTGTCTAACTCCTAGTCTGACAGAGTTTTCTTGGAGACGGAGTTTCGCTGTTGTTACCCAGGCTGGAGTGCAATGGCGCGATCTTGGCTCACCGCAACATCCACCTCCTGGGTTCAAGCAATTCTTCTGCCTCAGCCTCCCGAGTAGCTGGGACTACAGGCGTGTGCCACCACGCCCAGCTAATTTTTGTATTTTTAGTAGAGACTGGGTTTCACCATGTTGACCAGGATGGTCTCGATCTCTTGACCTTGTGATCCACCCGCCTCGGCCTCCCAAAGTGCTGGAGTTATAGGCTTGAGCCACCGCGCCCGGCCTAAAGCAGAGCTTCTTTAACTGCAGCGTTCACCAGAATTGCTGGAGGGCTTGTTAAAACTGATTACTGGGTCCCATCTTCAAAGTTTCTGGTCAGTAGGTCTGGGCCAAGGCCTGAGAATTTGCATTTCTAACACATGCCCAGTGAAAGCTTAATGCAGTTGGAGCACCGGGGCACTAGAGTTAGCTGTTGGGTCCTTTCCTCCAGGGAGTTGGACCTCTCATTAACAGTCCTCACTACTCACACAGGGCTATTTAGAAAAGCTTTCTTTTTCCTTCAGGTGTTGCTTAGACAATAAGTATGTGACAAATGGCCAGTGAAGCTGCCATTAAGTCAGTTCTTAAATGCGTTCAGTTGTTACTTTTGCGGGGTTTGAAGCTGTCATATGCCACCCTCCTCAAGCGGAAAGAACAATTCTCCCTTTGTGGTGGCTCTTTCATAGAACTTCTTTTGTTCTGTCTTCTCTTTCTCCACTTAAAGAATGTTGAACTGCTGTACTTTGCCTCTATTCCAACTAAGCAATGGTTAGCAAAATAGCACCCAATAGGTTCTGTCCAACCAGGTGCTACAGGAATATAATAATCTAACCTCTATGGTTTCTTCCTCAGTTTCATGGAAAGACTTCAGCTGGGGTCTGGATTGGTCTTCCCTTTATGTCAGTGCCCCTGTGGTTGTCTCACGGGGCTCCAGGGTTTACTCTCACCAAGGGCATCTGCATCTACCCTAGGCACAAGCACCGACTGCTTAGTAAGAAGGATCTACTTCAGTTTGCAGCTCTTTTTGTTCTCCTCAATGAATTGCAACTGTGGTCCACCAAGTTATTTCCACAGCAAGTGGAAAGAACACCAGCCAGAGTTAAGCAAGCAGAATGACCCTGTGAAGTTTTGAAAGGGTAGGATGTATTTCCACTGGGATAGCTAAAGGGGAAACCTCAGAGTCCAAAGTCCCCAGTGACTTGTTGTCTCCTGGTACATTCTGCAGGCCTCTCTCCCAGCAGTAAAGCTGTGTCCCGGAGGCCCCTTTTTTGCAGGATTCAACCTGTAATTTGATTTTACAGATCTCATAATAACAGCTCAAATGACCTCTGGATGAGTCTTCTTCAAATCAGAGTTCACAAACCAGAAGTATTAAAAAAAGAAAAAATTCTAGGCCAGGCGTGATGGCTCACCCCTGTAATCTCAGCACTTTGGGAGGCTAAGGCAGGTGGATCATGAGGTCAGGAGTTTGAGACCAACCCGGCTGATATAGTGAAACCATGTCTCTACTAAAAATACAAAAATTAGCCGGACGTGGGGGCTCGCTCCTGTAGTCCCAGCTACTTGGGAGGCTGAGGCAGAAAAATAGCTTGAATCCAGGAGGCAGAGGTTGCAGTGAGCAGAGACCGTGCCATTGCACTCCAGCCTGCGTGACACAGAGTGAGACTCCGTCTCTAAATAAATAAATAAATAATTGACCTCTTGGAAAGCCTTCTACCATTCCTTTGAGAAAGGAAATGGAATTGGAGTACAAGACCTCGACGCAAAACCCACTACACCATTTACCCAAAGCAACTTGACCACCCCGAAGTTAGGGTTCCCAATTGTCAAACAGACGGACATGTTCACATCATTGCACTGGATGGAACGGAATGAGAGGACGAAATGGAGTAACCCAGATGAAGGTGCTTGAAATGTTTAGAACTTCAGAAAATATTAGTAGAATCGAATCCCCATTAAACACCTAACTTCATCTCCCTAATCTTTTTCTCTGGGGAAAAGCAACATTTGAACTGGTAACAACATCAGACTCAGGATTCAGCAAAGTTCAAAGTGCACATCAGTGGGAAGCAACGGAGCATGTAGGCTAATAACGTTGACAGGAGTGCTTGTCCTTGCTGTGCCACTCACTAGTGGTGTGACTTGGGGAGGTTTCTCGAAGCCCCCAGGTAGTTCAGGGCAGTTTTTTTAAAGTTTTTTGTTTTTTTTTTTTAATACAGTTGTTATGAACATGAAATAATTATGTATGAAGTTCTTAGTATAGTAATACATAGTGTGAACTCAGTAAATGTGGTTATTTTCACTGATAACTCTCTGTAAACTTCAGGTTAAAGAGCCTTTTTCCACAAATGTGCATATATATATATGTGCATATATATATATATATTTATATATGTACACACAGTCATGCGTTGCTGAACAATGGGAATACATTCTGAGGAATGCCTTATTTGGCAATTTAATCATCATGTAATCATCACAGAGTACATTCCATGGTGTAGCCCAGTGCACACCTAGGCTGTATGGTATGGCCTATTGCTCCTAGGCTACAAATCCGTACAGCGTGTTACTGTATTGAATTCTGTAGGTAATGGTGACACAATGGTAAGTAAATACTTGTGTATCTAAACAGAGAAAAGGTACAATAAAATACAGTATAAAAGATAATGCTACATCAGGATAGGGCAGTTGCCACGAATAGAGCTTATAAGACGGGCAGTTGCTCGGGGTGAGTCAGTGAGTGAGTGCTGAGGGAATGTGAAGGCCTAGGGCATTAGTATACACTACTGTAGACTTCATGAACAATGTACACTTAGGCTATACTAAATTTAAGAAATTGTTCTTCAATAATAAATTAACTTTAGCTAACTGTAACTTTTTTACTTGACAAAGTTTTTAATTTTTAAAACTCTTTGACTCTTTTGTAACAACACAGCTTAAAAACAAATACACTGTGGCTGGGCACAGTGGCACACGCCTGTAAGCCCTGCACCTCGGGAGGCTGATGTGGGCAGATTACGAGGTCAGGAGATCAAGCCCAGCCTGGCCAACATGGAGACACCCTGCCTCTACTAAAAATACAAAACTTAGCTGGGTGTGGTGGCATGCGCCTGTAGTCCCAGCTACTCGGAAGGCTGAGGCAGGAGAATCGCTCTGGGAGGCGGAGGTTGCAGTGAGCCGAGATGGTGTCACTGCAATCCAGCCTGGAGACACAGCGAGACTCCTTCTTAAAAAAAAAAAAAATAATTGTACAGCTGTACAGCAATATTTCTTTATCCTTATTCTATAAAGTTTTTTTCTAAACATTTACTTTTTATTTTTTTACTTTTTAAACTTCTTTTTTGTTGTTAAAAACCAAGACAGAAACACCCACATTAGCCTAGACCTACACAGGGTCAGGATCAGCAGTATTGCTGCCTTCCACTGCCTCCATGTCTCGTCTCACTGGAAGGTCTTCAGGGGCAATAACATTCAGAGAACTGTCATCTCCTATGATAACAATGCCTTCTTCTGGAATACCTCCCGAAGGACCTGCCTGAGACGGTTTCACAGCTAAGTTTATTTTTAATAAGTAGAAGTAAGACACTCTAAAATAATAGGAATACTATATCAAATGCACAACCAGTACCATAGCCATTTATTATCATCAAGCATCATGTACTGTACCTAATTGTGCGTGCTATTCTTCTGTATGGCTGGCAGTGCAGTAGGTTTCTTTACACCGGCATCACCACGAGCATGTGAGTAAAGCATCGCACTACGATACTGCCAGGTGCAAGGAATTTTTCAGCTCCATCGTAATCTTATGTGGTCTGTTGACCAAAACATGATGCAGAGCTTGACTGTATATATTTACAACATTTTGCCTACAATTTTAGGGAGTTCATGGATTTCCTTGTTGCCTGTCTATGGCACTTGGGCCCCTGGGCCTCATGGGTGATATTATTGATCCATCATCAGGTGAGTTAGGCTTTGCAGTGTATTAATAATTTTTTTCTTTTATCTTCAGATGTTAAGTTTATGGACTTTCAAATGTGCTGTTATTACTAATTGAATGTGAAAACCCAGTGCAGCCTAGAAGCTTCCTGGCCCTCGTAATTCTGTCCAAACCCAGCCCGAATCACAGTTCCATGGCTTGTGACATGCAAAACTTTCTAGGAGTCCCTGTGGCCTTGCCTTTATCTTCCTCTGTGGTTCTCCTCTGGTCTCTGCGGGCCCTTTGCATAAGTTTCTATTGTGCTATGTGACACCTGTACACAGAACTCAGCTCCTTTACTGGTTTGCACAAGACGTCTAATTGAACATTTGGTGCTTTTGGTGAAGAGTCTCATTGTGGAGCGAAGTGTTTCACCAAGTTGATCACTCCGCCCCGCCTTTCTTCTTCCATTCTGGTACATCAAAAGAATTTTTCTCTTCATATCGAGTCTCCAGCCATATCTAGGCCCAGCAGGATATCACTTTCTGTCCCATCCATTCATCCGGAGTTTTTTTCCTTCAGTTTTTTCTCTTTCTTTCTTATGAGAAATTCAATGGAAATTTTTTCTCCCTCCCATTCCTTACGAATTAATATTACTTGGGACTATGGATCTCATTCTGCCCCTAGCACCTGGGGCAGTACCTATCATGTAACAGATGTTTACTAATTGAATAAAAGACGAAGAAAGGAAGAGAGAGAGGAAGGTAAGAATATAAGAAAAGAGGAAGGAAGGAAATAAATCCCTAACCTTGCCTTGGATCCAGATTGCGATTGCATTAACAGCTCAGAGATTGTTAAAGTAGCTCTCCTCCTACTTCTTCTGCTGAGGAGGGTTTTTTTAAAATCCTTTTTTCTTTTATTCCCAGTATCTCAGCAATTTCCCCAAGCCAATTTCTAGCTCTTAAAATAGATTCACACTGTGGTTCTTCCTTTTGTGTGTGTGTGTGAAGTAAGAGAAGTTCACAACTCACTTCATAATCCCCTTGCAGATAATTAATTAACTCAGGGGGCAGCCTTAAGAAGCCAGAAGCATGTTGGCTTTAATTTCCCTTTCTGAGATTCTCTTCCCTCTATTAACTTCACCTTTCCTCAGTCAGGGCAAAAATTAATTTGAGTCCCTCCCATCTTTGGAGGTAATTGGTCCCTTCGACAGATTTTTCTTAGAATGGTCATTTCCTCACGTCCTGTAAACTGTAATCCTCCTCATGTGGCTTTTCCCTTTTTAGAGAAAATTTACTGGAATTTGGGAATGAGCTTGCTTTACGTTAAGATAGAAATGTAAGTGTGGGCCTCTTTTTTTTATTTGCGGCATCTCTTCATAGCATTCTGAGAGAGATCGGAGTTGATCCTTATAGACTGGATCTCCTCGTGTGGTATTGGGGGTGGCGCAGATTGAGGAAGCTTGAAAAAGGAAGGAGAAGGTTAGAAGAAACCAAGGGCAACTTTCTGTTTTTCAGGCGAATGGAGCTTGATTTCCAGCTTCGTACAATTATATTCTCTGCATTAGCTTCAGAGTAGTTCAAGAAAATGAAGGAAGGGGTCTTTTCCTTGTAAAATTGAATTAATGTGTTCAGACAGATAAAACTGAACTGAGTGACTAAACTGTTAAGCCTGTAATTTAACCACATGTACAAGATTTACATCTGCACACAGTTTGTGTGCTGTGTAAGTAAGAGGGATGGTACCTTCATTTCTATATCTCAGTACTTAGCCTGATGCCTATCGCATGGTTAGAAGTCAAAACTCTTCTTTGAGTTGACTGAAACTGGTTAACTGGTTGCTTAAAAATATGTAGAGCTGAGAGTACCACTGTGGGGGACTATTTTAAAGAGGTGAAAATAAAAGGCTTCCTCCCAAAGTTGAAATATTTGAAAGACAATCGCAAAAGCCCTTGGAAGATGTTGGTGGGAAGATGTCTGGTTTAATTTCTATTTATTTCAAGCTCTACACTAAACTATAAAGGCTAAGTGCAAAGAAGACTCAGTCCTTGACTCCAAGGACACCATAGTCTGGAAGCGTAGGAAGAGAAGTAACTAGATAATTTAAAATATATGAGCCCGGGCATTTCAGCTGCAGTTCAGCACTTCAGCTACACAATTCCATTTTCAGAAAGAATGTATTAGGATTTGGGAATAAGCCTGCATTGGTTCATAATAGAAATGTAAATGTGACGTTCTTTATCTCTTTGGGAGACTCCTCATGGGATTCTGAGAGAGACCAGGATTGCTCCTTACAGACTGGATGACTGTGGTTCCCACTGAGTCATCCAAGTGGTTTTGCACGTGCAACAATATGAAGGCATTTGATCTTGCTGGGACTCCCTCAGGGGTAAGCAGTCCACTGTACATAGTTGGACGGATATTCTAATGAGACACTTGGGGATGGAGAAGGTCAGACTTTCAAAGGACATGTGCAGTCACATTAGATGATCACCAAATGGCCTGCTAAAAAGCACAGTTCCATTTCTCTGTGGAATCTCCTTTTTGCTGTAGGGAAAGGGCAAGTTCATGGGCAGTTAAATCACATAGAACATTAAGGGAGAGGTAAATGGCTGCCCCCAAGGCCTCTTTTCCCTTCCCAGTTTCCATGCAGTTTCCTGTCTCTCTGTTGAATAAATGTTGAACAAATATTTAGAGAATCTTTATTTAACTGCATCCTGGTTACCAGTTCTGTGGCACCCACATGTGTCGCGATCCCATCATTAACCTGGATGTGATGTAGAGCCCTCTCTGTGTGCCAGCTACACACCATGGTTCCACATGCATTGATGAAATCACTCTCATTAATTTGTCCCAGTGGAAGGAGGACCATCAGGCAAAAGTTCAGGAGTTAGAATAGTTATAAGACACTAGGCTTGATTATTTTCAAGTTTCTGCCAACAGGAACTCATTGTGGGGTTAGAGAGGAAGATGAGACACTTGGCTAAGAGAACACTGTGAATGTCTTAATAAACAGATAAGAATCTTGTTTACTTAGCATTTTCAGTATTAGAAAGCAAGTAGGACCAAAGTGAGACTTGAGAACTGTGTGTTCTTCACTGCAGAGATTCTACAAACAGATGTGTGTTTAGACTTCAAGACTGGTGCAGGAAAGCATTGAGATTGATTTGGGAAGAGTTTCTGAAGAGACTATGAATGATTAAGCTGGAAAACATCAAAGGAGAATGGACTTCTCCTTAAATGCCCTCTATAACATTATTTGTCTTCGAAACGTTTGAGTGATTTTAATAGCATCCTACTGTTTATCTTATAAATTCTTCCTCATTCTTTAGAACCCACTTAGGTACCGGTATCACTGATCAGGAAAGTGATCTCTAATTTCTCCTGCCTCCTAGAATTCATCTGCCCTTTCCACATGCTGCTATCACTACTTTGACCACATTGAATTGTCGATGGGTTTATTTGCAGGTCTGTCTTCCATACTGGACAGGGAGGTCTTTGAGTCTAGGCATTGGCTTCATTTATCTCTGGGTCCTTATTTCGACCTAACATTTGGCACACTGCAATTGCTTGGTATGGATCTGCTTAATACAGAAACACACTTATCATAAGTACAATATTTATTGTGCAACTTTTGATGGCCATGAATAAACGTGCTGGTTTTCTTTCTGGCTTCAGGTCGTAGTTTATTCTAACCTAATTAAATTATTTCATGGATGAGACCACTGAGTTTAAATCATTCTCCCAAGGCTATAGAACTTGTTACATGGCCCCTCCAGGACAAGGACACAGGCATCCAAGGACACAGGACTCCAAGCCTGGTGCTCTTTCTTTCCCCTTTTCATTTCTGATTTCAAAAATCAGCACATGTTTAGAACAGAGTGTTAAAGAACAAAGAAAATTCCTCCAAAATTCAACTGCCTAGAGATAACCAACATCAGCATTTTGGGAAATATCCTTTCTAATGTGTGTGTGCGCATGTATATAATTTTACTTATGTAACTAGCTATTAAATGGGGCTCTTTGAGTTGTTTCAGAGTGGTAGCTGAGGCCCCAAAGCTCAGGGCAATAGAAGACAAAGAGCCACACATTCTGGAGAGAAGGGCTGGAGCATTCTGAAGATCTGGCTGAAAGATGTCCAACCTGCTTTCCACTTTCAACATCCAGCACCCACTCCAGCCCTTCTGTAATGAATGGCCAGAGGCACCTCTGGGGAGAATCCTTCAACATACTGAAACACACAGGAGGAGTCAATGCTGTGGTGTGACTCCTCCCCTCCAGCCAGGTGAGCGATCCAGAGGGAGGGTGAGGTCCTTGCCAGCAAAGGAAAATGGTACCTTATTGCCACAGGGAAGTTTGCTGCATTGTAAGACAGATCTTCAATGAAAAGTAATTGCAAAAACTGCGATTTATTTTTGAACCCACCTAATAGAAGAAAACACAGAGGCTTTTTCTGGTCTGCTCCCTAATTAAAATACAGGAGATTCTTGGGAGAGCTGCACATGGCCCAGAGTCTAAAGACACAGACACAGAGACCGGGGCCTGTCGCTCACTGGGAGGATTCCAAAATCTCATTCAGAGAGAGAAGTAACTGAAACAGGAGGAGTGATGCCCTTCACAGGCCAGGGGTGGTGGAATTTCTTTTGAGTCATGTGCATGCCAGGCAACCTGTAAGGAGCCCACCCTTGGATGCCTTTGGAGGTAGGGTGGAGCTGCAAACAAACAAACAAAAAAAAGAAAAAGAAAAATAAATAAAACAGAAAGAAAATGACTTAGGTTAACAGATTACTGATCTCCCTTACCTCCAGCTAGGCTCTGAGCCTCAGGTTAAACTTGATAGTGAGGGGAAGGGCAGAAACTTAAGATGTGAGATTTAGATTTAAAATATGTTTTCAACCTGAACACAGCTAAAAAAACAATGAGCTATACCAAGATATTGTTGTGGTGGACCGAGTGAAATGCCATGCAGATCCCCCTTAAGTGGAACTTCTTGTCCTAGCCATTTGGAGTGCTGTCAGGAGAAAACATTCTGGCCTAAGTCTCCTGTGGGAATGGCCTTCGCTGGAGAGAGCTGCCTGCCCAGGTTCATCACACCCCTCCCAGGGTAGCCCAGATCCCATGACTGAGGAGGAGGATATAGAGGCTCTGCCATTTCCGTCCATTATGGGGCCATTTTGGCTCCAGAGCTTCCTAAAGCAGCCAAGGTGTCATTGGGCTGGCAGGCACCAGAGCTCACCTTCTCCCTGTCCAATCTGGGCCCTTTCCCTGTTTGACAGGTATTTTTCCCAAGGGCTCTTCGTGATAAATACCTTACAACTAGACTCTGTCTCAGAGTCAGGTTGCTGGAGAATCTTACTTGAGACAATTGTCCGGGGAAGCAAAATCAAACCAAATATGTTCGAAGAGAAAAAAAAAATAGATATTTCCTACTCATGCACTACTGATTGCAGTATTTCTGTAAACACAAAAATTAAATCAACTAGACACTATCTTTTGTAAAATGCTTTTCAAAGTTCCTTTTTATTGAGTATTCAGCGATGTCATTCCTTTTAATGGTTGCATTATATTCCCTTCTAGGAAACGTAACATATTTAACCAACCCTCCCTGTTTAGGCTAACAAGTAATTTCCAAATTTTCACCATTCTACTATTGCCGCAGCAACCCATGCATACATTTTTGTATACGTGTTTAATTATACCTTTATAATCTATTCACAGGAGTGGGATTACTGGGCTAAAGGTATTTTCTCTTTAGATAGTGCAATCCTCATTTCATTATAGAAATTTTATATTAACTTTTACTTCAGCCAAGTGTAGATAAATGTGATGCATCTCCATATTCTTGCCCACTCCGGGCATTGCTAATCTTGTTCATCTTTTATAACATATTAGGTGGCATTATTTTATTTATTATCTTTTTATTTACTTATGTTTTCTGAAGAGGTTGAAAATATGTTATATATTCATTGGCCAGTCTAACCTCTTGGCTTGGGATCTGGCTATTCTGTCTTGACACCCAATTTTTGCTGGCATCCTTGTATTTTTCTTGCTTACTTAGAGGTGCTCCTTTTTTATGTATCAAGACTGTTTCACACTTTGACTGGCAAATAATTACCTGGTTTGTTGTTTGTCTCTTGACTTGGAAAACGTTGAAGATGGAGCATTTTGGCTTTATGCTTCCGAATCTATAGGTCTTTTTCTTTATGGATTTTGTAGTTGGTGTTCCTTCCTACAACTGTCTTGCTTATACTACTGGTTTTCCTAAAATGTTATTTTCTTTGGGACGAAATTAAATATTTTCCTAGTTATGAATTATCAGAATTCAAATTTATAATTTCTTGAAGTCGTATTATCCATACTAGTATTTCTCAAGCACACATGACCTAACCATGCCAATATTATTGTTTTGAGTTCACGTTATTATTAATCTAGCCCTATTCCTTTTTCTTATTCAAATTAATAGAGAGATTATTTTGAAGAAAAAGTAGCACAAACTTTCTTAGTGACTATCCCAGGTTATAATAGGAGTCAGCATCTCCAAGGTAGCATTTTGATAGGCATTCTTATGACTGCCAAAGTTTTAGCTTCTTTTTCCAAAAACTGAGAATAATCAGACCTACCTTATGGGGTTGTAGTAAACAATGAATCACATAGAGTCAGGGAATCAGGAGAAGCTAATCAATGATATTATTATTTTAATTATTATTTTATTTTCCTTCCTTTTTCTTTAAAGAGTTTATAGTTGGGTAATGTGAATGAATGTCACACACCTCATAGGCATCCACAATTCAAAACCCTCAAATTTTTGTAAGTTTGTGAAAACCTCATTTGGTGATAAAACCTGACCTGCACTGACATGAGGTATTTATAGTTTTTATGATCCCATTTACTGGGAATATTCATATACTCATATATTGTACTGTACTGTAGATCTTAATGCATTTGATTATGGGGTACCTCCCCTATTATAAATATAAAAGTTTCCAGATTCTGTGGTATGTCTTGTCCCAAGGACTTCACAGAAGGAACTGTGGAATTATACAGTATGATATCTTCAAAAGGCCCCGTTTCTCATAGCAAGTGTCCAATATGAAAAATTTAGCAATACTACTGATCACATTAAATTGGTGTTATTCATTTGAATTATATTGTTTTTGTTGTTTTGTTTGTATTTAACTGGAAATGTATTTTGGATATAAATTTGTTCAAAATTATATATATTTATTATTAATTTCTAATTTTGTGTTTATAATATTGAGGTACTGTTATAATAAAAGTAATGCAAGTATATAAAAAATTAGGGAGATCAAGGGAAAAGACAAACATTTTAAGTTAACATTAACTTTTAAAATACTTTACATGGGCCCACAGGAGACAAGATAGTTTCATCTATGATTTTAAAGACGTATGTGTGTAAATACATGCATGTGTGTGTAGCACTATGTGCATATATAAGTATATAACATATGCTCTAATAAAAATTCAAAAGCTTAGTCTTCCTCCTAAAAACACTGCTTATTTTTTTTCTTTTGCTAAGAGCATTTGGAGTCCACTCCAGTTAAATGGGCTAATGAGGCAAGCAGTATGTTTATGAGGAAAGCCTACCTATACCCACAGCCACAGAAATGACTGATTTCATAACTTGACTAGTCTTTTAACTAATTTCCTCCTAACCCCTTTAGTGACCACATGTGCAAAGAGGTTAGAAGAAACTAATGAAATGAACCAGTTGGTGCAGAATAATACAAATAGATCCTCCATCAGAACATTTACATGTTCACAGAGAAAACTGGGTAAACCTTAGCAAGAAGAGTTTAGATGTAACACTTGTGGGATCGTTTAGGACAGTAGTTGCATGCAAAAGCCGAACAGATAAGATAAATATACGAGATAAACAGGCCATTAGAAAGAAAATAACGCAGGCTGATGAGGGATAGCACTTAAAACTATTTCCAGTATCAGAGTATAGACGGGCAGTGGTGGGGCCATAGTGATTTGCACTTAAACAGCAATTCAGTGTCCCCATATCTTTTGTGTTTATGTTTCAAGACAAAAGAGAAATCTAGGGTTTTATGTGAATTCTTCTGACTTCCTGTATTGGCAATTAATTCAATAAAAAAACTAGTGTGGGTCAAATAAAATACATCTGTGGGCCAGATCTCATTTTCAGACCGTAAGTTTGCATTCAGGGTCTCAGAATCTGGATGACAGTCATTAGCATCCTGAGTACACTTGGCCCCCTATTTCTAACACTGGTTGAAATAAAAGAGTGAAAGAAGACAGTAAATCTTCTCTTGGGGTAAATCATACAATTTTCATCTGAGGCGATAGCTTTGGCTGTGGCTCATGAGTTTACTCCTGGTAGCCAGAAATCTCTCCCTGTCCTTGTTAATATTTTTGGCTAATCTTTATAGAAATTAAACTGGATTGGAGCAAATTGAAATGGATACTCAAGGACCAATTGGAGGGCTTTATAAACCGTTCGTTTCAAAGTGAATCCCAAACTGAAATTTATTCTGTTTCCAATCTGTTTATCTAGCCTTCTCAGAATAGTATAAGGTACTGAATGTTTAACACTGAGTGTTTCTTTTGGCCAACGTTTGAGATCAATCTGTTTCGTTAACAAATAACAATCATTTAATGATGGAAGGTTTTCTCTCATTTCCACTGAAACACAATTATTTGGCAACAGATTTGCAAAGTCGTTTAAGAAGACAGCTTTTACCTTTCAACCCTGGCTTGTGTTCTATACATTTCTTCCCGCAGCAATATGCACTTCTTGTAGCAATATTTTAGCTGCTGAGAATAGAGTGGAGACTCAGACAAATTTCCTAGATTCCTGTAAGTAAAAGTTAAATCTATAATAATATATTTGATGCCACTTCTAATATATATATTCAAAGTAGAGACATAAAAATATATATTGCATAAAGCCAAATATGAAACCCTAGACTACCCTATCCTCAGAGGATAGAGGAAAAGACTGTAGCCATCTATAGTCTTCCCTGTAGATAAGGAAAATAAACAGACAATGAATTAAGATAGTAGTGAAAATGGTGAAATTAAAACTCCTGCCAATGCAGGTGGGCACAGACAGCTCTCTGCATCAGGTAGTAAGGGATTCCTTCATTTACTCCTTCATTTACGTATCTCCATTTGTCAGCTCTGTATTTCACAAATTAGAAATTGATAAACAGAAATGGTTACTTTGGTGAAAGTTGAGCTTGTTGTTCACTATAGTTGCATTAGTAACTGGATTTCCCAGGCAAGGTTTGAAAAAAATCCCAATTGGAATGAGTAAGCCAGTAAAAATGTCCAAGTAATAATCACAGCTTAGTTTTAAGAGGCAAAAAGACAAAAACAAGACTGTGACAATATAAACAAAGATTAAAGATGATGTCTGCTTTAGTAAATGTCTCCAGCAAAAGAAACTGCAGACATGGGTTCTAACATGGATAAATAACTGCTGCTCTTCTTGACTTCATCTTTTATATCATGCTATTTCTGAATAAAACCCTAGACAAAAAAATCAATAGGTTGGGTGAGATCATCAAAGCAAAATTATTTTACAAGTAAAGCTTCTCTCTCAGCTGGCTCTCCCAAGGCAGATTACAGCATTTGTCTCAATAAACATCAAATTAAACAGTTCCTGTGTATTTCTGGAGGCAAAGTCTGAAAGTGCAAAAGCCAACAAGCTAGGAAACGTTTTTTAAGGATTGAGAAACATTTCCCCAGCTTACAAAGACACAGTTATAACTGCAGCTTTTTTTTTTGCTCCCCTAAAAATCTGTCTGCTAAAGGAAAGGGGGAGACTAGGTTTTAAAAAACCCAACTTTATCAAAGAAAGGTTTTTTTATTTTTCTGTTTAGACATACAATCTAATGAACAGATCATCAATTGAAGAAATTGTCCAGATATTCTTGTCACGTTCAAAAACACAGTTTTCTTGAACTTTATAAATAATTGAGAATGGAGTGCTCTGTGTTATTGTGGGGATAATTCAGGTAGCACTTCATCTTTCTATTCTATTTAGTATGTGGGCCTACATTATAGATTATAGCAAAAATAGATTCAGGAGAAATGACAACTTCTGAACGGTAAAAGATGGCTCCAACATGGTTATTCATTCATTCGTTAAAATGTTTATCAGACACATTATAGGCAGTGTGCTATACATAACACCAAAGATTACAATGTTGAAATAAGATGGACACGATCTCGCCCTCACGGAGTTCATAATCTATAGGTGAGACAGACAATAAACCAGACATTTTTAAGTGTGATGGGGGTTATCAAGAAGAAATTCAGGGTATCCTACAGGTCTCTGCAGAAGTGCCACTTCCTTCTAGAAGACATACCTGACATAGAGGATGCGTAGAAAGTTGATATGATAGGAGAAGGAGGAAGATGAGGAAATGGGTGAAGTCATCTGAATGCTCTAGCCTAACTCCCATCTGATTCCCGATGCATGAGAGAATGGAAGCAGGGATAACAGAAAAACCACAGAGCCAAGCCCCACTCGACCCTCAGAATTACAAACAATAAGAAAGCCGTCATTATGTCAAGTCACTACATTTTGTGGCAGGTTGTTATATGGTGATAAATAACCCAAACATAGTGACTTCCATTTTGCAAGTTAAAGTGACCTTTGTTAATTGTGAATCTTGATGTCACAGGGCTTGGCTGAGCCTAAACCAGGAATCTCAGTGTGGCTCAATGTATGCGCCTCCTCAGGCACCCATTTCATGGGGAAAAAAAAAGTTTGAGAGAGAAAGTTTTATGTGCAGGTGATATCGATAGATCCTGGGGATGAAGTGCAGGAAATCTGTACATCCTCCTCAAACAGGCCTCATAATATGGATTTCAGTCCTGGACAGGCTATTTTCTCCACATCTGGGTGGAGCTAAGTTCAGGGTTTGGGGGCTGTGGGGATCAAAGGGAAAGTGACCCATTTGGCAGTGCCTCGTGGCCTGCAGTATTAGGTACTCCTGAATGTTGCTTTGTGAGAAAAGAAACCATGTCACAGAGGAAGAGTTGAGGCATCATTCTGAAGACAGTTGAACTTTCCAGAAGGCCAGAGTGAAGGATCATGAACGGGGTCACACATGTAGCACTCACCAGGGACGCCCCAGGCAGCTGTGCAGAATGGGGCAAGGGGTCAGAGTGCTGTGGTTTCAGGTCTGAAAAAGTTGAGTATCTGTGTTACTGGGCTCTTTTCTTTTTGGTTTTTACCTCCTCCTCTTCATAATTCTTTCTTCTAGGAGAAATAGCCTAACCTTTCTAAAGTATAATTTTTTTAATCCATAAAATTACGAACAATAAGAAAGCCGTCATTATGCCAAGCCACTACATTTTGTGGCAGGTTGTTATATGGTGATAAATAACCCAAACATAGTGACTTCCATTTCGCAAGTTAAAGTGATCTTTGTTAATTGTGAATCTTGATGTCACAGGGCTTGGCTGAGCCTAAGCGAGGAATCTCAGTGTGGCTCAATATAGAATGACAACATCTACTGCAAGATGATGCATGTATAGCGCTTAAGTGAGTGGCATACTGCCAGCGTTTAATAATGACTCAATCTATTATTATTCTACTTGGAAATGCTCTGAATAGATTTGAAAGCAATTAGCTAAAAGCTGGCTATTGTTGGCTTCTAAAAGACAAGGGGCATTGGTGAGGCACAGGATTAAACTGACAGAGAAGTCTGTTGGTGGGTATATCCAGGATTATTCTGTCCTTGTGCCAATCTGCTTAGATGTCTCTGAGAAAACCAGCATGAGAGGCAAAGCATATTAGGCAGTCAAAAGATATTTAGTGAACACCTCCTACCTAGGCACTGGAAATAGAGCAATGGATGAAACTAACAACATCTTCTCACAGAGCTTACAAGGAAACGGGAAAGGCAAACATTAAAGAAATGTCTACTCAAATACTCATTAATTGCTGCTTGTGTGGGATATAATGAAATGCCCATTGCCCAATGACCAGTTTGGGCAGCATTTTTGATCTTCCTGTCAGATTGCCAGCCCAGAAATCAGATTCAGTTTTTCTTAAACAGACCCAATTTTCCCTGGATTCAGATCCAGGTCACTTACTGCTATGATCAAATTTAGTTTCTCTGAGTCTCGGTTACCTTATTTGTAAATTGGAGGATGTTATAATTATTCCAATCTAAAAGGATTATTGGAGAGTTCATTAATTGAAGCCTAGGTGAAATCTTCCTCAATGCGGGGCTCACAGTGGGTCCCAGTAAATGCAGTTTCTTGGCTTTTTCTAGTGTAGACATACATTAAACTTACAAGTGGGCTGCTTTGGGTATCAAATTTGAAGAAAAAGATAAGATGAACATGCACACATACTCCTCATATGTGAAGCTGGGCTCTTAATCAGAGAAATGAGTGTATTGACAGAAGGGTTTTTCTTTTGGTAATGCTTCTGAGTCCTCCCTCCCGGATTGTTCCATGTCAATTGTATTTTTTTTTAATTAATTTATTTTATTTTAGGTGCATACCATATCTGGCATTTCTCCCCATGTTATCCCTCCCCACCCTCCCCTTAAACAAGCTGTGAATGGGAACCAAACCAAAACCATTTTGTTTTAGCAGCAGGTTAAAAGTTGTCTGAACAATGTCATCCAATAAAAGACTACCCTGGCAGGGCACGGTGGCTCATGCCTATAATTACAGCACTTTGGGAGGCCGAGGCGTGTGGGTCACGAGGTCAGGAGTTTGAGATGAGCCTGGCCAACATAGTGAAATTCCATCTCTAACTAAAGCTACAAAAATCAGCCAGGCATTAGGTGGCGTGTGGCAGTAATCCCAGCTACTCAAGAGGATGAGGCAGGAGAATTGCTTGAGCCTGGGAGGTGAAGGTTTGAGTGAAGCTGAGATCTTGGCACTGCACTCTAGCCAGGGCAACAGAGCAAGGCACTGTTTCCAAAAAAAAAAAAAAAAAAAAAAAAAAAAGGGTGGGGGGGCTAAACCCCAGTGAGTAGGGAGGGTTTGTGATGTGCCTGGGTGTGTGAGGCAGGTCGTGAGGGGTTGGAGAGTGGTGAAGGGATACATCCATGTGGCAATTTGATTTAATGTAAGGACTAGATTAAACCTTTGTGAAAGGGAAACTCAGTGATCATCAAATTATGAAATTGGCAAGTTCAGTTCAAACTATTTTCAGTAACAAGTGGTTCAGGGAGCCAATAACTTATTGGAAAATAATAATTTGCTTACCTAACTTTGTCGTGTTTCTATGACAATTTCAGAACAAATTGGCAATTTGGTCAATGATGGCATGATATTAAATAATAATAAAATATTACATCAGGCTTAGAAGGCTAGTGAGTGATCATTTCTTCCAGCCCTTGTTAATGTTGGTATTCTTCACTTTGTAAACATATTGCAATAATTTAATTTATTATATTCTTTAAATGTCTTTTGTCATTACTTGCTATGGGCAAGAGCAAAAGATAAAAAATGTCTTTTATTTGCCTTCAACAATTTCATAGCTTTCATCTTTAATTGGCGAAAATTGGCGAAGGCTTCTTTCAAAATGTGTGTTTGTTTATCAACGAGCGTACTTGACCATTACTCTAAAGAAGTTATTTTCGGAAAGTTTGCGGATAATGCGGTTCTGTTGTTAAGCAGGGCTTTATAACTTACAATCGGCTGGGGTTTAAGATGGTTGGGAGAAAACAGAAGGACCCGCAACACAATCATTCTTTTTGTCTGGGAAAATTGTTTAAGATGATTTTAATAATTAGGCTTATTACATTAATATAGGTGAATATCAAAATATTCAGTTGTGAAACCAAAAAATATGTGGATATTATGTTTCTGCAGACTTTGGGGATATGGATCACAGATGTTGTTTGGAACCAGCTGAAACTCAAACAAACGTTTTCTTAATAGCCAATAAACTCTAAGTATTAGCTAAGGTACTTGAAAATTTCTACCATAATATTTAACCAAATTCTCATTTCTTTTTATTAGTTAAAAAAAAGTATGATGTAGGCTTACATCAATTTTGCCAGCTGGCTGGATCTCTAATGTTGATAGGTTTTCATATGCAGATTTTCAATATTTAGTTGAAGACCGTTACATTACCACTTGGCATTTGGAAAGATAGCCATCAAAATTGTAATTTAGGCTGGACGCCGTGGCTCATGCCTATAATCCCAGCACTTTAGGAGGTCAAGGCCAGTGGATCACCTGAGGTCAGGAGTTTGAGACCAGCCTGGCTAACATAGTGAAACCCCATCTCTACAAAAAATGCAAAAATTAGTCAGGAGTGATGACATGTACCTGTAGTCCTGCTACTCAGTAGGCTGAGGCAGGAGAATAGCTTGAACCCAAGAGGTGGAGGTTGCAGTGGGCCAAGATTGTGCCCCTGCACTTCAACCTGGGCAATAGAGTGAGACTCTGTCTCAAAAAAAAAAAAAGTAATTAATTATATTGTGTGTCCTTCTTTATGTTTTTGGAGAAACTAAGGCCTAGATAGTTGAGAAAGATTAGTTAAGATTTTTAGTTTGCTAGGGTTTGGACAAAGTTTGGATATTTTATTATGGTCTAAAGTTTTGTAAGTTTATTAAGTCATACATATTCTAAAGGGAAAAGTTCTCATCGTAAGGCAAATAGAAAAACTCTTACCTTCATGACCATTCAACTCTTTTTTTTAAAAAAACACTCATAGTTTAATGGTCAATAACACATGATCCACTTGTGAAGCAAAACAAAACAAAACAAAATGAAAAGTGAATTTCTTGCATTGAAATATCACCAAAAAACCCCATAATAACAGACTTGAGAGACTCTGGCTTTTTTTGCCTAGAAGTTGAATTTGGAAATTCCAACAGCTTGACACCAACTTGAACTTTGAAACATTCTCAGGGTCTCTTAACAAACAGCTGTAAAAAATATGTGAGCAGCTGAGTGCCTGAGCATTTATTAATCCCAAACAAATGGGCACACTAGGAAAGGAAATGTTAAATAACTTCCCAAGTGTGTAAATTTGAAAGTTTCTAAAAATTTTAAGCTAGTTATTTTTCTTTTGTCGGTGCACATTTTGGTGCACTTGAAACTATGGAAACTTTTCACTGACTAGCATGACAAATTAATTGATTTTTTAGGTCATTCTGGTGCAAACCACCATGGCATGTGTACACCTATGCAACAAACCTGCACGTTCTGCACATGTACCCCAAACTTAAAGTAAAATAAATAAATAAATCGTTTAAATTTTCAACTATATAACTTACCCATGTGGTAATAGTTATGCCATCCAACTTAGAGAAAAATTGTTATACTTTTCGCAAGAGGAAATGCTGCATCCTAATTAGATGAAGTCTTGAGGTAATCTCTGATTGGACGTGTTTCTGCTAATGTCACTATAGTTTGGGTCACTGTCTGCTACTACATACCAGAAAGGCAATGCTGTCGGGTCCCCTGTATGGTCATATAAAAGTGGACCAACTATTGTTTTAAAGTATGAGGACATCTTAGGGCAAAATGATATTTGAATTAGGAAATTATACATCTTCAATTTAATATCAGTTGCAGTTTTTAGTTCAAACCAGAGGTCTCTTGTACCTTTCTGTTCAAAATGAAGAGACTTTTCTCTCTGGGATTTAGGTCCACCCTTCTTGGGTAGTTTCTGAAAACTGACTTGGACTCTACATACAGAGTAACTTGCACCAAATTCTCCTTTCCTGGGCACACAGTCATACTGTTGAGATGCCAAGTCCTGCATCTGCTTTAAAAGTCATTGCAATTGGCTGCTCCAAATAGCTCTAGGACTTTACTTCTATTCATGGGTTATTCTGTCTTTTCAAATCTTCCAGATTGGTTTCTTCAAGTTTCAAACTTCAACTCAACAAACATTTACTGTGGGCCTTCCATACTAGTGACTACATCAGACATACAATGCTAGACAAAGCCTTGGCCTCTGCTCTTATTCTCATCTGTCTGAGGAGAACTGGCATGAAATTGAGTAAGTACTACACCATATGTAGTTAAGTGATACGAGAGCTGGTTGAAAGGAACAAAGAGAAGAACCAGTAACCACACTTGAATATTAGGCTCTATAACTTACTTAGTATCTCTCTGCCTTGGATAGGCTGTGCAATTTCCCTGAACTTCAGTTACCTCTTCTGTAAAACTAGAATATGCATGTGACATACCACACAGGATTATTGTGAGGACTAAATGAGACAGCCAAAGTACATTTCTTATCATGGTGCTTAGAGTATAGGCCTTTGTCATTAATGCTCAACTATTGTTATTATAATCATATAATACTTGTGATTACCAAAGTATATTTATATAATAGAAAATTTTAAAGCTAGAGGGACTGCAGAAATAACATAGTTCAACGATAGACATCTACATCAATCAGGGTCCAATGAGACGGAAAACTCAACAGTTATTTGAACAAGAAATAATTTAATATAAAAAAATGTTAACTAGATCTAAAGTTGCCAATTATGTAACCAAAGAGAAAAAAATCCTGGAGGTAGCAATTGCACGAAGCAGCTATCACTCTTAGGCTGAAGGCCCAAAAGGAAGACACTGGAATGCTGACAATTTAGAAGCCTGGAGGAGGGGCCCCAGAGCTGTAGCTCAGAAGAAGCACTCTACAGAACTAGTTTTAGATTTCTGAGGAGGAGGCATTGGCTGGCCAGTGCTCGGGCTGATGTACTTAACGGGGGTGCAATGAAGCTGGTGCTACATATGTTGAAAACTGCATATTGGATTCAGCTGCTGCCATTGGGAGGCCTGCGGCTGCCAAGGGAAAGATCTCAGTGCTGAGCAACAGTCACAGGGGCTGGAGAGAAAGAATACTACCTAGCTTCCTGGGTCCAGTTCTTGCAAGAACTGCCTGTGTCTTGACCTGAGGTTCAAGTCAACCCCGTGTCTTTAAAAGAAATGCTCCATTCTTATTTTAAGCCAAGGAGAATCTCTGGAAAAAAAAGTCTTAACTAATTTACATTTTGTGAATCAAAATAACATCTTTCTGGAATGTAGTGTACTTTTTACCACAACACAGACCTCCATGTGACCATATCTTGAACAAGTCCACACTAAGTGTTGCAAGTAGCTCAGGGAACATGGGTTAAAGTTTTGCTTATATAAATTTATCTATGACCCCAGATATTGCCTGTACATTTTACTGGGATTTGTTGATACAGATCCACACTTTTGGAATTATTTCACTGCTTCTGAGTGCAGTGTGCACATAAACCTGTGCAGAATGGCCAAGCAATCGGGAAAGAATGACTCTTGACAACTTTTAGTTCCACCTCATACTCATAGGCCTGGTCAAAGGAAATTTCTAATTCCTTAAAGTGAACTACAGCTCTTCTGTAGTGAATGAGCTAACAAAATATGTTCAATTTGCATGTCAAGTTTGGTGGTGTGGTTCATTTCAACGGACACTTCAGTGCATCTAACAGTTTCAGTATCATTATTATGAGCTCTCTCTGGTGCCAAAAATGCCTGGAAAAGCCTGTTGTGTATGAGCAGTGCAAGTCATGAGTGCTCATCTGGAAACTGTTTTGAGTAGAAAAATGATGTTTCCTCACCCTATCTAGAACAATTATTTTGGATAATGTAAAAGGCAGAATTTGCTGCTCGACACAAAATGTTTGGCCCTACAGGAGATAATTAAAAGAGAAACCAGCAGCAATGAGTAGGGAAAAATTAGCAAGTGAGAAGGATGGGGTAGGAGCTAAGCTTTTATTTTTGGGGGGTGTCTTAATGATTTTCTAACACCGATTTGTCTAAGTTTCAGGGTAGGCATGGTTGAACGATGAGGGGAGATAGAGAAAAGGGGGCTTAAGCTCAACTAAAATCAAACACTTTGCATGGCCCCAACATATACTTGAAGGAATGTTTTCCCCTTATCTATTTCTGTGTGTGTGTGTGTTTTAATTTTGTAGCTGTAGCCACACACACCGTCAGTTCAGAATATTTTATAGGCACTTTTTAGTTCATGTGTTAGGAGGTGCACAGTTTACCATCATGTTATTTGTGTGGTGCTGACTCATATCACATGGCTAGGCTATTCTGAGTTTTAATCTTGCCTGGATATAACCTTTAAAAATACATCTTCATTCATTTGTATGAGCCAAAGTGTTTGCAACTAATTTCTTTTCCTTCTGTGTCCTATTACATTTCACTGCATGACAAGCATTTTTTAAGCATTTAGAGGAAAATGCAATGATGACATAAAAAAAGTCTTTAATTGGATCTGGATGGAAGTCTCTTGCTATATTAGACAGCTTAGTTGTATAAGACTAAAAATTATACAAATTATACAAGTCTGGAGGCAAAGAATTTGTGGTATTTGGGTACTTTGTTCCTGAGCTGGTGTGATGCAAGTGTTTTCTAAGGACTTTCTAGGTGTCCTGCTTCTAACACCCTGAAATCCCTCAATCCCAGGTGTCAGCTTGGTGTGTCACCCACAGTTATGCTCTGAGAAGGTGACTTCTTATGACTTCGGGTTAGTGAAACAGGACTCACAATTATATCACACAGAGATGGAGCTAGGACTTAAGAGTAATGGGCTAGCTCCACTGACTTAGAACCAAAAATGGACCAGGCAGAGAAACTCAAAACAGAGTAGCTAATCTCTATTGAGCACCATCAACAGGCCAGGCACTGTTCTAGATGCCTCACATGTATGAGTTCATTTAATCCACCCAAATATGATTATTATAGCCACTTTCAGGTGAGAAAACTGAGGGTCAGAGAGGTAAGAAAGTTGCCCAAGGTCATGCAGTTACTAAGAGCCAGAGATAATTCAAATCCAAGCAGTTGGATCTAGAGCTCACCTTTCTAACCACTGGATTCTACTGCTGCCCAAAGGCCTCTTCAAAGCCCTGGACCATTGTGTGGGGACTCACTCCTAGAAGTTTTAGTGCTTAGAAGTCTTTCCAACTCTGCCAGAGTAGATCAGTTAATGTTATTATGGCTCAATTGTCTCCTACTTTATAGATCTTATAATGTAATTAGATAATTATGTGAGTATTAACTCATTTAATATATGTTTCCCTGCCAGACTATAATTAGCCTAAGAGCAGACACCAGATTCGTCAGCTCAGCCCTGCATTCCTAGGCCCTAGGTTCTAATCCAGCATATCAAATGTATTCAATAAATTCTTGTTGAAATAATAAAAAATGACTATTGTATTATCTATTACTGAATAAGAAATTATCCCAAAATACAAGGGCTTTAAACAACAAACACTTATTATATCATAGTGTTTGTGGGCTGGGAGTTCAAAAGTGGCTTAGATGCTTCTGGCTCAGGGTCCCTCATAAAATTGCAGTCATGGTGTCATCTGGGGATGCTGTCATCTCAGCCCCAGATAGCTCCCTTACATGGCAGGATGCCTTAGTTCCTTGCCACATGGTCCTGTCCATAGAATTTCTTAATAGAGTATTCTTATGACAGGGTAGATGGCTTTCCAGGGGAGGCAGGAGGGCAGCCACAATGCTTTTTATGACCTTAAAGTTACACAGTGTCATTTCTACCATATTCTATTCGTTCAAATAAAGTCTTAGTCTAACCTACACTCAATAGGAATGGAATTAGACTTCCTCTTTTGAAGAGAAACACATTAAAGAATGGGCGGCCATATTTCAAAATCACCATACCTTCTTATTTTATTTTACATAGGGTGTTAGATGCACACAGGAATGAGGCTCTTGAAGGAAAATTTTCTACTCAAAGAACAAATATGGATCAAGGACATGGAGACAGGGAAGGAAGGTTTGCTGGAGAACAGCAAGGATCCTAGAGCAGAAGGCAGAGGAAGGGATAGGAATAAAGGAAGAGTAGGAAAATAAAATGGGAAGAGGGAGGGGAACATGAATAATTTTTACTTGCAATGGTGGTCAAAAGAAAGCAGTGAAATGACATGATTAGAAGGGACATTCCTTTAGGAATATTTATCTGGGAATGTGAAATCAAGCACTGGAGACTGAAAGTCAAAATCATTAGGAGGCCACTGTCTTTGCAGCAGATTACCAGGACCTTAGCTTAAACAGAACAGTGGGAGTAGAAGCGGAGAACAGATCCTACAGTGCTTGGTTGGCTAATTAAATAAGGAATGAGCCCAGGAAGAGCTGCCAATGGTGACATAACATTTTGGGTTCGGGTGATGGTATGCAATCAAAAAGGAAAAAAGGAAGACCGGGGACAGTGGTATGACTTTTGCAAGCAGATCCCATACGGTCAGAAAGAGTCCCAGGATATTGACTGTGTGCTTTCCTAGAAAGATGGTGACATTGAATTTCATCTGTCAACGCTGGGTTGTGGTAGGATATCCAAGGACATCCAAGGATTAGAAGCCTAGAAATGTGGCAATCAGAAATGTGGGTTTGGAGGTCATGGGAGAGGTGAGACTAGAAGACTAGCCCTACTGTCCATAAAAGTGAACACATAGGCAAAACCTCCTGGAGCCAACCACGTTACTGGGCAGTGTCAGATTTCTGCTATTTACTTGTAATATGAATTCTGCAGCTACAAGCACACTGTGTTAATGTTAATGCTATGACTTGCCTGTTAAGATTCATTTTTCACTAAAGAATCATTTGGAGAAAAAGCACTCAGGCAGCTATTTCAGTTCTGGATAGTGTCGCTGTATTAGATTTTTTTTGCTGCTATAACAAATTATTACAAATTTAGTGGCTTAAAATGAAACCAGTTTATCTCTTACTTCTCAAGTTCTGGAGGTTAGAAATCCAAAATCAGTTTCACTGTGCTAAAGTCAAGGTGTCTGCTGGCTGGCTTCTTCAGGAATCTCTGAGGGGAGAATCTGCTTCCTTACCTTTTTCACCCTCTAGTTGCGCCTATATTCCTTGGTCTATGATCCCTCCTTCCTCTACCTTCAGTGAGCACTGTTCCAATCTCTGCTTACATCAGTACATGTCCTTTTCCTCTGATGCTGATTCCTTCTGCATCCCTCTTTGAAGAACTGCTATGTTTGCACTGCATCTACTTGAATAATCCAGGATGATCTCCCCCATCTCAAGGTCCGTAACTTAATCACACATGCCAAGTCCGTCTTTCTGTACTAGGTAACATTTATTGATTCTGGCGATTAGGATATGGACCTATTTGAGAGGCCACTATTCAGCAAAAATTCAGCTTGGTCCAAATATACTCTATGTGCTTCCAAATACCCAATGTTCACTTGAACAGACACAACCGAAGTTTGTAAACATCCCTTCTTCCACCCCCTCAGCTTCAAAGGGTTTTGTGGGTTTCATCATCATCATCACAACAATTCCAGAAAAGCCTTCAATATCATCACAGAGCTTCATGATCTAAAGGGACCTCAAATTTCAGCCAGTCCAGCATCAGTTGAGTATTTATATATTTTAGTCTTCAGGCTGAAGATGGAAAATTAAGTACTTAAATTTACTTCTAAACTTCTCACTTAATTTATCTTCTTTATGTGCCATTGATCCCTTGACAACCCGCTCTACTATCCATGATTTCTCTTTCCTTAGCAAAGAGTATGGCTAGCAAATTTCTAACATAATGTATTAGAAGTGTTCAACATCCTGATCAGAGTGACAGACATAAATTTCCTACCACGATTAACTGAAGTTCGAAGTCTCTTTAGACCTTCAGCTTCTAAGATTCTGTTAAAGGTTTTTTTTTTTAAATGATATTGATGTGAACTCCAATATAATATAAATATATCATATGTCACTGTAAGTGATTTCATATCTAAAATGAAATACATTTTTATTTTAAAATGAAACCTGCTGAAGTATAAATCACTGTATTATTGCTCACTGTTGAACCAAGGTTGCAATTCTTTATTACATAGTTTGTGAATAATTTTCAGTGATCAATATTTGTAGGTATCAGGAGTATTAAAGAAAGATCTGGGATTTACAGTTGAACAAATCTGGGTTCAAATTTTAGCAATGCAGCCAAGTTATAAGCAAGTATGTTAAATTCTCTGAGTCTTTGCTTTTTTATTGGAAAAATGGGAATAGTAATGCCCACAACTACAAGGACTGGGGGATGAGATGTGATAATGATATAAAGTACCTAGCACTGCTTGACACATAGTAGACACTCAATAAATACTAATACCAGTTACTCAACTAGTGTTTATCTTCCACTATGTGCCAGTAACTGGACTTGGTGTTAATTTTTACTCCTTCCTCTTCATACTCATCACCACATACACAATAGAAGAAAAATGTCCTTAACTTGACATTCCAGATCCCCAACAAACTGTATTTATATTAATAAGAAGAAATAATAATTAGAAAATATATTAGTGATGAGCAGGATTATAATTATAATGTGACAGATAATTATTGATTAGCTTAGTTAGTCTCCATGTTTACTGAAAGCTGCTACTCTATAAAATTATAAACTGTAAGGAAGGAAAGGCTAAAATGGTGATGTATGACTGGTTCATTCAGACAGGCAATAAGAATGATCATAATCCATGAATTCTTGGGTCAAAGATGTGCTCATTGTTGAAACAGAAAAACATGATTAAAATCCAGTCTTTATTGTATAGTTATTGTAAATAAATTTATTATAATTTTCAGCTACACTATTACCAAGTTTGCCTTCTTTTGTTATTTGTGACTGAAACTAACAAAAATAGATTTAAAACATCTGTTTTCTCATTTATTTAAACTTTCTGAAGTATTTCATTCTCCATACAAAGTGTATTTGTCCATTCTCCTATTGCTATGAGGACATAGCCACGACTGGGTAATTTATAAAGGAAAGAGGTTTAATAGACTCATGATTCCACAAGACTGGGGAGATCTCAGGAAACTTACAATCATGGCAGAAGGGGAAGCAAACACATCCTTTTGACATGGCAGCAGGAAGAAGATGAATAAGTACCAAGCAAAGGAGAAGCCCCTTATAAAACCATCAGGTCTCATGAGAACTCACTCACTATCACGAGAACAGCAGGGGAAACTACCCCCATGATTCAGTGATCCCCACCCGGTCCTGCCCTTGACACACAGGGATTATTACAATTTAGGTGAGATCTGGGTGGGGACAGAGAGCCAAACCATATCACAGGGATAGAAAGATTGTGTTATTATATGTTGAAAGTAGATTGTTGGTCTCAACATTGTGTTCCCCTGTCTTTGGTCTGGACAGCAAATGCACAAGATCATCACATCACCTAATACAAGAAATATACAGGGAGTATACGGTTTTGAAATTTCTTGAGTTTAACTGTGTGTTTGAACTGCCAACATAAGTTATAAACTCAGTAGTGATACAAAACTTACCTCTCCCTCTCCCCTTTCCTTTGAATTTTAAAAATATTCTCTATAAAATTATTTTCTTCCTATACCAAAGATACATTTATTTTAGAAAAAAATGTATATATATAGAAAAGTGGTCCATAAGATATTTTGGATTCTAAAAAATCAATTTTTATATCACCTTGCTTAGTTGGAAGACAGTCTGAAGTTCAGTCACTGATTTGAAAAAAGAAATAAAAGAAGGGAACAAGGATACAGTCAGACCCCTTTGCATAGCAAAATACATATGGTTTTGTGGATATGATGCCAAGGATGTGGGAATTGAGTCTTTCTTTAATCTAGGGTGTGTTCGTGAAAGTCATTTAACTAGAGTGTTTATTTTTTTCCTCTCTGGAATTATTATGACACTTAAAGCTTTAATGAAATTTCAGCCCATGACACTAATAGGATAGTTTTATTAACAAAGAAAATCTGGATAAATAGAATTCAAAGCCAAGAGTGTGATACGTTAATGGCAGAAGGAATGTAAATTCATTGAACTATTAGTGCAAGCCAAGTAAATTTGTATGCCTTAAATCTCAATTCAGAAATGAGTACCAGTGATATTTTGCTCCTTACATTGTGTTTTCTTATCAATATCAAAGGATTTTTCTTAATGCAAGCAACAGCTTGTTAGTAATTCCTGTGGACTGTATCTGGCATGGCTGTATTAATGTGTTGCACATCTTCTCCTGGAGATGTTAAACTACTATTAAGTGTGATAGTGTTCTCGGTAACAAGACTTTGGGATTAACTAGTGATAAGAGTGGAGAGGAAGCATCATTTATCGTGACATTTTTCCTTCCAATAACTTGAGTGGCATATATATTGATTTAAATTTTCCTTGTTGTCATTCTTGTTAAAAAAGTGTAGTTATCAACATTATGAATGAAATTTTAGATATTACATTCCCTCATAAAATTTCAGAAATCCACTCATTTCTCTACACCTCCCTAATGTCCTTCTTCTTTCATTCTCTGTATGTTCTTGGAGTTTTAACAGAGTATAAATTAGTAATAATTATTTATTAATTTATTACTGTAAACTTTTTTTAGTATTACATATTTTCCTTTTCAAGAATTATTACATTTTCATCCTGTTTTGTAATAATATTCAAAAATAATTATATAATAAAAATAGGACAAAGTATATGAGCAATTCTATATTGAAATGACATTAATCTTTCATTTTAACCTTTTATTAATTACTCATTCTTCAGCTTTTCATTTAGATTTATCCTTTTTGGTCCTAAAGACCTTTGTCTTCAGAAACCTGAGGGGTTTATTATTTTAATTTATCATTATATCTTAAGTATATTATTTTGAACATTTTTTTGTCTTATTATTTGACTTTTTGTGTTGTATAGAGATCTTTAAGGCCAAGCTGAGTTTTCTTCCTTTATAAAGCAGTTCTCCTCCTGTAAAACCCAACTCTCTCTGCTTGACTCTTATAGAAAATTCTTTTCCTTTTTGTAATTCCACTATTTGGCCAGGATATGTCTAAGTGCTGATGTCATTTTAACAAATTATCTTGCTACATGATGAATACCTTTGATCTGCAAATTCAAATCGTCATCTCAGGAAATACTTTTCTTTTGTGCCTTTTATTTTGATTTCATGTGTTTCTCTCTTGTTTTCACCAGTCTTCTTAATCAAGGAGAGTGTTTCAATCTTTTCCTTGACATAACTAATTCTGTTTCTACAGTAGTTACCCTACTGTTTATTGATTAGAAAGTAGTTTAAAGTTTAGTTTCTTCATTTTTTTCACGATGTACCAAGTTTCCTTTGTTTTTCAGTACAAGGCTATCATCTAATCTTTCTTTGTCTCAGAGCCTGTTTTATTGGATTTTATTATGAGCATGAAACAGGTGCTATCTGAATTTTATTTCTGTTTTAACATAGTATTTTCATTTCAGGTGGATGCTCTTTATTTCTAAATTACAATGTTATCTCTCTTTATTTTGTTTTTTTTTTAGATTTCTGTATTGTTTATCCACACTTGAACATGTGATTGGTTCAGGTCTGGCATTGAGTCTAAAACTGTTGGGCAGATTCTGCATGGATCTCCTGATGTGTCACACCATGTGAGGATATTCTGTAAATGTTGAAGTTGGAGTCCGAGCTGGTACAAGTTTCCATGGTTAGCACCAGGTACGGTGGCTCACCCCTGTAATCCCAGCACTTTGGGAGGCTGAGGTGGGCAGATCACAAGGTCAGGAGCTCGAGACCAGCCTGGCCAATATGGTGAAACCCCATCTCTACTAAAAATACAAAAACTTAGCCGAACATGGTGGTGCGCACCTGTAGTCCCAGCTACTCAGGAGGCTGAGGCAGGAGAATTGCTTGAACCTGGAAGGCAGAGGTGGCAGTGAACAGAGATCATGCCAGTGCACTCCAGCCTGGGCAACAGAGTGAGACTCTGTCTCATAATAGATAAATAAATAAAAATAAAAAATAATAAAAATTAAAAGTTTCCATGATTAGTTCAGTGATTCCTTCAGCTAGTTGGGAAAGGAGGAAGATTTAGTACTGCCGCAGGTTGAGAAGAACCACTTTATCACTGGATCATATCTTCCCTGCTTTTGGAGAGGAAGGTGGAGCAGGAGGCTTCTTTTTATGTCTGTTTTAAGGTTTTGCCTAGCTTTCACTCTCTGTACTCCATGGGTCTACATCTGCTCTCTCTGCTGCTGTGCATGTTCTTGGAAGAACTTCACCACATTAATGAGATGTCTCTGGGTATTTCCCTTAATGGGGTCACATTTATTTTTAACTCCCCACCCAAAAGAGCTGCTTGGAAAGCTTGTCATCCATGCTGGTGGGGTGGTTTCTAATGGCAAGTTCTCTATTTCTTCTCCTTCCCACCATTGGGAAGAAGAAATCAAATCCAATCCCCTCTCCCTCCATTTAGAGCAAGTTTGTCCAACCCCATATCCCGTGAGCCACATGCAGGCCCGGACGGCTTTGAATGAGGCCCAATATAAATTCATAAACTTTCTTAAAACATCATGAGATTTTTTTTTTAGTTCATTGACTATTGTGTTAGTGTATTTTATGTGTGGCCCAAGACAATTCATCTTCTTCTAATGTGGCCCAGGGAAGCCAGAAGACTGGACACCCCTGATTTAGAGGATGTGGATGGTTTCTGCTTGTTTACTTAATAAATATTCATCACATTTAATTGTTGTTGAATTGCCTCTCTTAAAATTCTGTTGAATTTTAAGTAGAATGACACCCTTCCCCACCTCCCCCCACAAAAAAGACCATAGAAAATGCCTAGAAATACAGTTTTTGCAAAATGATACTCTGATAACCAGCCTAACAACATCCAGGAGGACATTGCTTAGGGAAATGCAGTGCTCTCATTCTGCAGCAGAAAATTTCAGGTGGAATATCATTTACTGTTGCCATTGATGCCAATCAGGGGGTAGTCTCCCTTCCCTTAAGGAAAAAGTTACCCATGTAAACATTAAAAATAAATAATCAGCATCCAGTTACAAAGCTTAAGCACTTATCAGAGCATGGCTTAGAAATGCTTGGAAGGAAAGGGTGACAGAGTTAAAATCCTAATCATTTTTTGAGAAAACTTATTCTAATTAGGTCAAAATTCTGTATTCCTGAGATCATGACAGAATTGTAAATCTAAAGCTCTTCATCAAATCACTAGGTTCTAGTCTTTTCTCCATAATCTATTAGTCCTGCTGAGTACTCTCAAGCTCAGATCAAGGGATTTCTTAACATCATTCTGCAGATTAAATTCTGATGCTCTAAAAGGGCCTGGATATGTGGGTCTGCAGTACTTAACTAATTTCCAAAGCATAGAAGAACTTCTTGATGAAACATAGGGTTGAAAAAAAGAAAGAGGAAAACATTGGTTAACAGCCTATCTAAAGAATGTACAAATCAGTAAGATAAAGATAATCATACAGAGTAATAGGCAGAAGTTACAAGGAGAAATTTCACAGAAGAAATTCAAGTGGCAATAAGCATGCAAGGAGATAGTCAATCTTACTAGTATTCAGGGAAATATCAATTAAAACAGCCAGATAACACTTTACAATTGTAAAATTGGCAGAATTTAAGCAGTTTGCTAATAGAAACTGTTGGTAGAGAAATGGGAATGCATAATCACTAATGGTAGGAGTGCCAGCTGGTATTACTTTGGAAAGTGATTTGGTGATGTTAAGTAGAGTTGAAAATGCACATGCTCCGTGACTCTTGATTTCACTTATGAGTTTCTAACTTGGTGAAAATTTTGCGCATGTGATATACAGATACATGCCAAAGAATGTTCTTTGCAGCATTGTTTTTAATAACAAAATGTTGGAATTGATTCCAATGTTTGTCAGTAAGAGAGTAGAGATTGATTAATTGTGATACATTGATGAAGTTGAAACATTGTACAATAGCTAAAATAAGTTAGGAATATTTTCATATCTCAACTTGGACAGAGCTTAAAAACAATGTTGAATGAGAAATGCAAGTTACATTTAGATACCATTTCTTTACAAATGGTGCATATAATAATGTTTACAGCGTTTATGGATGTATATGTATATATAGCCACTCATATGTTTAAAAGCATGATTTTAAACATATATACAGATTAGACATACTGTATGGTGAAGTAAGTTTCTTCTAGGTTTGGAGAGAGAAAAATATGTCTGAGGATGGGAAGAGATGGAGGTGTCACCTTCCTGGAAATGTGTGTGATTATTTCATTAAATAAAAGATATTTTGAAGTAAATAATGTAAAATATTGTTCATTTTTAGTGGTGGGTACATCAGTATTGTATTTCCTTTGTAAATGTTAGTTGTTTTCTTCATTAAAAACATCTCAGACATTTACCCTTTAGGTACTGGCTCCCTGTAACTAACCCTTTGGGGCCTCGTGAGCGGCAGAGCACGGGAAAGATGAGCAGGGCCTTTTCTTTCCTTCCCGTGCCTGGAAAGCTGTCTTGCCAGCTCTTGATTTGGTCTAGACCTAGCTTTTCTGGCAGCATTCTGCTCAACTGAGCATATGTGAAATACTCTTAAAACGCAATATCAATCCAATTTTGGGGGAGGATCTATTTTAAAACTGCAACTTATCTGCAATCATTTTTTATTTTTTAATATTTTATGATAAATGTTAGAATACAATCTAAATGAAAACAACCAAATGAGACATTTTTGTACTCACATCATTCCTGTTTGTTTCATTGCCAACTTTAGCTGGCGTTCTCAGGGGAATGCCGTTCTTGAAAAAGTAGATTGTGGTCTTTTTGTTTTACAACACGTTAGAGATGCACACATATTTCTCTGACTTTCTCCACATTATGAAATGCTCCTTTTAACAGCTAACCCAGGAGTCTGAGTGTTGTTAAAGTAAGATAAATATGTAGAGACAAATCTCTAAATGTAAGGATTTATTTGGGATACAAGAATTGCAATTCAGGGAAGACACTGGTGGTCTTCAGTATGTCTGAAGAACAAAGAGGAGTTTGGAGGTTTTACAAAAAGGAGAAATGTTACATATTGCTCTTTTAGAAAGTTCATAGGTACAAGTACAGTTCTGGGGGGCTGGCAAGTTCTGATTGGTGAGTGACGGCAGTGGGTAAAATTAGAGTTGCAGCAGTTGGTGTTCAGAAGCCATTAAGATAAAACTGGCTTCAGGTTACAGCAGGCAGTTTCAGCAACCAGGCTGGCAGAGAATTAACTTTTGTGAAGCAATATTACGTGTCCTAAGTGCTTTTCTCTCCCTGGCTTCTGACTTTGAGTTGGATTATGACGAGAATGACCCAATTCGTATGACCGACTTTCATGGTGTTATGAAAAGTAAAATCCAGGGGAAGAATTGCATTTTTAAAGATGTCACCAAAATTATTTGGAGAGTTTGAAGTGTTTTAAGGAAATCCTGCCTTGCCTTGAGCTGGTAAGGGCTGGGAGTAAAGAGGATAGATCAATATAGAAGCTGTGCCTGAAGTGCTGTGCTGATGAGAGGCAACGGCTTATCAATTCCTTTTACAATCTGGGAAAGAAACCCTTTATGGAATCAGTGGATGCATGGCAGAGTCCAACAACTGTAGCTCAAAGACACATTGTGTCTTCATTACTATCAGTTACCTGCATCAGTGGGGTGGTAACAAGGGACCTAAGTTCTACAGCCCAGTGCATTGTTGCAGGTAAATGCATCACCATGGTTTTAGACATGGTTACCATGTGCAAGGGAAAGCTTGGCATTAATTTGTCTTATAGAGCAAATGCTGGTTTTACTTTTATTATTTACACAGCATCATCTGTTCCTTTTGAGAAAATTTCAGCTTTATCTTGACCCACTTGCAAGAACCAGGAAAAATAATGGAAGGACATAAAATGTAACTACTCTGGCAATGATGTGTGCAATAGCCTCAGCTGCTGGAAAACTCTGGGTTGTTCAAACAGCTAATGCGAAGTCAAGAAGGAGAGAATATTTTTCTGATTAGTGCTGTGTAAGTAGTGCTGAAAAAGAGTACATAGAAAATGTCTTTACCCATGTGAAACAGCCCAAGCAGAGCTGAAATAAGACCCCCTTTCATCCTGCAAGTTATTTCTGGGCTAGAATGTTTAAATAAGAACAAGATGGATAGTTCCTCAGGATTTCAGAGCTGGAACAGAGAACCTTTTAGCTGAGGCAGGGTGGAACTGTGGAGACAGTCACATTCTGAGGAAAATGTCCTCAACCAAGAAGGTTTGGCTCGGAAAGCAGCAGCAGAGCAGCTGGAGTCCAAAGACTTGCATCTTTCAACTGGGAAAATCTGTTTATAGGTCATTGGAAATTTTGGATCCTTGCGGTCTGGCCTGGCTAGGGAATTGCATTGCAGTGTAAACAAACCATACTGGGCTTGAGCATTTTTCTTCTAAGCAATTCAAGTCAACCCTAAGCTATTTCTTGAGACTTTGGGGGCCACAGAAATGACTTTTCATTTTCTTCTCCGGGTTTAGATCTCACTGAGAAATTTCTCACTGGAAATGAGATGATTAAAGACCAAAATTTTAATGATGAAAATTGAGCTGGAACATAACTTGGATCTGCAACCCTCAATACTTCTGTGAATTAAATCTGCCTATTCAGCTAAGGCTGCTGTTGGTCTCTTGCAGGGGAGGCCACTCAGCTCATGTTCTGGGGTGAGGCTGATGCTGCAGAGAATGCTAAGCTGCCCAGTCCCTTCTCCCCAGCTCACTCAGCTGCTCAGGGAGGAGGAGGAGGAAGGGAGCAGGAAGAGAGAGGTCTCAGTGTTTCTCCCACACTTTTCCTGCCTAGGAGAATGTTTCCCTCTACAGAAATTCCAAAAATGTTCCATTGCCTGCAATTCACTTTAAAATATTCCTTCCTAGGCAATGTGATAGATCTGTTCATTTTAACCCACATCCTTAGGCTGAGGTTAGTTAACCTAGATAGAAATATACATTTCATAATTGCTAGGAGCACTCAAATCTCACTGCTGGGAAGTTATAAATTAGTATTTTTTGAGAATCAACAATGCCAGTCTAACCTTCTCATTTATAGATTCAAAATCAGGGGCCTTGTAAGACCAACCTGCTCAGGGTCTGAGTTAGTTCACTGCAGAGCTGGGACCAGTAGCCAGGGCTCTTTCTCAATGGGTAAAACCTTCTTGTAAGGAACTGTATTTACTTCAGTGGTGGGATATTACTAGCTAACATTTTTGGTGGAGAGGCATGTGCTCACCACATAACAAGTACTGTTCCAAGCACATTCATTATCCTGTTTAATCCTTACAATCACAATGAGATTGGTAATACTATTACTCTCATTTAACAGGTGAGAAAATTGATGCTTAAAGAGGAACTTGCCCAAAGTCATTCAGTGAGCAAGTGACAGAGCAAGGACTCAAACCCAAATGCTAGAGTCCAGAGCCCAACCTCCTTCACAAAGTCAGGGCTAGAAAAGGCCATTAGCGAAGAATCTGCCTAACTCTCCCCTTCCACAGAAAGGTAACAAGTCCAGAAAATAGAGGAAGTATGACTTCACTCATTCATAAAATGCAGCTAATCTTACTCAGAGATTCTTCCTGATGGTGGGGCTGCTGAGTACAGTCCAGAAGAAATGACCAGTTAGTCTTGTACTTTTATTATTACATAGAGTTAAGCCTATGGCTTCTCACACTATCCATGATGACTATCAGACACGTGGTTGGTGTAGTAGTCCATTCTCACAATGCTATAAAGAAATACCTGAGAGTGGGTCATTTATAAAGAAAACAGGTTTAATTGGCTCATGGTTCTGCAGGCTGTACAGAAGGCATGATTCTGGCATCTTCCCAGCTTCTGGGGAGGCCTCAGGAAACTTATTAACACAATCACGGTGGAAGATGAACAGGGAAGCAGGCACGTCTTATATGACAGGCGGAGGAGCAAGAGAGAGAGTCAGGGAAGTGCCACACACTTTTAAAACAACCATATCTCATGATAACTCACTCAGTCACTACTGCCGTGACAACACCAAGGAGGATGGTGTTAAACCGTAAGAAACTGCCCCCATGATCCAACCTCCTTCCAGCAGGCCCCATCTCCAATATTGGGGATTACAATTTGACATGAAATTCAGGGACACAGATCCAGTCCATGTCAGTCGGTTCAGTTAACACATTGTGATTTCACTCATTGAGATGATTTTCAATTAAAAATTTACAGAGATAATGGGAAAGACCAAATGCCGAACTGTGGCATTCTCTAATTACATGAAGAAGTCTTTAGAACCAAAGGTTATGTAAAGCAGTTTGATCTCCCTATGATGAACAATTAGTTCTACTGAATTCTAATTACTTATGGGAAAGCTAGGGTCTCTGAAATATTAGAGGTGGCAGATAAATAGAATGTTTTCATTAAATAAGATCACTGCAGCTCAAATAGCGAACTGCAGTAGGGTCTTCCAAAAAATTTTCAGAGTCAGTGAAAGGGACAATGCAGTTAACTAGATGCACGCAGATCATCACGTGTTGTTCTTCATCTTCTGCTCACTCTTCACATCCACAGGTAGACAAAAGAAGCTTTGTGGGGATTAGGGGTGTAACAAGGCTACCTGCAGATATTAAATGAAAGAAAGAAGGACAAGACAGGGGATCTTGAACCTCTGATTCTTGCCATATCACTTTCCCAAAGGACCATGGGAAAAAGACATCAAAACAACAAGAAAATTAGTCTGGAAAACAGATACTCTGTGCTGCCTACATTGTAACCTCTGCCACCGGGGTTCAAGCGATTCTTCTGCCTCAGCCTCCTAAGTAGCTGGGAATACAGGCATGCGCCACCACATCCAGCTAAGTTTTTGTATTTTTAGTAGAGACGGGGTTTCACCGTGTTAGCCAGGCTGGTCTTGATCTCCCAACCTTGTGACCTTCCTGCCTCAGCCTCCCAAAGTGCTGTGATTACAGGCGTTAGCCCTGTGCCCAGCAGCCCTGACTTCTAATGCTGAACTTGATCAAGCTAGGCTGAGTCACAAGAAGACTCTTTTTGCTGGGCCTGGATGGTTAAAGTGGTCTAAAATGAAAGTAAGTGGAAGCTTGGCTTTTTCCTCCAAATCTCAAGGCCTCTTCCCAAATTGTTACATTTTCATGTGGGGTTGGCTAGTCTGGAGCTCACCTGGCAGTAAGGGAGGCCTGGAGAAGTCAAGGCACCAGCCATGAGCAGCCCATGGGCTATAACTAGCCCAAAGACATATTTTATTTGACTTGGACAGTGTTTACAATTTTAACTGATTTTAGAGTCAAAAGATAGTTACACGAAGTAATTGGATTTCCACCTCTTTTTAAGTTAGAGATATGGCTGGCTGGGTTCATGTTCCTCCGGGAGGCCAGAGTCACATCCTGGCTGCCCCTTTGGATGATGCATGGATTCCCAGTTTATACAGAGCCTCCTGCCCCCAACAGCTCTGTCCACCTCCTGCCCCCAACAGCTCTGTCCACCTCCCCATGCATATTAGTTGTCTGGCTCCGCTGTGTTTGACTTTGCAACCCCTGCCTGATCTAGACTGCTTGAGACTCCCAGGAAATAAACCCAGCAAAGGAGTAGATACCTTCCCACCCCAACTCTGATGGTCTGGCCTAGTCAAGTCTTTGGTTTGGAGCAACACTATCCCTCCTTAGAGAAGGGAGTGAAGTAAAATATGGCAACTCTTTTCAGAGGAGGGGGAGGAGGAGGGGAGATGGAAGGGGAGAGCTGAGCTTGCTACTTGCTTCCAACATGGTATCCAGAATGGGTGGGTAATGCACCCTCCTTGCCCTTGACTACCCAACACCAGGCCATCATCCAATCTTGTTGATTCTGCTGAAAACATCTCTAATTCTATGAAGGGAAAAAAGTCAGTGAGAAGCAGATCAGCCAATCCTGCTTTTTTGACCTGTTTGACTATTAAACTTTGTGCTCATATCCACCTTGCCAAAAAGGGCACGTTTCTATCAGGGATAATTAAGGAAAAGTTCTTGCTGGTCTGGTGATTCATTGTAAGTTGCAGTTTTCTTATTTCATTTATAAAGTTGCATCAGGTAAAGTGAGTTGGGGATGTGAAAATCTGGTGACGCAAGAGAAAGCAAACCAGGGATAGTATGGTTCCTCATCAATATTCATATAAAGTGCATACAAATGAGTTACTGATTTATTCAGGGTTCCCAGAGTAATTCACTCCCATTTCCCTGACTTCTGAATAATGAGCTTCATATTGTTTGACTGGATACTATTCCTAACATGGCCTTAGAATTTATTTCACATTGTCTTATTGTAATAATTTCTTTGTTCTACTAAACCTATGTTGGCAGACGAATAAGTTAATGGATAAAATCCTTTGAACGAAATTGATGTGCTCAGTAATGAGCTGGATGAGCTCATCCCTTAAGGAGACCCAGGTCATAGTCACAGCTCTGTCATGAACCGCTGTATGACTCAGCATAGTCACTTCCCCTTTCTGGGCCTCAATTTTCAATTTGTGAAAAGAAGATGTGATCTGGATGTCCCTTCAGATATTTTGCAACTCTTATATTTTGAGAGGCAAAGAATTGGGGTGTCCCCTTAAATTCATTATTGGTCTGTACCACTGAGTACTAACACATGAATAGATCTAAGCATAGTAGCTTCCTTCTGGATTTCGTTATACAAAGACCTCCTGTTTAATTTGATTGCTTAGTTAAATTTTAAAAAATACACAAACCAAGAAATTATAATAAATGGCATATACCTTAAGTATTTTTACATTATTTAATGAACTTTAAGTAAATGTTCATTTATTTTCCAATTTTTCATAGGGCCAAAGCCTTTCTTTGATTTTTTTGGGTCTGCTAATAGGTGTCACCCATTAGGAATGCTCTGTGATGTCCAATTTGATTTGTTTAAAGGAGAGTAAGAACTTAATTGTTGAGAAATGATTTTATTTAAAAATTACTTCTATAGGACTGGCTGTGGTGTCTGAAGCCTGTAATCACAGCACTTTGGGAGTCCTAGCGAAAGGATTGCTTGAGGCCATGAGTTCAAGACCAGCCTGCGTAAGATAGTGAAATCCTGTCTTTACAAAAAATAAAATAAAATAAAAACCAACCAGGCATGGTGATGCATGTCTGTACTAGCAACTCAGGAGGCTGAGGCAGGTGGATCACTTGAGCCCAGAAGGTAGAGGCTGCGGTGAGCCATGATCGCACCACTGCACTCTAGCTTGGGAGACAGCGTGAGATCCTGTCTTTAAAAACTAAAACAAGAAAAGACTAGAGTTTTATTATTTTGTACCATTATCTGATAATCCTCTCTCTCACACACACACCTAATTTATGACAGCATTTTTACTTGCCTACCTTTATCAAGACTCCCATACAGTTTTCACAAAAATAAGCACAGGTTTTGCCTTCACATTTCATTGGTTTACTTAAAATTTAATTTAATTCTGTTACATAAGTGCTATACTATGTACAATTGGCATAAGCAGATTTGGAAAAAATACCATGATGGTTGGTAAGTACAGAATTCAAATGAAGTGCTTGAGGATAATGGAGTCAAGCTTACTAGATGTTGGGGATCAGTATGCTGAAGTACTAGTTAGTAGTTGGTTAATAAAATCAGTTAAGTGGAAGTTGATCAATCAGACTGCTAACTAAGTGCTTTATCAGTTCATGTTGATTTCAGGTAAACAAAACGAACCCTATAAACTTAGGCAAAAGGCCAAGCGTGGTGACTCATGCCTGTAATCCCAGCACTTTGGGAGGCCGAGGTGGGCAAATCACAAGGTCAGAAGTTCGAGACCAGATTGGCCAATGTAGTGAAGCCCCGTCTTTATTAAAAATACAAAAATTAGCCAGGTATAGTGGCAGGCACCTGTAGTCTCAGCTACTTGGGAGGCTGACAGGAGAATCGTTTGAACCTGGGAGGCAGAGGTTGCAGTGAGCTGGGATGGCACTACTGCACTCCAGCCTAGGTGACAGAGCGAGACTCTGTCTCAAAACAAAAACAAAAACAAAAAACAAACAAATAAAAACAACTTAGGCAAAGAAAGGAGTTTACTGAAAGGATCTGAGATGACACACCAAATTGAAGGAAAGCTAAATAATCAGTTCTCAGAAAGACAGGAACTAGGGAAACACTGGTTCTCCTGGAAGCAGACACCAATGGACAGTCTCAGGGTGTCATCACTGGATAAATTGGCTCCAACTGTTTCTTCATCTTTCTGTCGCTCTGATCAAGACTAGAGTCTCCAGAAGGACTCTGATTGGCCTGCAGATTACATGTGTTCCTGAACCAAGGGACAACCAGATACTATAAAAGACTCATTCTAAGACAGCATGCCCTGTGGGGAGGATTCATTCCCAAAGACAACCTGAGATGCTGTCACCAGAAGAAAGGGACTCTACATGGAGGATCTAGGTCCATAAGTGCATTAGTCAGGATTCTCCAGAAAAGCATACCAACAGGATATAGATAAATATTTAAAGAGATATTTAATTTTACTTTTTTATTGATAAATAATAAAAGTACACATTTATGGGGTACATGTGATATTTTCATATAGGCACATAATGTGTAATGATAAAATCAGGGTGATTTGGATATCTAAAACATCTATCTTTTTCTGTGTGTTGGGAACATTGCATTATCTTCTAGGAAGAGATGTATTACAAGGCAGCGATCCTCAAGATTTTTGGCATCAGGGACAATTTTTTCATGTACAGTGGGGTGTAGGGAGACAGCGATGGTTTTAGGATGAAACTGTTCTACCTCAGATCATTAGGCATTAGACTCTAATAAGTGGCACCTAGATCCCTTGCATGTGTAGTTCACAACAGGGTTCCTGCTCCTGTGAGAATCTAATGCTGCCTCTGATCTGACATGAAGCAGAGCTCAGGTGGTAACACTACCTCAGCTGCCACTCACCTCCTGCTGTGCAGCCTGTTTGTATGGCTGATCTTCTTTACTAATCTGTGGGTTCAAATGCTAAACTCTTCCAAAAACACTCTCTCAGACGCACTCAGAAGTTATTTTTACCAGCTATCTGGGCAGTCCTTAGCCAAGGCAAGTTGACCCATAAAGTTAAGCATCACAATAAATATGCATAGGAAACAGCATTAGTCATGGGGAGATCCAGAACGCAAGAAGTAAGTACTGATTCTGGCTAAAAGGGAGCAAATAGGGTTCAGAATACAAGGAAAACTTCAGCTGCTGACTGTTGCTTTATGCTTTGACAACTATTTTCCCGGCAACTCTCAAGGCTGCTAGCTTCTGAAACTCTGAGTAAAAAACCACCCACAGTGTTCTAGCTCAGAGAGGTGTGGAGACGTGAGTCCAGGCCCCAGTTTGCTACTTATTAGTTGTGTGATCTTGGCTGAGCATTACTTTTACAGACCCCAGTTTTCCCATGCATAAAATGAAATCTCTTTTTGCATGTAATATTTTATTATTTCTATATCTGGACACATTCCTGTCTTTCATACATTTGATTATATAATTCAGGAAAGTAGAAATATCTCCATATTGTTTTTTGGAATTATTTTGCATGCTAGTAAAAATTAAAGTGCAAGTTGTATTTTGGTTTGAATGGAACTGTATAAATATATAAACATGGTGCTTAACTATAAATTAGGATTTTAAAATATACCAATAAAAAGCATTAAAACATTCTACCGCTTGTTTTTGCACTATATACTAGCTAGCTGGCTACTATAATAATCTCCTATCTTAGGTTGCTCTTCTGCTTTTTCATGAAGATATGTGTATCAGAGATTTTACTGTCTACCATGAACTTTTGTTTTTTTGAGACAGAGTCTCGCTCTGTTGCCTGGGCTGGAGTGCAGTGGCATGAACTTAGCTCACTGCAACCTCCACCCCCCCAGGTTCAAGCAATTCTCCAGCCTTGGCCTCCCAAGTAGCTGTGACTACAGGCATGTGCTACTGTGCCTGGCTAAATTTTTTTGTATTTTTAGCAGAGATGGGGTTTCACCATGTTGTCCAGGCTGGTCTTGAACCCCTATCCTCATGAGCCACCTGCCTTAGCCTCCCAAAGTGCTGGTATTACGGTCATGAACCACTGCATCTGGCCTGCCATGAACTTTTTTTAAGGTTTCCCCACTCTTGTACCCACAACAACATCTTATTTTCTCGCTTAAAAAAAAATTTTTTTTTCAGTGCTGCTGGGCTTGGTTTTCCTCCTTTCACTAACTAAATGAGAGTCTCTCAAGATATGGTTTCCTTATAAATTATTTGACGATAAGGACGTATACACACATATGTTCCTTGCACCACTATTCACAATAGAAAAACACGGAATCAACATAAATGCCCATCAATGGTAGACTGGATAAAGAACATGTGGTACATAGACACCATGGAATACTACACAGCCATAAAAAATGAATATCATATCCTTTGCAGGAACATGGGTGGAGCTGGATGCCATCATCCTTACTAAACAAATGCAGGAACAGAAAACCAAATACTGTGTGTTCTTACTCATAAGTGGGAGCTAAATGATGAGTACACATGGACACTTAGAGGGGAACAACACATGGTGGGGTGTATTGGAAGACGGAGGGTGGGAGGAACGAGAGCATCAGGAAAAATAACTAATGGGTACTAGGCTTAATAGCTGGATGACAAATAATCTGTACAACAAACACACATGATAGGAGTTTACCTGTATAGCAAACCTGGACATGTACCCCTAAACTTAAAAGTTAGAAAAAAAAAGATATGATTTCCTGGAGTGTTCTAAGGGCAAGAGTTACCTTGGTCTCTTCCAGAAAAACCCTCTAAGATGACTACTGAGAACCCTATGCCTACCCAAGAGCTTGGCTTTGTGTGATACCCCCAGAATTTAGAACTTACTCCAGTTAAAGGAATAGGAAACCTCCGAATTAAGCTTACAGTTCTACTACATGGCAGGATTGGAGATCAAAATTGAGTCATAGACAGAAATATTATTTGTACATTTGAGTTTGTGTACTCAGAATTTTATTTTGAGGGATCTGAACTTTATTCAGTAGGTGATAGGCAGCTAAGTAAGGCCAAATAATTGTTTTAGAAAAGTCCCTTGGGCAACAGGGTGAAAGGTGGATTGAGTGGGGAGAGACTTGAGGAAAGACCAGTCAGGAAGCGACTGTTGAGTCAACGGGGTCGTGTTGGAAGGGATGCAGGGAGATGAGCTGACTCACGGATGGCCTGTTCACTCAACCCGGTTCCCTTTCCTTTGGGACATATGGCTTCCTTGCTGGGTGTGGTGGTGTTACTGAATTCAGACCAGAGGAACTTAGCCAGAAGTAGGGCACGCCATGTGCTGCCTCCCATATAAGCCTCCCTGTGCCCCTTTTTCCGCAGTCTACATGGGTTGATGGCAGAGCCTCCATGGGACTCTGCATGGAGTACATACAAACACACGTGCCTCTAAATATATGAGCAAGAAACCAATTTCATCGCATTATGATACTGATACTTCCAAGTTCATCTTTTAATGCAACTACTGTCATCTCCCCTTACGTAATTTCTGATTCTCTCTGGTTAGAGTGGGGCTCAGTCCTTTGCATGTACTGTTGGCCCTGCTGTGTACCCACACTTCCTTTATCCAGCCCCCATTATAGAAAGACAGAAAAGTAGAAAGAAGAAAATAAATGTTAGGTATCACCTTGCCTGCCAGAGACAGGCACTCCTCTTTGCATATTTTCTCTCATTCTATTTTTTTCTATAGCAAAAAAGGCTGTAGTTAGTCTTTTCACACAACCATTACTAGATACATCCCGAGTTCAGATGTAGCAGATCTTATATAGCTCATGTAGTGACTTACTTATTCAACATTCATTGAATGCCTAGATGTCAGTCACTGACTCAATGATAGGAATGAAAAGGTGAACATGGCATAGTTCCTGCCCTCAAGGAAACTCCAACCTCATGGAGGAAGGAGACACTTATGCAGATAATGGCAAAATATGCCAGCAGAGTGATAGAGAAAGGAGATACTAAAGCTTAAAAAAAAGGGTCTCTAACACATTATTTAAAAAACAAACACTTATTGTTTACTACTTGCCAGGAACTCTTTTAATAGCCTTGCAGATATAAAGTCCTTTAATCCTCCTGGAAATCCCAGGAGTGACCTCACAGCATCTCAGTGTTGGAGGTGAGAAAACGAAACCACAGAGAAGTTAAGTAACTTGCCCCTTGTTCAAGACCTCACAGCTACTTAGTACGGAAGGAGATTCAGCAGTGTGTGTGTGTGTGTGTGTGTGTCTGTCTGTGTGTGTGTGTGTGTGTGTGTGTGTGTGTGTGTGTGTGTGTGTGTGTCTCCCCAGAGTTGCCTTCCTAGAAGCCTCTCAAAGAAGGGAGGAGTAGGTGTGAAAAAGAATGAGTGACGAGTGAGAAAGCAGGATAATGGTTACCTGGTAAAGCCAAGACGGAAGGTGTGGCCCAGATCTTTTGATCTTATCATGTTATGCTGGGCTCCAGGCATTGAATGTGAGGCATTGAATCCATATGTGAGGATGTGTTAGGCTCATTTGAGGACGTCAAAGGCTAACTAAGATAATAAGGCTTTAAAGGAGTCTGGCTGAGCTTACAAATTCTTCATAGAAGAGGGAAAACTGTTCATTGGGTGTGAGACCTTTGAAATCATAGTGATCCCACTGGCTAGTAAATGTGAACCAAGTCGTATTCCAGAATATGAGAGATTTGTAACCCTTTCTCCCTGGGGCTGGTCAAAATTAAACAGGCCATTAGGAGAGAGAGAAAGACTTCTTTTCTCTATAATGATGACAGCTCAAAGTGCTGTCACATCTAGAGAGGGGGAACATGCGTTTTCATCGTCCCTAACCCTAAGTGCTGAGAAAGAAATAAGGTGCCTGTGATGATGGGTTAGGGGGGTGGTGCTACTGGAGAGAGGGTGAATTTTCAACACAGACGTGTGAACAAGGCTGGCCTGAATCCACCCTTAAATCAGCTGTAAGGCAGCCTCTCAACCTTGCTGTCTTCACCTAAACAGCATGGAAACAACCATCTGAGCCCTCCCTGTCAAGGGTGCTCTCTCACACGCCTGATGTTCTTTTGCCCCTTCTGTAGGATGTCATGAATGGGCCTGCTTTTCTTCCGGCCCCAGGAATTATTTTATAGCATCCTAGGATTGTTCTTTCCCTATAGACACAATGGTTTTACACCGATGATTCAATGACTATGATAGGCAGAATAATGACCCTTCAAAGATGCACGCCACCAGCCCAGCTAATTTTTGTATTTTTAGTAGAGACAGAGGTTCACCTTGTTGGTCAGGCTAGTCTCGAACTCCAGACCTCATGTTCCACCCACCTTGGCCTTCCAAAATGCTGGGATTACAGGTGTGAGCCACTGCAACCAGCCTAGATTGACTTTCAAATGTTAAACAAAATTTTAAATCTTGGGATATATCCTGCTTAGTAACGATGTATTATTGTTTTCATATCTTGTTGGATTATTTGCCTAAATTTTGTTTAAACATTTTGCCTCTATGTTCTTGAGGACTGGTGGTCTATAGCTTTCTTTTCTTGTAATGTCTTTGGTTTTGGTATCACTGTAATGTTATTCTCAGAGAATGAGTTGTTAAGTATCCTCTCCTATTCAATTTCTGAAAGAGTGTTTGCAGAATTGGCATTATTTCCTCTTTAAATATTTGGTAGTGAAGTGGCGTTGTTCGTTTGGGGGAGTACCTGAGGTTTGTTGCCTCATGCCAAGGAAATCAAGGACACAGACACATATGGAGCAAGGTTAAGAGTGGAGGTTTAATGGGCAAAAGAAAGAGAAAGGAGAACAGCTCCCTTTCCTGAGAGAGAGAGGGGCCCCTGGGTGGGACTTCTCGTCCTGTGGTGAAATGCACAGGGTTTTATAGATTGGCTTGAGGAGGTCGTGTCTGATTTACATAGGGCCCAAAGATTGGTTGGACCAGGTGCAACATTTACATGGCACAGCAATAAAGCTGGCTATCCCACTCTAATATTTTATTATGCAAATTTTTTTACCTGGTCATCGGCCATATTGTCTGCTCCTTACTGTACACATGGCTGATAAAGAGAAGGGAAGATTGAGCCTTCATGCTGGACATGCCGAGCCTCCAGGTAGGCTTTTCCTATTGTTACAGCTGCTGGCATTCACCCATGCAAGCTTCCAGCTTGCTTATCTATGTTTGCAGCTTGATTTTACAGGCTGCTTTTCGATAGAAAAGACATGATTTGAGGGCTGCTTTTTGCTAAAAAGGAAACCTTACCGAGGACTTCCTTACCCTCACTATCTGCCTAAATAATTTCTTTTTAACTCCTATATCCTTAGCATTCACCAATAAAGCCATTTGAGCCTGGTTTTGTTTGTGAGAGGCTTATGATCATAAATTCAATTTCTTTTATAGATATTAAACTTTTCAGGTATCTACTTCTTCTTGAGTGAACTTTGCTACTTTGCATCTTTCAGAGAGTCTATTTCATCTAAGTTATCAAGTGTATTCACATAAAGTTGTTTATAATGTTCATTTATTTAAAAAATCTATAGAATGGGTGGTGTTACCTCTCTCATTCTGGATGTTGGTAGTTTGTATCTTTTCTTTTTTTTTTTTTTTTTTTGATCATTTTGGCTAGAAGCCTAAAAATTACCATATTGATTTTCAAGAACCACCTTTTAGTTTCATGGATTTTTCTCTACTTATTTTTCTGCTTTCTATTTCAGTAATTTCTGCTCTAACCTTATTTCTTCTGCTTTTTAGGTTTTATTTGCTCCTTTTCCCCCTGTATCTTAAGATAGAATCAATGTCATTGATATTAGACCTTATTTCTTTTCTAATATAGACATTTAGTGCTCAAAATTTCCTCTAAGTACTGCACATGTGCTATTGTATATATTTTGTATTTGTGTACATGATATGTTTTATTTTCAATTTCATGCAGCTTAGATACTTTCTAATTTCCATTTTGATTTCTCTTTGGACTCACAGGCTATTTAGAAATGTGTTATTTAGTTTTAAAATATTTGGGGGATTTTTCAGAGATCTCTCTGTTACTGATTTATATTTTAATTTCATTGTGGTCAGAGAGTTATTTTGTATGACTTGTGTCCTTTTAAATTTGTTGATACTTACATATTTAGAATATGGTCTACTTTGGTAAGTGTACCATGTGTACTTAATAAAAACTTGTGGCTGAGCGCAGTGGCTCACCTCTGTAATCCCAGCACTTTGGGAGGCCGAGGTGAGTGGATCATGAGGTCAAGTGATTGAGACCATCCTGACCAACATGGTGAAACCCCGTCTTTACTAAAAGTACAAAAATTAGCTGGGTGTGGGGTGCACACCTGTAGGCCTAGGTACTCAGGAGGCTGAGGCAGGAGAATCTCTTAAACCCAAGAGGCATAGGTTACAGTGGGCTGAGATCATGCCACTGCACTCCAGACTGGTGACAGAGCAAGACTCTGTCTCAAAAAAAAAAAAAAAGACTTGCATTATGCTGATTTTGGATAATGCTCTATAATTGTTAATTAGATAAAGTTGTTGATAATATTGTTCAAATTTGAATCCTTACTGATTTTCTGTCTACTCATTCTATCAATTAGTGAGGAAGGGGTTTTGAAACCTCTAAATATAGACCTGTGCAGATATGCCTACTTCTTTACTTCATTTGAACTTTGTTATTAGATGTATAAACATTTAAAAGTGTTACATCCTTTTGACAAATTGACCTCTTTAAATTATAAATAGAATTACATGCAATAATTTTGTTTATTCTGAAATCTATTTTGATATTAATATAGCTACTAACTTTCTTTTGACCAGGGTTAACATGGTACTTTTAAATATCCTTTTAACTTATTTGTATCTTTATAATTAAAGTCCTTTTCTGTTTCAGGCAGCATATATTTAGACCATTTACATTTAATGTAATTATTGATGTGGTTAAGTTTACATCTGTTGTCTTGCTGTTCATTTTCTATTTGTGTCATCTGTTCTTTGTTTACATTTTTCTCTTTCTCTTCCTTCTTTTGGATTTTTTATGATTTAATTGATCTTCTTTGTTGGCTTATTAGCCAGAGTCTTGGCTTTGTTATTTTAGTGTTTGCTTCATGATTTATAATATACAACTTTAACTTATCACCTTCTAACTTCAAATAACATTATACTACTTCAGCAGTAATAGTACACTTCCATTTCTTCCCTCCCTACTGTACATTATAAACCCAATACCACATTGTTATTTTTGTTTAATCAATCATATTTTAAAGAAAGCTAGATGGTAAAAAAAAAAAAATCTTTTTCTTTTCAGATGTTTACCAATTCCAATGCTCTTCATTCCTTGGAGAAAAATCCACATTTCCAGAAATTTTTCTTCTTCCTGAAGACCTTCCAGTAATATTTCTTGCAGGGCAAGTGATGAATGCTTTTAGCTTTTGTGTGTCTGAAAACATCTTTATTTCAGCTTCATTTTTGAAGGTTATTTTTCTTTGATACAGGTTTCTAGGTTGCAGTCTCTTTAATATTTTAAAAAGGATGCTCCACTGTCTTCTTTTTTGCTTGTTTCCAGTGAGAAGTCTGTGGACATTTTTATCCTTGTTCCTTTCTATGTATCATGTCTTTCTTTTTCCATAGGCTTCTTTAAAGATTTTTTTTAACACTGGTTTTCAGAAATTTCATTATGATATGTCCTAGTGTAGTTTCATTGAGCTTGTTAGATCTATGGTTTTATGATTTGTATTAAACTTGGAAAATTTAAGGCCATTATTTCTTCAAATATTTTTTCTGTCCTCTCTCTGTCTCATCTCCATTATGGCCTCCAAATACATATTATATTAGGCTGCTTAAAGTTGTCCTATAGCAAGCAGATTTTTTTTTTTTTCTCAGATGGAGTCTTGCTCTGTCACCAGGCTGGAGTGCTATGGCACAATATTGGCTCACTGTAAAACCTCCAACTCCCTGGTTCAAGCGATTCTCTTGCCTCAGCCTCCCAGGTAGCTGGGATTACAGGCATGTACCACCACACTGTATTTTTAGTAGAAACAGGTTTTCACCATGTTGCCTAGGATGGCCTTAATCCCCTGACCTTGTGATCCGCCTGCCTTGGCCTCCCAAAGTGCTGGGATTACAGGCGTGAGCCATCGTGCCTGGCCCAGATTTTTTTAAACTAAAAATACTGTTTTATTTTGTATTATTTCTATTGCTATGTCTTAAGTCTATGAATCTTGTCTTATGCAATGTCTAATTTGTCATTGATCTCATTAGTATATTTTTTTTACTTTAAATAGTATATTTTTTCATTCTAGAAGTTTGAATTTGGTCTTTTTGAAAATATCTGGCCGGGTATGGTGACTTATGCTGTAATCCCAGCACTTTGGGAGGCCAAGGAGGGTGGATCACTTGAGATCATGAGTTTGAGACCAGCCTGGCCAACATAGTGATAGCCAATCTCTACCAAAAATACAAAAATTATTGGGTGTGGCGGCTCATACCTGTAATCCCAGCTACTTGGAAGGCTGAGGAAGGAGAATCATTTGAACCTGGGAGGTGGAGGTTGCAGTGGGCTGAGATTGTGCCACTGCACTCCAGCCTGGGCAACAGAGCGAGACTCTGTCTTAAAAAAAAAGATACATATATACATATATATATATATATATAGACATCTTTAAAAATGGGATGCAGTTGTCATAACTTTAAATGTCTTTGCCTGCTAATTCTAATACTTATGCTAATAACCTTCTATTATAATTGATACTGATTTTCCATTTTTAATAAGTAATATCATTTTCTTTTTTAAATAAGTCAATTAAAGTTTAAAATAGTGAGTCAATTTTAAGAAAAATATTTAGTAAATAATAATAAATATGGTAAAAGAGCTATAACAAATAATATGACAGTGATAAGCAAATGATGGAAATTTAAGGAAATGATGCCTAAGCTTATTTGTAAGGTGTAAGTAATGCTTGGTATTAGAATCTATTCAACAGGACCTGGCTAAGGAGTCTTGACCCCTGATATTTATCAAGCTCAAATCCATTAGTATTTGTAGGTGGTGTTGAGGGTCACAAGATTTCTTGAGTTACCAGATACTCAGGTTTCATGGAGTCTCCTAGGATAAAAGATTTTGCAGTGGCTGAGTATTATAGCCTGTCTCTTAAAATATGATGTTTACTCCATTGGCCTCTCACAGTGTGTGGGAGGTTATGTGTTTTGTTGGGGGCAGGAGAGGCTGGTGTGGGACTTGGGAGATGTATAATGCTGAACTAAGAAGGGATTTGTTTGTTTTTTTTCTGTAGTCTTGGTAAAAAGTGAAGAAAGGTGGGAGACATCACCTAATCTATCTCTTCTATGGCTGTTGCCTAAAAAAGGTTAATGAAATCTCTCAAGTTATTGCCAGTCTGCCTAGTATTTTCTATAGCATATCTTTGTTAGTAACATTATTTTCCTCAAGGAATGGTACTAGAAAACCTATATTCTATGAGGATTATAAATACTTCCATGTAAAATTTAGTTTTGAACCTTGACTGTAAATCATATAACATAAGCTAACAATATCTACTTCCTTTTCTCTGCCCCACCAAAAAAATGTGATAATACAAATTAAACCATAGTCTGCTGAACCATCTTGCTCCTCAGTGCATCCCTAGCAGCTAAGTGCCTACGGCTGAGCAGGTGTTCTTTAAATATATGGTAGAAGGGAAGCAAGGAAAGAATAAAGAAAGGAAGAAAGAAGAAAGAAAAGAAGAATGGGGAAGGAATATAGTCCAAGTGGCAACTGAGCCTCCCAAGTAGCACGTGAGCTCCATCAGAATAGGGACTATGTGTTCCCCATCACTGAGCTCACTGACTGGCATATTGTGAGCACTTTATTCATATTTGTCAGACACATGGGTGAATGAGGACAGACATAGTGCTTGCTTTCTCTGTCTAATGAGAACAATAAAGGTATTCATATATGGTTATAGTTACTGTGGTGAGAAGTGCTTTCAAGGCAAAAATATAGCATCAGAAAAAAGACAATACATAGTGCAACTAACCTAGTTCTTGGTTGTAAAGCAGAATTTCTCCAGGAAATGACTACTGATTGGGCTGAGACCTGAAGGATGATAGAAGCTCGCCAGGAGAAGAGTTGGGGGAATCAGAGTGAATATTTACCTCTATCCCAGGGTTCTTTGGATTTTGACCAATTATTCAATTGTAGAGATTCCATAAAACTCAATATTGCCAAATCCAATGTAATTGTTGGGAGAGCCACCACCACTATATCATCTAGCCAAATAATACATAATTATAGTTGTGTAATTTCTGTGCTTCTCAGTCATGCTACTCAAAAGAGTTGTAACTCTATCAAATTTGATTGAGGAAAAAACACTTCTATGGGCATTTTTTTCCATTAGAGAAGATGATGGGGTCAGGTTTTCTCCCAACCTTCAGTGCTTCCTGGTATCTTAAAGTCCTTCCACACCAGAAGTGTCTGTGCTTGACCCACAGAACACTGGTCATCTCCAAGGAGAAGACCCAAGGAGTTATGGAGGACCCAACAGTGCCTCCATAGAGTTAGAGGGAAGTAGAGGAAGTGGATAAAGGCACAGACGCCCGAATGAGCTCAGCAGAGTGGAAGGATGTCACAGGATGAACGTCATCATTGTCACTCCCCCAATTTTTTTTTTTGAGATGGAGTCTTTCTCTTGTTGCCCAGGCTGGAGTGCAGTGGCATGATCTCAGCTCACTGCAACCTCCTCCTCCTGGGTTCAAGCAATTCTCCTGTCTCAGCCTCCCAAGTAGGTGGGATTAGAGGCCCCACCACCACGCCTGGCTAATTTTTGTATATTTAGTAATGATAGGATTTCGCCATGTTGGCCAGGCTGGCTTCAAACTCCTGACCTCAGGTCATCTACCTGCCTCGGCCTCCGATAGTGCTGGGATTACAGGTGTGAGACACCACACCCAGCCTCACCCCAAATTTTTGCTGACAGCCCAAGCAAGGCCTGACACAATTTGGTTACTGTCTACCTTTCCAAATTCACCACCTCCATTTTCTCTCATCCCTACTCCATGCCATCCTTATATCCTGGCTAACCACCTCACAGCTATTTCAGCCTCCTTTCTGTGCCTCAAACAGGCTGAGTACCTCTTGCTTTGGAACTTTTGTGCTTTGGCATGCTCTTCTCCTGATTGTCACATAACCAGCTTCTTTTTACTCTTCAGTGCAGGATCAACTATTGCCTCTTCAGAAAGGCCCTCCCTGAATATTCAAGGAAACATTTTATTTTACCAATTGACTTCTCTGTCTCTCTGTCTCTAGAATGTAAGCCCCATGAGGGCAGGAGCTATCACCTATGCTATTCTTAACTGTAAATCTCAGAGCTATTACAATACTTTATATATAGTAAGTGCTCGATAAATATTTTTAAATGAGTGAACTAAAATCAGACATCACATTAGATTGTAGTCAATTCATAAGCCAAATAATTCTGATTTAAAAAGTGGTGGAACTATTTGGTTTACCATGACATATAAAAAGAAACAGCTGATTGATTTTTAACTTTTTAGTTTGATGACAGGTCTCACCAAGTAACACCAAGACCATACACTTTCATTTAAATGATGTGGCACCATTGCTGTCACAGACCTGGCAAATAAACCAGTTGTGACCCCTAAGAGACTGTCTCCTCTAATTGATGAAAACAAAAATTGCTGTTCTGGCTCAATCTGGAGGCTGAGTATGTAGAGAAAACCTAAATTTACTTCGAGCCTTGATATAAATTCATCTGTTTGCCATTTGCCTGGTACAGTTGAAAGTGCCATTCTCACAGCCAGCCTGCCTGTAATGATTTCTAATACTTGCTGCCCCCGATGTTGTCAGAGCTATGTCCCCAACATAACATGCAAACACTAACTTTCAGTAATTATGCAGGCTTATCAGTCTATAAGGTCAGCATATATTATGGAGTAGACAGTTTTGGCTGATTAGAAACCTCAAACACTGATGACAACTTGAACATCTCTTATTGTTTAAAACAAAACAAAAAGCCCAGCAGCTCTTTCTTATGATTTATTCCTTGAGGATGCTGTGAGAAAGATGATTGCATCAGATTGTCCAGACTCACAGGCTGATGGCATCAAGCTCTTGCTACTAGTACTTGTATCGCTCGTTAGGAAGTACAAAGAAATACAAAGACTGTGTGTCAAGGCAGACAAAATAAAGAGGATTCCTCTGAGGTCTAAGAACTATTAATAAGGTCAAGGCAGAGAGGGCTGTGGAGGCAGAGAATCTGGGTTTGAATCTCACTGGCTGTAGGACCCAAGATAGGTTATCTAATCCCTCCCAGGTTTAATTTTCTATCTTTAAAATAAGAAAAACAACATTTTCCTTCTAGGTTGTTGTGAGATTAAATAGCATAATAAATGCATTGCCCTTTTAAACTAAAAATTGCTATGGGAATAGCAGGTATTAATTATATTCATAGATGCTCCTCCCTCTCCATTTTAATAGACTTCAGAAAAATAGTAGAAATATCTGGGCATCAAAAACCCTGTGTTCTTTTGAAGCATCCTGAATGTTGGGAAGACAATATGTAGCGGGAAAAATTCAGACCTGAAAATCCTGGCTTTGAATTCTGCCTGCACCACTTTCTATGTGACACTGGGCACGTTCCTAGACTTCTCTGTACCTTTTTCCTCATCAAGAAAATAGGAATCCTAAGAGTAGTTTCTTTAAGGGCCATTGCAGAATTAAATGAGATAAATGAATCATGCTTCATAACTGGCAGGATTATCTATGGAACGAAATTACTGGGTAGCCATTAAGGTTACGGATTCCAATTTCATAGATCAGGAACAGTGCTTGGACACCTTCATTTGCAGAAGTTCTAAGTAACCGATACATATCCCTGGTTGAGACCTGTTGTTGCCTTAAAGCAAAATGTAACCATGCTTTCTTGTTTATAGAACAGCTCCATAAAGATCTTACTCACTGCTAAGAGATTTTTCTTCTCGACCTTCTCAAGTCTCAGTTTTCTTGTCATTACACGGGTATAATAAGGTCAAACCTCACAGAGTTCCCATAAAGAACAGTGTTTATGAGTACAGACTCTGGCGTAAGACTATATGACATGAAAGGAACTCTGATCATACCAGGCAAAGAGTAGATATCAATAAAGTTCATTTCCTTTTCTTCCCCCGATGTGCATTCATATGTCTGGTGTGGTGGGTGAGTGAGCCTAGGCTCCTGCCCACCTTCCATATCCCCATCTCAGCATGGCAGCTCCATTGTTCCTTCCTTACTATGTGTGCCATGACTCTTAGGAAACAATAAAAAGCAATTCAGCCCAGGTGTGGTGGCTCATGCCTGTAATCCCAGCACTTTGGTAAGCTGAGGCAGGCGGATAGCAAGGTCAGGAATTCGAAACCAGCCTGACCAACATGGTGAAACACAGTCTCTACTAAAAATACAAAAATTAGCCACGTGTGGTGGTGCACACCTGTAATCCCAGCTACTTGGGAGGTTGAGGCAGGAGAATTGCTTGAACCTGGGAGGTGGAGGCTGCAGTGAGCCAACATCACGCCACTGCATGCCAGCCTGGATGACAGAGTGAGATTCCATCTTAAAAAAAATTTTTTTTATTTCTTTGTAGAAAACTGCTCCTGCAAAAGGCCAATATTAGTGCCAGTGAAGCAGTGAAGAAAAGAAAGAGAAAGTGAAAGGGGTGTGAAAGTGTTCTTAGCCAGAGAACAGCAGTGTAGTGCAGAACCACTAATGATCTGAAGTCATCTGAATTTTACGGAGGAAACTGTGTGTTCACAAGTGCAGATATTCCCACAGGATTTGGGATAATTTCTAGTAAAATCTAAGGGTTATCTATATTATGGAAATCTGTGTTGGGCCACTCACTCCCCACAGCCATCAAGCTTACAACTGATTGTGCCTGCCACCCACCATCACCCAATCTGTGTTTGCCACCAGGCAGAAACTCACTTTTGCCTTCATGAAGGAGCGGGTTATTCTGTATCGTCTGCCATCTGTGTGGTCTTTGCAGTCTCCCGTATGTTGACTACAAGAATGAAAGCCTGGCTCACTGCCCTTTTTCAGCATGGGTAACACAACCATGTGCTTACTGGGTGTGTAATTGAACAATCGGCTCAGACCCCCTTTTCTTTGGAACCTCAGGCAGAGATTAAATTTTCACTCTGCGATCAGCCTCATGTCTCCTCCCCTGAGGACTGGGGTGGCAGATTTTTCTCCCTGGGTCCATTATTAAATTTTTGGTGGTGAGTGAGGAAACCCAGAAAACATGAGGTGATTTCAAAAGTACATATTCCTTGTTCTTTTTGGTAAAGCCTTGGGGGAAAGAGCACAACTAGATTATTTTAGGACTTTATTTTAAGGAAAGAAAACTAGTGATCTTTGGGAAATAATACATATTTGAAAAAAATTCAGTTGTAGAAATCCAGGTAATTAGGAAGTTAGTTTTGACAACAGGGAAAATGCCAGCTGGTCCCCTAAGGACCCAAAGTTCATCACAGTGGGTGAGAGGAAGGGGAATAGCAATATAGACACAAGATACCTAGAGCAACTTGTCCCTGTAAGATATGGCTGCTGTGTGTCCTATTTTGCAGGAGCAAAAGCAGATTTTCTGCAAGGTTGTTGTGATTCGCTTGCAACCCCCCTGCCCCTTACAACAATGCAGTACAAACTGTGTTGCTCCCTTGAGGATTTTTTTAAATATGTATTTTATTGTGTTTTAGGTTTTGGGGTACATATGAAGAACATGTAAGATTGTTGCATGGGTACATACATGGCAATGTGGTTTGCTGCCTTCCTCCCCATTACCTATATGTGATATTTCTCACCATGTTATCCCTCCCCAACTCCCCACCCCACTCTATCCCTCCCCTAGTTCCCCCCACCATAGACCCCAGTGTGTGATGCTCCCCTCCCTGTGTCCGTGTGTTTTCATTGTTCAACACCTGCCTATGAGTGAGAACTTGAGGATTTTAAGATTGAGCTCTAGGTGGCAGTATCTTATGACTATGCTCAAGGCACTGAGTGCATCACTTTATATCCAAAATTCACTTGAACCTCCTAATACCTTTGTGAGAGAGCATTAGTGTTACCCAATTCTACAGCAGGAAAAGTGGAATTTAGGGATGTAAAGTAACATGTTCTCTGTGGACAGCTTGGGAGCTGTGGAGCTGGAGTTCAAATCAGGCCTGACAGATGTTAGAGTCTGTGCTCTTCAGCATTATGCTAAGAACGATGCTAAGAACTATCTTCCTTCTGCTCACCAGGAAGCTTCAGCCTGAGCACTCCTTCCCACTGGAAGTAAATATCTGTTAAAATCTCAGGTAAATCTCCTTCTTCTCTTCTGTACTACCCTACATTTGTCTTTATATCCACAAGATCCATGTTTATTTAGATATCTAATATTCTTTTGTGGCTTTATCTTACCTAGTTTAACACTTCATCAGATATATTCATCCATCTGTCCATCCATCCATCCATCCATCCATCCATCCATCCATCCATCCATTCATCTGTCCATCCATCTACCTTTTTATTCCTTCAACATCCCTTGATGAATATATATTGACTAGCCAGGCATAGTGGCTCACACCTGTAATCCCAGCAGCTTGGGAGGCTGAGGCAGGAAGTTTGCTTAAGTCCAGGAGTTTGAGACCTGTCTGGGCAATACAGTAAGACCCCAACTCTAAATAAATAAATATAGATATAGATAGATATGTCTACCACCCAGTAGACCATAGGCGCTGAGTTGAGTGCTCAGAATATAATAAATGGTGAACAAAATAGTGATTCCTGACTTCACTTATAGCCTAGCAGGGGAGACAGAAATCAATCAAAGAGTCTCACAAGTTTATAACCACAAATTGTGACAAGTACCATCAAGAAGTGGAAGAAGGCATAAGTGCACCTAATAGGTTGTCCAGGCTTGGCCTGGGGGAGTTGGAGAGGCCTCCCAGGGGAAGCACTGCTTAAGCTGAAAGCTGGAGGTTGAGTAGCTCCTGTAACAGCTGTCACTCACTGAGTGCGGACTAGCGATCAGGCTTTACTCTAAGCACTTTTCATGTAGTTACTCTTTGAGTCCTCAACACAGCCCTGCCTATTATTTTCCAGAACTCATTCTCTTAAGCACACTCCACTGCTTCCCATATAGGTAGAGAAGAGAGGAGAAATACTCCATAGCAGGTGCACAGGAGTTTGAGGCTGGAGCACAGAAAACAGAGGGGAGTGGTATGTGATGAAACCAGCCAGGTCAGAGAGGATGATACTGGGGCCATTGGCCTTACTTTGAAGAGTTTTGAGAAATCACTGTCTTTTCTTTCTTAAGCTAGGGGGGTGATGAGATTAGTTCTGTATTTTCAAAGATTAATTTGGCTGCTGTGTGAACACTGGAGTATAGGAGTGTTAGGAGGGCAGGGTGGGTGCAGGGAGAACAGCTAGGAGACTACTGCTCTTCTCCAAGAAAGTATTTGAACAAGGGTGGTAGCTCTGGAGATGGGGGACAAATAGATGGACTCAAGGGTACAGGTGGGTAGTCATGTATTCACCTTCAGTTACATGTATAAAACCTCATGTTGATTTATACAGTAAGATAGTCTTAAAATTTATCACTGCTCTCAGTTGCTTTGGTCCATCTCCCCTAGTCCATAAGAGATACACTTTTCACTCAAATAACTTCATTTCTGCCTTAATTTCATTATTTACCCAGTAGTTATTCAGGAGTAGGTTGTTCAGTTTCCATGTAGTTGTGTGGTTTTGTGTGAGTTTCTTAATCTTGAGTTCTAATTTGATTGCACTGTGGTGTGAGAGACTGTTATTATTTCCGTCCTTTTGCATTTGCTGAGGAGTGTTTTACTTACAATTACATGGTCAATTTTAGAATAAGTGCGATGCTGCTGAGAAGAATGTATATTCCATTGATTTGGAGTGGAGAGTTCTGTAGATGTCTGTTATGTCTGCTTGGTCCAGAGCTGAGTTCGAATCCTGAATATCCTTTTTAATTTTCTGTCTCGTTGATCTGTCTAATATTGACAATGGGTGTGAAAGTCTCCCACTATTATTGTGTGGGAGTCTAAGTCTCTTTGTAGGTCTCTAAGAACTTGCTTTATGAATCTGTGTGTTCCTGTATTGGGTGCATATATATTTAGGACAGTTACTTTTCAGTTAGAAGTCCTCCAGGTGGGAAAGTTTTTGGGGGGATGGTTGCTTCTTACGATCATAGATTTCCCATAGTCTTGAAGACTTTGGGACCCATACAGTTAACCTGCAGGCAACAGAACTAAACATGTTGGCGCATTTGTAGAGATTACTTGACATTGACAATAGGAGTTGAGAAAAATCTAAACTCAACAAGCTGCTGACTGTTGTCGGTTCAGTGCTTCAATTTGAAGATAAAACAAAACAAAAAACTGTCATAAATTCCATAAGTGGAGTGGCAGTTCAAAGGACAATTTCAAAATATTTTATAGCTAGGAAGTAAAGCTCTTATTGTGATAACATAACCATAAATATATGATTTATTTATTTATTAAGGTACTTATGAGTTTTTTTTAAAGCTAAATGGAAAAGTGAGGGGCCAAATATTCTTGTTTGCAAGTAGGACAGAATTTCAGCAGGTACTGAATTTGAAAACTTCAGACATAGGAGAAACATCTTCATAGTTTATAAACATAGCTATATTGTGGATGCTCACACATATAAGCAAAATGAAGTAGGCAACTGAAACATTTATTCATCTAATTATTACCCCCAAAATCACCAAACCAGAAATTTGAGGTAAAACGTGTTTTTGTTTTTGGCAAATGTGTCTTGTTTTGTTTTGTTCATGGAGGTGATGTTTGAAGTTGAATAATGGAGCAAGGGTATGTTAAATTCATTCAGAGCGACTGAATTGTTTTGCAGCTGAAAGAATATTATTAATAGACAATGGAACTGGGAATGGTGTTTCTGGATTTTCACACATATAAGGCATATAGAATTTAGATTGGATCAGTAGTTTCTTATTTAGTTTTACCCCTAAAGTGATGTCTGGCTATGACTATAGTTCGGGATAGTCCTGCAAAGCTACAGCTCCCTGGGAGGGCAGAGGACCCAGTTAAGTCCTCCTAACTGGGAAGAACCCCATCTAAAGCAACGTGTTTATGGGTATTATACTTCTGGGAACATATGCTCATTAGATTGCCACAGCCATGTGAGGAGGTTAGGGCCAATTCCGTGAGCTCCATTTCAGGGCTAAGGGTAACAGAAACACAGTGAACCACCTATAGCAGAAGTGGTGACCAAAAGCAGTGAGGCTTATTAACAATCATTTGGCACAGACTTCAATTCTCAGGCGTACACGTCCAGTGGGTTTGCTAACAAAGAGGCATCCTCCCCGCTCCCTCCTGCCCGCCCCGTCTTTCTTTCATACTTCCTCTCTCCATGTATATTTATGAAATGGCTCTGAGAAAAATACTGTGGTAGTCACTGATGACAGAACCAAGGCAATAAGCCAGATTACCCAAGCCAAAAACAAAACAAAACTGTTCCTAGAAAAAAGAAGAGTATAATTTCTGAGCCAAACGTTAGAATGGTGAGTCAAAATTCAGATAATTGATGTAAATATGGTTTTTTTTGTTTATTTGGCTTAATTAGCTAAATAACATCCTTATCTCTAATTATATCTTGGTGGTAAAACCCCAAATCATAAGAGATCCCTGTCCCTGGGCCATTTGGGGCAAGTTGCTTCAGTTATAAATTAAGTTTCCTCAATTATAAAATGATAAAAGTGTGGTGAAGATTGAATGAAATGATACATGCAACTGCTTGGCATATAGGGAGCCATGAGTAATAACTGGTTATTGTTTATATTAAGGTGGGATTCGAGGAAGAACTTACAAGGGTGAGAGGGAAGGTGGGAGGGGCTTCCAGGGAACCAATATTTGTGAAGTGTCTATGTGACAGGGTACTCACCAAAAAGGTATGTGTTCTCTCTCTCCGCATGTTGGCCATGACCCAAAGGTATCCATCTTGGGCCTCACTGACTTTGTAGGTCCCTGTAACCAGAGAAATGGGGTTGCCCTTAGCACACTCCTGTAGCAGGCACTTCCTCGTTACTGACAGTACTTAGATAAGGCATTACATCTCCTTGACCCACAGGATGAGGGAGTGATTCCCTTTTCAATTCTTTCTCAGTGCTGATTTCATCAAGCAGAAAATCTAAGTTCAGAGCTACAAATCTTTAACACATATCTTTTATACTTCATAAACTCCATCTTTAGGAAAAGCAGGTCACAAGCTCAGAATCTTAGAGAGACAACCTTCTAATTAGAATGTATATTTTTTAAAATTTTCTTTTTATGGTGATTTTTTAACAATTAAAATAATAATATAAAGTTTCATTTTAAATAATTTTGGGTTAAAAGAAGAGGTGATTTAAAAGAATATTAAGGAAGTATTAGGCAACTGTGATAAAAACATAAAGATGAGTTGGTGTGCTGATGTGACAAAAATCATGGCTATCACATTAAAATGACTAAAGTTTGGGAACTGCTGTTCTTGCCAAAAGGAAACCACGACTGTTCTTCTTGGTCTTAGGATGAATCTCTTGGCCTTATTTTAAAGCCATCCAAGACTCTCTGCTCCAAGAAAATGATGAGTTGATAGACATGGATGTTTGAACCCACCTATCAGCATGGGAATTTCTGTGTTCTGGAAGTGAACAATAAAAGCATATGTATAGGGACTGCACACAGTGAGCCTGAGAAAAATTTCTAGAAGGGAAAGAAGTGACCTAACCAAAGAAAATCAAACCCCTACTGGGTCCCTTCCTCCATCCATGTTGCAGAAAACTGTTCTATGTGGGCGTGAGGTGGATTTGGAGATGAAATGTCCAAAGCAAACAAGAACAGTGACCAGATAAGAAGAAAACTTTTCTTGGCATCAGTGTACTTATTATATTCTGACTGCATGCTTCTCTGATCAACCTAATACATTTTCCTTTCTCTTGGAAAATGGCATGAACATATCACTTTGTAGTTAGCAGTGAAGGGAATGTTAGTGAGCATACTCCAAGAAGAAAGAAGAAGCTAAGTAGAAAATTCCTATCCAATGAAAAGAACCCACAAGGCCTTTACCTTCATGAGCTTGCTTAGTATACGTACTAGGTTAGAACACTTCCAGGTAAGTGTGGGTACCGCATGTCAAAGGTGAGGAAAAAGGCTCGAAGGAGGGAAGTAACATTCCTGAAGCAAACAGAAGAGGTGGAGCAAGGATCCAAACAGGCCTGACGTCCTTTTGTTTTTCACTATATATTCTAATTGGATGAAGCAATGTTTTTGTTTTGTTTTGTTGTCTTTTTTTTTTTTTTTTAAAAAAAAATGAATAGAGATGGGGTTTCACTGTGTCATCCAGGCTAGTCTCAAACTCCTGAGCTCAAGTGATCCCCCCACCTTAGCCTCTCAAAGTGCTGGGATTATAGGCATGAGCTATTGTGCCCAGCCTGTTTTCTTATTTTTGAATCAGGATCTGCATATATAAGATGTAAAACTTCTGTCTCCTTTTCTTTGAATTTGAGATACCTTTATCTGCCAGGAATTTTTTTAGATGTAAAGAGCAAGTTTGGATTCATTTTACTGTTTCACCTATTGATGGAATAAATTGTTGATGATGTGATAAATCTATGACCTAGCAGGCAGCTTAGATGACTCTTTCTATAGGGTTTTCTTTACATATGTATGGTTCTGCCTGTTTTATGTTAATTCATGGTTTATTCATTTGACTGTATTTATCAAATGTTTACTCTGCACTTTGGTATTGGACTTAGTCTTCTGTGTCTATCCACAGACAAATTGGAGCCAGCCTTCAATTTGCTAACGTCACATACCCTCCTGGACAAATGCTCAAGTGTGTTGTGCACACCACTGTTCTGTTAAACGTGTTCCTAATATGTGTTATCATCATATTAACTTGGACAGAAGTCCTCCCACAAAAGGTGAGTGAAGATAGGTCAGAAATACATATTTTGGTGAGAGAAATAGTTTCTTGAAATCATTTCTTTCTGGTTTTTCTTCCTATTTTAAAAGAACCAAGTAAGAGAAAAACCTCCACAAGCAAAACAAATGGTGGCTTCAGCACATGGACGGTCTCCAGTATCAAGGTGCACACACAGTTTCTGTCTGTCTTAACTCACCCTGCTGGCACAGTGCTCAGAATGCTGGTAATGTGCAGCCTTCAGTGTAGGTGATGTTTTAGGGTCTGAAAGAGAAGTTAGTGAAATAAACTTCCTTCTTCCTATCTTGCTCCTCAAGATCACCTTTCCTTGTAGTTTCCACCTAGAGAGTCAACACAGCTTACTATCTTCTTTAATCTAGGTGTACTTTTCAACTCCTCTATATCCTTGCCTTTTCACACCTTTACCATTATTTGTTTGAGTGTAAACCTTCCCCTGAATCTGTTTTCTATGCCCTTTCAAGAATGGTTTGGGAAGCTCTCTGTTTTGGTAAGACTTCTATCCTTACTATTCTGTTCTTTCAGAAGGAAAGACTGATTTTTTTAAACAAAGTTTTTCTTGTTTCCGTTGGCTTGAAGCACCAAATAGTTCTCTGAGTCTATAACATGGGCTTTTATTTTAGACGACATTCAGGAGAAGAGCATGGGAGATATTACAAATCATATGTGATCTTTTACTTACTTTCTGAATAAATTTTTTTTTCATTGATTAATACATTAATGTAGCTACTTAATGCCTAGTACGTGTAAGACAGTATGCTAAGGTTTATTGAGAAGATGATAGACAAGGTATAAAGTGCTTTAAGTTGTCTGTTTTGAAGTAAAACGGTAGTTCTACAATCAAGTATCAATTACCTTCAGGTATATGAAGTCAAATATTCTCTTCCTCAGCTATAAAATTGAGATGTGGCTATGCACAGTACGTAGTTCTAGATATAATAAAGCAATACTTAGGAAATCTTTGTTGAATAAACAAAGTACTATAGAGCTGGAGAAGAAAAGTCTCTGGGAAAAAAATCAGTTAAAATCAGAATTAGGGATTTTGGTAAATATGCAAATGGGAAAATAAGCATTCAAGTGAGAAAATATTAAGACTGTGAAGACCTAGAATTGACGTTTTTAAAACAATTGCAGGGACCCAGTGGTGAAAAACAAATGTATTTACAGACTTGTGGACCTCAAGGACGAGGTAAATGAAGTTGTTCCGTGGAAAGTTAGTTATTTTTAGAGCAAAAGGAACAGGAAACAATGCTTTACACACTGGTTCGTTGATTTATAGCACTTATTACTGAAGAGGTGATATTGCTTAAAAAGAAATAGATTGGACTATGTTGAAAATGGATAAGCCAATTTGATCATTCACAGGGAAGGGAACATCACACACCAGGGCCTGTTGCGGGGTGGGGGAGATTAGGGGAGGGATAGTAGCGGGTGGAAGGATTAAGGAGGGATAGCATTAGGAGAAATACCTAATGTAGATGACAGGGGGATGGATGCAGTAAACCACCATTACATGTGTATACCTATGCAACAATCCTGCACCCTCTGCACATGTACCCCAGAACTTAAAATATAAAAGAAATTATGTTTCTCATAAATATGTACAATTATTATGTATCAATGAAATAAAGTAATTGCCAACAACAACAACAATAAAAAGAACTAGTAGCCTTCAAAAACATAGAGGTAGTTTACAGTTTAGGATCTCCTCCCCTGCAACTTTCATGCTAGTTTATAATGAAAGTAACTCTTGGCCAGGCGTGATGGCTCATGCCTGTAATCCCAGTACTTTGAGATACTGAGGTGGGTGGATCACCTGAAGTCAGAAGTTCAAGACCAGCCTGATCAATATGGTGAAACTCCATCTCTACTAGAAATACAAAAACTTAGCCAGGCCTGGCAGTGAGTGCCTGTAACCCCAGCAACTCAGGAAGCTGAGACAGGAGAATTGCTTGAATCCAGGAGATGGAGGTTGCAGTGAGCTGAGATCATGCTACTGTACTCCAGTCTGGGTGACAGAGCAAAACTCTATCTCACAAAAAGAAAGAAAGAAAAAGAAAGAAAGAAAGAAAGAGAGAGAGAGAGAGAGAGAGAGAGAGGGAGGGGGGGGGGGAGGGAGGGAGGGAGAGAGAGAGAGAAAGAAAGGAGGGAGGGAGGGAGGGAGGAAGAAAGAGAAAGAAAGAAAAGAAAGAAAGAAAAGAGAGAGAGAAAGAGAGAAAGAAGAAAGAAAGAAGGAAAGAAAGAGAAAGAAAGAAGAGAAAGAAAAAGAGAAAGAAAAGAGAGAAGGAAAGAAGGAAAGAAAGGAAGAAAGAGAAAGAAGAAAGAGAAAGAAGAAAGAAAAGAAAAGAAAGTAATTCTCAAACCCAGATCTTTCACACACACAGACTTTTTTTTTTAAGAGAGCAGACACAAAACAGTCTAGAACCTGTTTGTCAATCTTCTTGAATCCCAATTCTATCCTTTTAGTTATGATCATGCTTTGCATGAAAGTCTCACTGGACATTAATGGATGCTATTCTGGGGGCAAGATGGATTCCACACTATGGCTGGCATCATGTAGGCAGAGTCCTTCCCACCAGCAACCTGGGTCCTGCATTCGCTGCCATTTCAACAGTGCAGATGGGGCCTTCCACTTAGAATAGAGTGATTTATGGCAGCTTAGCACTCCCACGGGAACACAACTGAAAAAAGCTAGATCAAATTCAAAAAACATATCTGTTTCAAGGCATCAGAGGGCTGCAAAAGCAATGAGGACTAGATGGGCTAAAATTCCAGATGGGAAAATCCCAGAGGAGTAAGGGAAGGATCTTTTGCAGCTTTTTCCTAGGGGCATTTGCCTAGTTTGTGTGTGGCCATGAGGCCGAGAAGTCTTTCTTGACTCCAGCAAGGGGTTCCTGTCGCTGGAAAAGGAGAAAACAGCAGAGGCTGGACAGGTATGCAGCAAGGAGGTGACCCAACTGGTGATTTCAATGGCCTTAACACATAGCTAGTTTCTCCTCGAAGACACTTGCTCAATCTGGAATCTGAGCCCAGTGGGAGACTTAGAAACTAAGTTTAAAAATCTTAGAAAAGCAGAGCAGAGCTTTCCTCCAGTTCATGGTTTTGAGGAGATGCTGACTGCTGGGGAAGAACTCTGGATCACGAGGCCTGGGGGCAGTCCTGAGGTGACCTGTCTGCAGCCTCCAGCTGCCTGACAGCTTTGGCCAGTTCCAGGTATGGCCAACATCTTGGTTGGCCCAGCAGAGGGCCACAGTTGGGATAGGAAAGCAGAACTTTTGGCATTCATGTGAGGCTGGAATTCACAGGAGACTTGAGAAGCCTCAAACACACAGCTGGTTTCCCTTTAAGAAATTTGCAGAATTCTGAAGCTGCATGAAATAGGAGATTAAAAATAAAAAAACTTCTGAGAAGCAGATGGGAGTCTTCTGTATTCTGTGAGCACTGAGAAGTCAAGTCTCCCAGGTACTGGGGTCCTGGTCAATACTACATATTCTCACTTAGAAGAAGGGCCTTATTTTGGGAACAAGAACAAAACCAAGATACACTCAGTGCAGTCATAAGCCTGAGGAAGATGCTTCTCCCAGCCCCAGTCTATCTGCCCCACAGAGGAAAGGGTTGATCCTCTCCTGGTGGAAGATAACATTGATAGCCTCTGTAAGTTTTTATACACAAAATCTGCCATTCAACTAGGTATAAAGACTATTGAGGCCAGAATATTCTCATACCCTGACATGCAAGGATGATGGAGTATGTCTCCATACTATTTTTAGGCAATCTACCTCTTGAACACACTAATTGCTCTAATGGAAACACCTTTGTTATTAGCACGATAGAAAATAATCTAGTATGCCCATAAACAAAACGTATTGTTGATTAAAGAGCGCTGAAGCCCTTGCAGCAGCCCTTCCAGGGGTATGACTCTAATAATTAAGTGCTGGTCGATCAGTCTGCAGTATGTATTTTTTATTAGAGTATAGAATAAACACACAGGTATCTATAACACATTGTCTATGTTGAAATGTTTTAAAGTAAATAATAGCTTATATAATAGACTAGAAGCTCTTTAATAATTCGTTGTATATTTTCAAACAGCTAGAAGAGAGGATTTTGAATGTTCACAACATAAAGAAATCATAAATGTTTGAGGTAACTGATAGGTTAATTATCCTGATTTGATCTCCATGCATTGTATACACATACCGAAATATCATTCTGTATCCTATAAATATGTAAATTATTACATGTCAGCTAAAAATAAAATGGAAAAAAATCAGAAGCCTTGGTAGATTCAACTCTGTGTGCCTCGCTAATTCAGAGCTCAGCATGTAATAGGGGATCAGTCACACTTGTTGAGTGAATTAATAAATTAAATATTTAGGCAAAATAATAAATGATGGCTGGGTGCAGTGGCTCACACCTGTAATCCCAGTGTTTTGGGAGGCTAAGGTGGGTGGATCACGAGGTCAGGAGTTCAAGACCAGCCTGGCCAACATAGTGAAACCCCATCTCTACCAAAATACAAAAAAAAAAAAAAAATTAGCTAGGTGTGGTGGTAAGCGACTCCCAGCTACTCAGGAAGCTGAGGCAGGAGAACTGCTTGAACCTGGGAGGCAGAAGTTGCAGTGAGCTGAGATTGTACCACTGTACTCCAGGCTGGGCAACAGAGCAAGACTCCATTTCAAAAAATAGAATAATCATAATAATAATAATAAATGACGGATTACTCTGGGCATCATTTCAAACGAAGAGAATCAGAACAAGGGGCTGTTAGCATCTTTGTACCTCTTCTCCCTCACTCATTTTGAGTCCCCAGTCATGTCCTATATCCTGATTGGTTCTCATATCCTGTCTTGGATTGCTTTGTTACTATTCTGATCATTTTCCATACCTTCCCTGGAAGGCAACTTAGCAAGGAGATTGGGAAGCAGGCACTCAGGTGTCAGGCAGACCTCTCTACAACTTACCTAGCACGTGTTTGGGCACTAGCAAGTTACTTAACCTCTCTGGATCTAAGCCCTCTATTGTAAAATAGGTAGAGCATAGTAGCTTTCACAGAAAGTTGATGTGAGGATTAAATAAGATAACACTTGTCAAATGCTTAGGAGAGTGCCTTCAACATAGTTCAATGTAGCTGCACAATGAAATATTAGCAATTATTGTATTCTCTTATAAGCCTATGCATTGCTCAATTTGGATTTTCCAATCAAATAAACATTAAGATCACATCAAGATTGTGCACCTTAAAAAAACAAAAGTTCAGGAGTGATGAGACTCAAATAATAAATGCTAGAATACATACTTTTATGTTAATATTCTACCTTCAAAGAAGTCAACTTGAAAGACTAACACATCTGAGCTGAAGACATTTAAAAAGGAATCTCCTGGCCTGTCAACATTTTCCAGTGTATACGGGTCTCAAACAGTTTGGGAGACCCCTAAAACCAGCTTCCTTGCTTCCTAGGCTTACACACACACACACACACACACACACACACACACACACACACACAATGTTATATAATATATGTTATATAAGTATATAATATTTATGTAATATATATTATATAAGGATATAGGTCTTATACCAATGTTCTTATCTTTAAATACTAACATCTATAAAATATATATCATATACTTATATATATAATAACATACCAATTTTGGTAAAATATATATATATATTACCAAAATTGATATCACTAACAGAATTATCTTACTTAACATAAGATTAAACTGTAAATTACATTTACTTTTCCAGAAATTAAATCTGTCTTTAAAAGATGAATAATTTACAGACTCTCAACAATGGAAAGAGTATGTCCCAGCTTTTAAATATCACTGCCAAAAAGTTCTTTTTTGGTCAAGATTCACTCATTTGGGGATAGGATAACACACTAGACTATTTACCTTCATTAAATTGAAACTATGGGAGGTGTGGAAGCCACCCTGCATTTGTCATTGGGTACATTTTCTAGGAGGTTTGCACAAGGACTGTTAGCAATTCCAGACAGCCAATCAAGCAGGTGTATATGAAAACCTGCATTAAACATCAATTAGTTTTCTCATCTCTGAGCAACAGAGCTGATTTTAAATCATATGAATGTGTATGGCAAGAGTTGCACATACCCAAAATTACCTTTTATAATCTTTTAGGAAGACATCAAATTGAATGCCAATAAACCCAACACAGCCAGTTTTTTTCCCACTGTCTAGACATATTCCTGTTTCTTTGGATTGCTACCAGGATAAGTAGTCAGCTTGGATTTGGAGGCCGTATTTTAGGAAATGTTCTTATCTTTCAACAGGAGTAGCACATTCAGTGCAGAGAGATGTCCATCGCATGAGAGGAGCATGTGGGAACTGGCACCAAACGAAGAAGATCAGATTCACTTTTCCCATCTCCCCTGCACTTCAAGCACATACGTGGTATGAGGAGGTGGTCAGGTAGAATCACCTGCACTATTTACATGGTTTATAGTATTTTCTCTTATGTTTCACGTGAGTACACTGTATTAAACTCTGTCAGGTGGCTCTATTAAATTAGATGCATGGAGATATACTCTATACCACAGTCTTGGAAAGAACTCATAGATAAAATTCACTGTCTGCCAGGGACTATATTAAACATGTATTATTTTATGTAACCTTGTTTAAAGTTTTATGTTTTAAAGTCACACAGTAAAATTGACTTTTTTGGTATACAGTTCTATGACATTTAACACAGGTATAGATTCACAAAATACCATCACAGTCAGGATACAGAACAGTTCCATTACCCTATGAAACTCCTTGCTGTTCTCTTCCAGTCAACTCTTTCTCCATCCTTAACCCTGAGCAGATTCATGGCAACCAAGCTCCTGCTTTCTGTCAATATAGCTGTGTCTTTTCAAGAATGTTACATAAAATGGAATTATACAATATAAAACCTTTGAGATTCGTTTCTTTCACCTAGCCTAATGCCTCTGAGATTCATCCAAGCTGTGTGTTTCAATAGTTCATTCCTTTCCATTGCTGGGTAGTATTCCTTCGTATGGCTATATCATAGCTTATTAATTCATTCTTCCACTCTTTTGGGCTGCTTCCAGTTTGGGTGATTATACATAAAACTGCTGTAAATATTTACATGTAGTTTTGTGTGAATGTAAGTATTCATTTCACTTAGAAAAATATCCAAGAGTGGGATGGGTAGGTCATATGGTAAGATTACGTACAAAAAGCTACCAAACTTCTTCCCAGAATGGCTGTGCCATTTTGCATTCTCATCAGCAATGTATGAGGGTTTCAACTGCCACGCATCTTCATTAGAAGCTGGTATTGTCAGTAGTATTTTCAGTCATTTAATAGATATGTGGCATATAATACACTTGTTACACTATAAAGTAGGTAGCATTATTATCTGAGTTTTATGAGTGAAGAAACAAAGGCTCAGAGAGTCTAAGTAGATCACCACAGGCCTCACATTAGGTAAGGTGCAGAAGAATCCCAAGATTTAACTTGTGGTATAAGAGCAATCTATTTGACAAGACATGTATCTTCACGTGTGACTTCTATTTGCAAATCATAAGCTTTAATACACCTTGTTGATTTCTTTTAAAAGTTGGGGATACTTTGCATAACTGTCAGTTTACAAATAAGCTGGAAGATGCCTTCAATCAAAAATGTTTATTCTCTTGAACTAAACAAGAGAGGGCTTAGCAGATAGACTGAAGACATCAATTTAAATTTTCTCTTGCATTGCAAAAGTATTCAGAACAAAAAAACCACAAAAAATAAAAAAAAGAGAACACACACACACACACACACACACACACACACACACACACACAATGCTCCCCGTGACCTTTTATTTCCCTTCTATTCTTTCCTCCCACTGGGTAACCATTGCTTTTGGCTGGTCAAGAAGATGCCATCTTTTAAAAACCATTTTTATAGATTTGAAAAGAGAACATTTTTTTGTTTTTTTTTTCTTTCCCCAGAGATTTTCTTTTTTCTTATCCTTCTTGAACTACGGTCTTAGAACAGTTTCACAGCCTCCCTGCAGCTATGATGGGGTTCCTTAGTAAAGTCACAGAAGAATGAAAGGCTGATTGCTGGGTCTATTTACAAAGAAGAAATTTTTTTTTAAAAATCTGGCATCTTTGCATTTGTTATAATATATACATAGTATAAGCCTAGAAATATCAAACATTTGTGTATAATTTGATTAGGTCATTTTCCATGGGCTTTTCTTTGACCTTTTTAATTGGTTGATAAGCACTTGGCCTAACCACAGGCATCTGATAATAAACTAGAAATAGAAGAATGTCCAAGATTCAGACACTGGAAAGGAACCAATTACCTTTCCTGAAAGGTAGATTTTCAACTTTGAGGACCAGAATAATTCTTTGATTTTTCTGTCATCCGGCTCATCTTTAGAGCAATCGAGTCTCAGCTACCTGCTTGTGTGTGCGCTGGCCTGCCTCCCTCGGGTGCTTCCTTTCTTCCTACTCACCCAGCTCTCCCTCCCACTTGGGAAAGTCCTTCTGTTGTGTACAGAGGATATTTTTAAAGTCATGTACCGGAACTTCAATGCTGCTGGGAAATTCCTCCAAACGGCTTTATTTGTAAAAGAAGTATGCTGCACGCTGGCTTTTTCAGTATTTCATTACAGACCACAGATGGAGGAGTGCCTCCTAGGGTAGGTCACACGAAGCCCCTGGATTCTGCAACTGTGATCTTTCTCTGTGAGCCCAGAATAACTTATTTCCCTCCTCTCTTCCATCTCTTCCAGCCTGCAGCTTCTGCTTCTTTCAGGCACATTGGCTCAAAGGTCCCACTGTCTTTGGAGAAAAATGAAACTGAATCCCTTCCTAACACCATACATAGAGCTGAAGTCCAGATGCATTGAAAAGATAAATTGAGAAATATAATAGGAGAAAATGTAGGAGAGCATCTTTGTTAACTAGGGTGGGAAAATTTATTAAACAGAACATCAAAAGCACAACCATACATCTTAAAAAGATTAATATGATTAAAAGTAGAAAGTCGGTTCAATAAGAGCAAAGTTAACAGGCAGTTGATAAAACTGAAAAAGAATTTATCGTATCTAAATTTGACAAGAAACTCATACATTATCGAGGAAAATACATTTTATCAAAAATTCTTAATCATCAACAAGGAAAAGACAGAAACCCCAGAAGAAGTATGGACAAGGGGTACGAATAGGCAATCTATAGAACAGCACACTGAAAAGACCCACAAGCATTGAAGAGATGCTCAGAACAATCTGTAAATAGACAAATTCAAATGCAAATGATTATGATAGATCACTTGACTGAAAAAAAATAGAAAGCAAGATAATTTCCAGAGCTAGCAAACATATGGGGATGGAAAACTCTCAGGTATCCTGCTATTGCTGGCTGAGGTGACATCTGGGGGAGTAATCTGGCAGTAATTAGTCAAACTAAGTATATATAACTGTATAACCCAGCAATTCTATCCCAGGTGTGTACACCAGATAAATTCTCACACAGATCCAGAGAGGGCCACGTGCAAGGTTGTGAACTACAATTTAATTTGTGGTGGCAAGGAGAAGGAGGCACCCTAACTGTCGCTCACTGAGAAAGCAGGTGGATACAAAGAGATGGATGTGACCACACTGCAATTAGCCACCATGAATTAGATGTTTGCATGGCAACATGGAGGGACAATACAACATAGTGGAGGTGAAAGAAGAAATAGAATTAGTTATAATCCAGTATCATTGCTGTAAATCTGAAATACACACAAAATTATCATATCCATTTTGCACATGAAAATATACAAATTAAACACATTTATTTAGAATGATGGGGGAAAGGGGTAATGAAAGACATAAATGAGGATTAAGTGGAATAAATAAGCACCGGAGAGGAACCTCCATTAACCATGGATGACATTGTGCCATGAACCAAAGAGTGTTATTAACTGAAGCCTCTGTTCCCGAGAGGCAGGGTAAACAAAACGAAACAAATGTGCTCTGCTGAAACTTTCCAGCTTCTCCAAAAGGGTCTGTCAAACTGGGGACATCCTACCTGTCCTCAGCTATTTCCTCTTAGGTCCTGAAAAATACTAAACCTGGCCTAGACCGCTGAAAGAGCTGATGACATTTCTGCATTTCCTCTCTGTTCTGTTGGGGTGTTATCCATGGTATTGTGATTCTCAATATGTTCTATTAATCTATATATGGTATACATTTCTTGTCGCCTACTTATATTTAGGGTTCATGATTCTAAGTCCCATATATGTGGGTGCCCATGACAAAATTCCGATCTTGGATACTTTTTGCTGCTCTCCCTTTTGCTAATAGCAAATAATTTTCTTGATAGTAAACAGCAAATCAAATAGTAAAACTTAAATGTTAAAAAAAAAGGAAAGATAAAAGAGGAGGATGAAATTAAAAATATAAAATAAAATCAATCAGTAAAAATTATGAATGTATAATAGTCAAGGATTAAAAGTTTTCAGAATATTATATCATATATGTCATATCATATCATATCATATCATATCATATATATGTGTAGATAGAGAATGTGCAAACAGATTAAAATGATGTTAACTATGTCCACTATTGGTAGGTGTAAAGTGATGCTGAATTTTTAAAACTTTATTTAAAAATTTTAATTTTTGGCCAGGCACGGTGGTTCACATCTGTAATCCCAGCACTTTGGGAGGCTGAGGCAGGCAGATCATGAGGTCAGGAGTATGAGACCAGCCTGACCAACATGGTGAAAACCCGTCTCTACTATAAATACAAAAATTAGTCAGGTGTAGTGGTGTGTGCCTGTAATCCCAGCTACTCAGGAGACTGAGGCAGGAGAATTGCTTGAACCTGGGAGGCGGAGGTTGCAGTGAGCTGAGATTGCACCACTGCACTCCAGGCTGGACGACAAGACCAAGACTTCGTCTCAAAAAAAAAATTAATTTTTAAAATTAATTTAAAATTAAGTAATTTAAAATTTATAAAGGTTTAAAGTAGGTTTAAAAATGGTGCTGAATTTAAAAAATAACTGTGTATGTCAGAACTTATACACCAAGTAAAGAATAATGCCTTTATGGTCACCTTAAAAGGTAATACACTTTCTTAAAGGTAGCTGCTATTGCTGAAACTATCCTGGGTTTTTCTAACATAGGGTTTTAAAATTTGGGGTCCATGGAGTCTGTGGATAAAATTCAGGAGCCTGTAAATCTGGGCAGGAAAAATTATATCTTCATTTGTACTAACCTCTTCATGAAAGTTAATGTTTCCTTCAATTATAAAAGCAATAGCAATACCTAAGTTTTTGTCACCAGTGAAAATACTGAGTCTAATTTTCTTGTTATTTTCATATCACATTTCAGTTTTTGCAGATGTCTGTAAATATAATTCCCAGGTTGATATTAGACATTTTTAGATCTTCTTATTTAATACATTATTAAAGAAGCAAACATGTTTTACTATGTCACAATTTTTATTTTGACAACTATATTCAATATAATTGGCTTTTTATAATTCTATATATTTTCTTTTATATTTATAAAAATGGTTTTGAGACAGAGTCCAGGAGGCTTACCAGAGTGTATAAGCTTCCCCAAACACAGAAAGTCGGGCACCCCCACAAACATCTAATTTCAGGGCAGTCATAATGCCTTATGACTATATGTTCCTCCTGACAAAAAAGCAGTCTTTAACAGTTTTGGCTAATTGCAAAAGTCAAATGCATTCTCAAAGAAAAAGTATCAGCCAACAGTGAAGATACTTTTGTGAAAGTTCTATTGACAAAGAAGATGGTTTTTTGTTTTTTAGAGACACAATAATCCTCTGTCAACCAGGTTGGATTGCCCTGGAGTGATCATGGCTTACTACAGCTTCAAACTCCTGGGCTTAAGTGATCCTCTGGCCTCAGCCTCCTGAGTAACTGAGGCTACAGGTATGCACCACTATGCCTGGCTAATTTTTAATCTTTTATTTATTTGGGTTTTTTTGTAGAGATGATGTTTCTCTATGTTGCCCAAGCTGGTGGCAAACTCCTGGGCTCAAGCAATCCCCCTGCCTTGGCCTCCCAAAGTGCTGGGAATACAGGTGTGAGCCACAGCACCTGGCTATGATGGAGTTTTATAGACAGAATTATCAGGACTTCTTTTATATCTCATCTTCAATATGCAAATAACAAATTCATTAGCAAATATTTATTGAACATCCGTTATGTATGAGGCACTATTGTAAGCACTGGAGTAAGTGCCGTGAGCAGGTCAGACATGGTACATCCCTGGATGGTGCTTATGCTATAATGGAAGGAAATCGTCACAAAAAGGTAAGTTATAAAGAAATCTGACCACATCAGGTATTTATAGTGATATGCTGAAAATAATGCAGAGCAATCTAATCTAGGGACTGAGAGGGTGACTAGAGTCACCCAGATGGTGGCTAGGTGCCTGGATCTGGCATTGCACTTCTTCCATTCAAATCCTGGCTCCATGCACTCTGGCTCTGTGGCCTTGCCCAGTTGCACACTCTCTAAATCCCAGTTCTGCTACCTGTGAAATGGACATATTAACATTACCCACTTTAAAAAGTTGTTTTCAGGAAAATGGCTCTTCCTAACGTCTCCCCAAGAACCAAGCACAGAATTTTGGCAGTTTTAATACATTTTCTTAAAGAAGTCTCTTTCTTGGCATCGTAAGTCACCTATTCAAGTCTCAGAGTTGTTAGGCTGTTTGATCCTAAGGCATCCAATGGTACAGATTGATATTAAAGCAAGAGAAGAACTAGCTTCCTCACTGCCATTGTTCTCTACCATAGCCCACGAGAACACAGGACCCAGGTGACTGAGAAAAGTGAATGAGGGGAATTATGTCAGAAATGACAGAGAAAGATGGGCAGAATTTCTGGCAGGCACAGGTATTTCTAAGTAAGAAATGGTGTAGTTAGGAGAGAATACTCTCAAGAAGGGGAGAGATGGATTCTGTGGCGAAAGGAGGTTCCTTCATTCAGCGTTTATGGAGAGAATAAAGACCCTGGCCCTTCCAGTGAGGATATGCAGTAAATAAGACAATCAAGTCCATCGCTCCTGGAGCCTGTATTCTCATGTGGAAGACAGACAGTAAATGATACAATAACATTAAGAAATTCATGAGTACATAAAGATAATTTCAGGCAATAATAATTGCTCTGAAGAACATAAATGGGGACCTATGATAGAAAAGGGGTGTACAGGAGTTAGGAGGATTTAACCTCAGTGAGCAATCTCATCTCTTTTTTGAAAAGGTCACTTTGGCTTCTGTGTGGATAGCACATTGGACAGGGATAACAGCAGGAGCTGGGAGAGCTCCAGTAGCAGGAGGCTGCTCTAGGGGTCCATGCAAGGGATGCTGGCGGCTCGCACCCGAGTGGTGGGATGCGGACGGGAGAGGCAGGTGGACAGATGAGACAGCTGAAACAGGAAAAGCAGGCACAAAGGCAAATACCACACAATGTAACAGAACAGGAGTTTGGAGCGGAAGGAACAATCCGGAGTCATTCTGGTCCAATTCTGCAGATGAGGAAACCACATCCCAGGAGGCTGAGGCGGCATGCCCCGCATCTCAGAAGCCCAGCAGTCCCTGAGCCTTCTGACCTCACATCCTCTGCCATACCACAGTGGAGAAACCAGAACCGGATGAGGAGCCAGAATGCACAGAAGAAAAAAGAGGTGAGGGAGCAAGGAGGAGGGAGAATAGAGAGAGAGAGAAAGGGAAAGAGGCAGCAAAGGGACAAAGAAAATGAAAGGAAATCCAGGTGTAATGAGAGGGGAACCACAACAGGTGAAATCAGGGATGGGGGCAGGCAGGGGAGAGGAGTGTGGCGGGCCTTGTTGCTGGGATTATTTAGGGCGAATAGTCTCCAGTTGAGGTTCGGTTTCATAGCCCATTGCCTGGCTCACTGCAGCTGTCAGGGCACCAGAGGCAGCAGTTGGAGCAGCTGCCTGCACCATCTGAGCCACAAGGACAACGGCAAGGGAAGTGCAGATGGGCAGGAAGTCCCTTTGGGTCAAAGCCAAGGTAGCCAAGATCATGCTGTTCTTGCCCACCACATGGGATGCTCAGGCTTCCTAAGGCAGCCCAGAGACCAGCCCCGTCCCTTATCCTTAGCATCGCCACCATTGTCACCATCATCGCCATGCTGCCACTTCTCAGGATCATGTGCCAGGGGCTGTGCGTGCATTTCTCTCTTCTATCCTCACAGAAGCACTTGAGGGAGGTATAGGTTTCCCCAGTTTACAGTTAAACACACGAGGGCTCCATTCATTAGCTCACCAACCTCATTTCTGAGCCAGGAAATGGCAGAAACGCCCTGCTTTCATTTTGTTATTTTTGTTTTGTCTTGTTTTCTCCTCTTAAAGAGGACACATGGAGCCCTGGGTTGGTGCCCTGCACTAAAGGGATCCGGTGTTTACTCCTTCCTGCAGCTGGAGGTCACTTGGCCTGGACTGATGAGGCCGGGAGAAGACTGTTCTCTGTCTGGTCCTCACAGCCCCCTCAGCCACCCAGGGAATGCTCAGATCCAGTTGCACAGGCAGCCCACAGAATGCAAACAGAGCTTTCTCTTAGAATTTTTATGCTGTTTTATTGTTTAATACGGACAACTACTGACCTTCTCTTTTTTCCTTCAAGGCCCCTTTCAAATGTCACCTCTTCTGTGAAGGTTTCATTTCTTTCCAGGCAAAATAAATCACTCCCTTTTTGGAGCCCTCATAGTTTTACATTTGGGCCTAAAGCACTTGTTTGCCTCCTCCGTCAGAGCATGGGCTTCTTGAGGAAAGGGAATGTGTTTTGATCATTTCTGCATCCTTGGCATTTAGCACAGTGCCTGGCACAGTCAAAGCTGTCAATAAATGTTAGCTGAACTGAAAAGCAAAAAATAGAAAGGGCATTTGCTGGGGTCAGTGTGCATCAACCACTTCCATCTTGTTTCCTTAACTCAGGAACTCAAATGAAGAAAGACATTGTCAATCTCATGAGCAGTCTGTATTTTTTTTTTTCTATTGGTGAGAGATAAAGTAAATAGCATGTGGATTCCCTTTGGAAGAATAACAAATAAAATTATTTTGTAAGGATGTGAGTTATAAAATTAAGTTTTTCTTGTCTCCAAATTGTCATTTTGCAAGATAAAAAGTATAAGTAATAAATATGAATGTTCCTTTTTTATTTCAGACTTTTGGTCCAAGGGCAATAGAAACGAGATGGTCAGTTATAGCATTAAAGCATAAGCACAGCTATAACTCAGTGCAAAGGCAAGGATCATAGGGCACATGATATTTTCGCAATGTGTTACTATGAGTAACACTATTGCAAATTCATTTTATTTATGATTTGGTCTTTGTAGTTTCAATTTCATTATTAACTAAAATTTCACAGCATCATTCTTCCTGACATGCACTGAAGATAAAAATGCTTCATATTTTCCTCATCTATCCTTGTCTTTTTCTTTATTAAAAATATAGCCATTGGCAAAATAAAAAAAAAGAACTAGCCACATGCATACTGAAATTATAACTCAGACACATGACAATAATCTCTAACCATGGCACCTGTGACTGCATCCAGCCATATATGGACCCAAAAAAATAAATACTCATATTTATTACTTATATTTTTTTCCTTGCAAAATGACAATTTGGAGATAACAAAAAGTTAATTTTACAACTCATACCCTTATAAAATACTTTTGTTATTCTTCCAAAGGAAAACCCTATGCTACTTTATCTCTCACCAATAGAAAAAAATACAGACTGCTCATGAAATTGACAATGTCTTTCTTCATGTGAGTTTCTGAGTTAGGGAATAAGGATGGAGACAATTGACTTACACTGGCCCCAGTAAATGTCCTTTCCATTTTTTGCCTTTTCAGTTCACACTAGGAACTCACTCAGGATGTAGCTGGCAGTGAGAGGACAGTTTGAGGCCTGTGTGCACTTCCCAGCACAACCTCTCACATTCTTCTCATTTTTTATCACTCAAGAGACTGAAAAACTAATATGTAAGAATGCTCTCATTATAGGGTTAATCTTCAATCTTCTCTGATTATATTTAAAATTATGTCATAAACTTCAGAAATTAATGAGTACTAGTGTATACTTTATTATTAGCATAATCCAAGTTGGCCTCACCAAGAGTCATAATTATAAAAATTATATCTTTCAGACTCCTACCTTCTCAAAATGGAATTTGTCCCCACTAAAAGTTATCCTTCAAAGTAGTGCTTCACCTGTGCCCACAAATACCTTCACCTGTGCCCACAAAGTGGCTACTGCAGTTACTGTGTGGCTTCTACCAGGCTTTTCTCCTGACCTAGCTCTCATTGGTTGATATTTGTTATCTTCTGTCAAATCTTCCTGAAGGTCGCTCAGCTTTGCAGCATGGATGGTGCAAAAATGTAAACGTTCTCTCTGATACTGTTTCCAAATCTAGCGGATTGCAGGATGTCACTATGGGGCAAGTTCCATGAATGGAGGGATTGGGGGGTGAAGAGAGAACTGCTCTTTCTAACTAAGTTCAGAGTCCTAAGTTACTGAACTTCTCCCTAACTCTGTATTAGTTTCCTATTTTTGCTATACTGAATTACCACAAACTTAGTAGTTTAAACCAACACAATTAATTATCTTACAGTTATGGAGGACAGAAGTCCAATCAGGGCCTTATTGGGCTATAGTCAAGATGTCAATGGGGCTGTGACTTTTTTCTAAAGGCTGTTAGGGAGAATCTTCTTCCAGTTTATAGATGCTACCTGCATTCCATGGCTCATTGTCCCATCCCCTATCTTTAAAGCTGACAATGTTACAGCTCTTTAACCTTTTTCTAAGTAATGTATCCCTTTAACTTTCCTGTTTTGCTTCCCTCTTCCACTTTTGTATTTTTTTTTTTTAATTTATTTTGAGACAGAGTCTCACTCTGTTGCCCAGGCTGGAGTGCAGTGGCGCGATCTCTGCTCACTGCAAACTCCACCTCTCGGGTTCAAGCGATTCTCCTGCTTCAGCCTCCTGAGTAACTGGGATTACAGGTGAGCACCACCATGCCTGGCTAATTTTTGTATTTTTAGTAGAGATGGGGTTTTGCATGTTGGCCAGGCTGGTCTTGAACTCCTGAACTCAGGTGATCTGCCTGCCTCAGCCTCCCAAAGTGCTGGGATTACAGACATGAGCCACTGTGCCCTTCCCTCTCTTCCACTTTTTAGGGGCCTTTTATTACATTAAGCTTTCTCAGATAACCTAAAATAATCTCCCTATTTTAAGGTCACCTGATTAGCAATCTTAAATCCATTTGTGAACTTAATTATCCTTTGCCATGGTTCTGAGGATTAGGACATGAGCATCTTGGGGGAGAATATTATTCTGCTACCAAGTATGTATTTTTTTAATATTTTAATTTCCATAGGTTATTGGGGAACAGGTGGTGTTTGATTACATAAATTCTTTAGTGGTGATTTCTGAGATTTTGGTGCACCATCACCCGAGCAATATGTATTATATAATATTATATTACTGTAAATCACAACTTCTTTATCCACTCATTGACGATGGGCATTTGGTTTGGTTCCACATTTTTACAATTGTCAATTGTGCTGCTGTAAACATGCGTGTGCAAGTATCTTTTTCATATAATGACTTCATGTCCTCTGGGTAGGTACCCAGTAGTGGAATTGCTGGATCAAATGCTAGTTCTACTTTTAGTTCCTTAAGGAATCTCCACATTGTTTTCCATAGTGGTCATACTAGTTTACATTCCCAACGGTGGTGTAGACGTGTTCCCTGATCACCATATCCATGTCAACATCTATTATTTTTTGATTATGGCCTTTCTTGAGGTAGTAAGGTGGTATCGCATTGTGGTTTTGATTTGCATTTCCCTGATCATTAGTGATGCTGAGCATTTTTTCATATGTTTGTTACCCATTTGTATATCTTCTTTTGAGAATTGTCTGTTTATGCTCTTAGCCCATTTTTTGATGGGATTGTTTGTTTTTCTTACTGATTTGAGTTTGTTGTAGATTTTGGATATTCGTCCTTCATCACATGTATGGATTGTGAAGATTTTCTCCTACTCTGTGGATTGTCTGTTTACCCTGCTGTCTGTTCCTTTTGCTGTGCAAAAGCTCTTTCGATTAATTAAGCTCCAGCTATTTATCTTTGTTTTTATTGCATTTGCTTTTGGGTTATTGGTCATGAAATCCTTGCCTAACCCAAAATCTAGAAGGATTTTTTCAATGTTATCTTCTAGAATTTTTTAGTTTCAGGTCTTAGATTTAAGCCTTTAATCCATCTTGAGTTGAGTTTTGTATACAGTGAGAGATGAAGATCCAGTTCCATTCTCCTACATGTGGCTAACCAATTATCCCAACACCATTTGTTGAAAAGGGTGTCCTTTCCCCACTTTATGTTTTTGTTTTCTCTGTCAAAGATCAGTTGGCTGTAAGCATTTGGGTTTATTTCTAGTTCTCTATTCTGTTCCATTGATCTAGGTGCCTATCTTTATTCCAATACCATGCTGGTTTGGTGACTATGGCCTTATAGTATAGTTTGAAATCAGGTAGTGTGATGCCTCCAGATTTATTCTTTTTGCTTAGTCTTGCTTTGGCCATGTGGGCTCTTTTTTAGTTCGATATGAATTTTAAGATTTTTTTTTTCTAATTCTGTGAAGAATGATGGTGGTATTTCGATGGGGATTGCATTGAATTCATAGATTGCTTTGGCAGTATGGTCATTTTCACAATATTGATTTGCAATAGCATCCAAGGATATAAAATACCTAGAGATAAATTAATAAATGCCATGCAAAAATTCTATGCTGAAAACTACAAAACTGCTGACAGAAATTAAAGAAGACTTTTGAAAATGTAGAAAAGTATATTATATTCATGGATAAGAAGGCTCAATATTGTTAAGACAGCAATACCACCAAACTGATCAATAGATTCAATGCAATTTCAATACAAATACCAGCTGGATTTTTGTTAGAAATTGACAAGTTAATTCTAAAATGTGCAAAGCATTCAAAATAGGACACATTAATGATTTGTGGCAAATATTCGTGCAATTCAGTTGAAAAAATTATTGAGCTTCTAAATATTCCCATAGGTGTAGTAAAAGAGGAAACAGCAGCATAACAAAGTGGTAAGACAGCTCTGGGCTTAAATCCTAGCTCTGTTGCCCACAACCTTTACACATCCACCAGAGCTTGTGGGATTCTTTAGCGCGGGGATGAAGGATGGGTATAATTTGAGATGACATCCAAGGGGGCTTAGATTTTTTTTTTTTTAAGACAGTTTCAGGCCAGGCGTGGTGGCTCACGCCTGTAATCCAAGCACTTTGGAGGCCAAGGCGGGCGGATCACCTGAGGTCAGGAGTTCAAGACCAGCCTGACCAACATGGTGAAACCCCATCTTTAAGAAAAAAAATAAAAATTAAAATTAAAAAAAAAAAAAGACGGTTTCACTCTTGTTGCCCAGGCTGGAGTGCAATGGCATGATCTTAGTTCACCACAACCTCTGCCTCCCACGTTCAAGCGATTCTCCTGCCTCAGCCTCCTAAGTAGCTGGGATTACAGGCATGCACCACCACACCCGGCTAATTTTTTGCTTTTTTTGGTAGAGACAGGGTTTCTCCATGTTGTTCAAGCAGGTCTCTAACTCCCAACCTCAGGTGATCTGCCTGCCTCAGCCTCCCAAAGTTCTGGGATTCTAGGCGTGAGCCATTGCACCTGGCAAGGGAGCTTAGATCTAACTTACCCACCTCTACCCCTACTCAAACTACTGGATAGAGAAACATTGTTCTAAATGAATTTTTTAAGTGATACTATACTATTACATTGGAAGCGATCTTAAAGAGTATTATGTTTACCTAAGGCCTAAATACAGTGAAGTGCTTTGCTCAAGGTTACACAAGCATCAGAGTGACTGTTATTTATCGCAGTAAGACCAGAGCCCAAGCCCAACAGCCCAAATGTGAACACAAATGCCGGATCTTCTACCAGCTAACTGTGCAGCCTATGGTTAAACCTCTGAAATTTGGAACTCTCCCTCGAAAACATGGGGAGAAATAACATATTTTTAAAGAATACTGTATGGAGTAATAATATAATTTTTAAAGTGTTTAGCAAATTGCTTTACACATAGAGAGTATTTGCTATTTTATTTTTCTCTTCCCTTTTTTCTTCTCTGGCTTCTACCCCTAGCTGATCTCTCCTTAATATGTATTCCAACATGTGCAATGGCGACAGCTTTTGTTGCAAGTACAGAATTCTACTCAGGTTAACATCAGCAAAAGAGGAGGGGTCTGTTATAAGGATAGAGGGGGTATCATAAGGACCTCAAAGTCAGTCTTTAGGAAATCACCTGAACCAGAAACCGTAAAAAGAGAAGACCTTTCTTTTCTATTTCTGTTCTCTGATTGTCTGTATCCATCCCCCAACTCCCTCCTCTCTGTCTCTCTTTATCTCTCTCAATCTCTCTTTTCTCTGCTTCTCCATGAATGTGGTAATAGAATATAGGAATTATACAATTCTTGACAATTTGTCCCACTTACCAGCAAAGACTCAATCACAATATTTTAGTCCCAATCCCAAATTCCTGGGAAAGAGAATTTGGTTTGCCTGTGGTAGGGAGGAGTGTGGAGTCATATAATGTACAATAGTTGCCAACACTTAAACTGAAAAGAGCAGTTATGGGATTATCGTGAGTTGAGTAGAGAACTCTAAACTTCTGGCAACTTCTTTGTAGATATCTGAGAGAAATCCTTATCCATATTTGAAAGGCTTTCAGCATAATACAGTTTTAAAAGGGGGCCACAATGGCAATACCCCATGTCTGAGTGTACAGGAACATTTAGATTTTATCCAGTTCCAAAGCTCCCTGATGATTTTTTAAATGCCCAGAGTCATGACAATAGAATAAATTTTCTCAAGTCTCCTTTCTTGGCTTAGTCATGAGAAGGGTAACATCAGATATTCTTGCCCTTACAAGCTGGGCTTATGGAAAAACTGTTAAGAGAATAATCTCATTTCAGATAGGCCTGGCTCTGAAATAAGGGGCCCCTTTCATGGTTGTTCTGGAAATCTGCCATGAGATATACTATATCAGGAAATATTGGCTTCATGTTTTTATGCTATTCGCAGTTACTCTCGGAGTTCAATTATTAGAAACTCTGCAGCTCAGCAGTTTGGTTTTCTGCATGGTTTTATACATGATTTTCTTTCTAATAAATGAATTTCATATGAGCTAATTATAGAGAATTAGATTTTTTTGTAGGAATTAGCATAGTTCTTTATTAGCAAAACCAATTGCATTTCATTAATTTTCTTCTTAATTAAAACCACTGGTTTTAGTGGGAAATTATATGAGTAACATGCTTTTCTAACGAATGGAAGCTTATGCTATGCAAATACCAAAGCCATGCATTACTTCAAGTGCTATCCCAGCTCATCATGAGTAAAAAACCAGAACAAAACAAAACTAAAACACGAACACAAGTCCTCTTTACTTCTGCTGTGTAGTTTTATTCATCTAAATGGAAAATACTGCTGAGAAGTTGTAAGCTCGAGTCTCAACTAGGCCATTCTTTTCTATAGGCTCTCTGCATGTTCGGAAGTCTGAATTGAGTGAAGTTGAAGATGATGTGTATCTGAGGCATAGCTCTTCCCTGACTTATGGGTCTTGAACTGATGTTGAGGTTCGGCTTGAAGCCCAGAGTTTTGGTGTAAATGAGTAGGGACAATTTTTTTTTTTTTTTTTTTTTTTAGGGAGTTTTGCTCTTGTTACCCAGGCTGGAGTGCAATGGCACAATCTC